>NC_022022.1:45530073-45532400 GCF_000317375.1 Microtus ochrogaster | reverse complement strand
GTGCTTATGTGAACAGAGACTGTACTTTCTGCACACCGCTCTCTACGGTCGGGCGTGCTTATGTGAACAGAGACTGTACTTTCTGCTCTGTTGTTCCCACGATCAGAGCAGGATCTCACCTTTTGTCCCCAGGAGAATTTTTTCTGGTGACATTTTACTTTGTCAGATATAGAACTTAATTCTTGTCTTTGGGATTTTCAGTGATTATCAATTTGGTTTTTTTTTTTTTTATGTTCAGTTATTCCAAGCCACATGTTGCCTTCTTTTCTTTCGAACAGACTGGGTATGTGATCTCTGCCTTTTCAGCAGTGTGTGAGCCCACTTGAATTTCTCTTAACCACACGTGTGCACTCGAATGTTCCCCTGGCCTGGTCCTCCGCAGGAATCTCTGCCGAGCCTGTGGCTGGGGATGACATTGTACCAGGGCAGGTGGCTCAGATGAGACATGGGGCACTGGTTCACATGTGCAACCATGTGGCAGGGATACATTTTTCTTATACTTGATTCAGCAGAACTTTCATTCTGCCCCAAACTACCCTGCGGTGGTCACCTAGAAATCCATAGGTACTTGGAACAGATAATGACCATTTGTTACAAAATCTGGACAAAAGATTAAGAGCAGATTTTTTTTAATTCTCAAGGAAATAAATTCATTCTACAAAATAATCTTTGACGTGGCCTCCTCAAAGATCCAATATTTTGTGGCTATAAGGTCCCAATGTAGTTTGGCCAAGACTGTATTTTACTCCCACACAGAACTGTTAGCAATTTATTTAGCAGGGTCATAAGTACATGTAGGTTATTTTTGATAAAGTAGAAGGGAGCGATCCCAACAAAGTAGTTCTGCTGAGGAGAACAGATGCAGGCAAGCTGTTGCACACACAGTCTGGAGACCTGGGCTCCTGGGGTGCTAGAAATCGCAAGTGATGCCAGGCTGAGGTGTAGTCTGGGTAGAGAACTGGCCCAGCATGCACACGGACTGGGTTCCATCCCCAACAGCACCCAAACAAATAATAATAAATAAATAGGGGGATACAGTTCCTGTAAAGATTCTTGATCTGATCGAAATCCTGCCCTGGGCTATCCTGAGACCCCAGGTAGAACATTTTTATTGTTTTGCTTTTTGTTTTTCGAGGTAGGTTTTTTTAGTGTAGCCTTGGCTGTCCTGGAACTCCCTCTGTGGACCACTCTGCCCTCTAAGGGCAGAACATCTGCGTGCTGTGTATAAGCTGTGCACAGAGAGCCCTGCAGGGACTGCCACAGAGGTCCACGCCTGATCTGCGGGGGAGCTGCTGATGGGAATGGCTTTGGGACAGGTGTGGGTCTTTGTAGGGAAGCCTTTTCTTGAGAACACTCTTTATCCCCAGCTTATGCCCTGACCTCTGCTCACCCTCCGTGGCAGAATCACGCAGGAGTGACGTGGACTAGACAGATTTTCAAGACTGGAGTGTTTCTCGCAGACGGGGACGGGACAGCTTCGAATGTGACACAGCTGTCTTTTCTCTGGGTGGCCCAGGCTGCCGCAAACCTGACCCTGACTCTCTAAGTAGCTTAAAATTCCTGCTGAAGTCTTTAATTAGAAGGGTAGAGACAGTTTTATAACCTTGCTTACATGAACAAGAGGTCATCCGACTGAACAGGAATACCAGGAGGGCCAGATCTTATGATTTTGGCTTTTCAGGGCCCAAACCAGACTTTAAAGTTCTCATTTTCTCTTACAGTTCTGCTAAGAGGAACCCAGACTAGAGCCAGTCAGCTCTCTGCCTTCCTCAGACCAGGATGATGTTGATTCGGGCCATAAATGTCACCTTGACATAAGTGTATAAAAATGGAAACAAAAATCTCAAACCTGTTCTACATGTGGTAGTGATTTACAGTAACTAACAATTTGGGGGAGCTGGAATAATGTTATGGGGAGATGTGGAAGATGCAAAATAGAGAAAACATTCAAGCAAAAATACCCGTGAGCTGCCGCGGCAGAGACAGGCTGGCCACACTCTGCGGGGTAGGGTTAGGCATCTGCCAGAATCTAACTATACGTGTCTGGGAGCTTCAGCATCTCAGGTGACCATACACAGTCAAAAGCAATGACAAATGCACCACATGCATGCTTTTAATGGAGTCTATTTATTCACTGAACAGTTTAATAAGGGAAAATAATATTGTAAAATTCTAATCAGTCCCCACAGACAGTGGGAGTCCTACAGCTTTCTGCCTAATGATGTAATTAAGCTTTGCTCATTATTGTATAGTAGATGCCACACACACACCACATGCTCCACATGTGCATACAGACACACGCACACACATGTGGATACACACACATG
>NC_022022.1:45483359-45529363 GCF_000317375.1 Microtus ochrogaster | reverse complement strand
CACACACACCACATACTCCCACACGTGCATACAGACACACACACATGTGGATACACACACATGTGGATACACACGCATGCACACACACACCACATGCTCCCACACGTGCATACAGACACACGCACGTGCATACACACGCATGCACACACAAACACTACAACTTGTAACTACACTTGGGGAGGAGCAAATGACTTAGGAGATCTATGGGCTGGAGAAAAAAAATTTAAGGGGTTTTTAGATTTTTTTGGGCCAGATCCATGTCAGTGTGTTTTGTAGCAGCCAGACCAAAGCCAGGGTTGTTTGGTCTGGTAGAACAGAAATCAACATAAGAGGTGAACCAAATATCCAACATTTATTATTTATTTCAGCTATTTTTAAACCAAGTGAAGATTTTTATCTTCTTACCATGCACATTACTGTCTTACTCTTCTTAGTGTTTTTCTTGCTGGTCAACACAGAAAACATCACACTTGTTTGGGAAGGAGAATTCTTAACTATCTAATGACAACTCTAAAATGCCTTTGCCATGATGGCGAAGTGTTTCGAATTCAATGCTCACTGTAAAGATGGAGTATGGCCTGAGATTGTGTTGTGTAAGCCAGAAAGGCAAGGGTTGTCTGCGTGGGGGAGCTATGGTCCAGCCAGCGCCTCTGCCATACCTACAGAATAGGTAGCTTATTTGTTATCACACTTGAGGTATTTTCTTTGGAACCTGTGTTTCCCCACCTTATGGTCGGTACTGTGGGCACATTGTTAACTCTTAGGGGAACAGGATGTATGCCAAGGAAGCTCCTTGTCCGGCTATTGGGACACAGTCTTCACCCATAAGAATCACTGAGTTTGTTCAGAGGACACGTACAAGTTGTTCCCAAATCCATTATCTCTGTGCTTCCCTGCACCCTTCGTCAACGCAGCTGGGGCAGCATCTGGCACCAGCGCTGTCAAGGTGCCTGGAGGCTGTGGAAGTTGGGCTCTTGTCAGTTATGGCCCTATCACAGAGCATGTTACAGAGCAGCCTGCACGAAGTGGGGTGTGCATTCCCACTTTACTGCTGTGTGCCCCTTGGGCTCCTGCCGCTCTTAACTGTTAGTGACACCCTCTAGTTGGCCTCTTCCCTCATCGGCTTCGCTTTCTTTCAGTCAGTGGGGTTTCTCTCTCTCATTACTTCTATGATCAGTTATTTATTCCTTGACATTTACAGCAGATAAATCCCATACTCTCCTGTGTGATATTTGACTTCCAAACTGTGGCCCGTGTGTTAGCATTCAGGTTTCCCACCTAACACTTCACTTGGGTACCATACCCCAGCCATTCTGTGTTACTTTAACTTACCCAAATATTGAGTCCTATACTTTGTAGGCATTCTCCATAGCTTGTCTAACACCTGATTGGTTCTTAATAGGCAGTGAGGTTGTGGGACAGTCTCTCCATGTAGCCTAGTCTAGTCTTGAACTCACTACCTACCTCAGTCTCCTGGTGCCATTATTACAAGGGTGGGCCACTTGCCAACCCCACCCCCAGTTAACAGGTAGTTGTTGAATTAATTAATTAATACTTTATGATTCCTTCCTTTGGAGCCAGCATCTTTGACTCTTCATCACTGAGGTTCTGGGGGTGGCCGCTCTCTCTGCTTTTCATGCACTTTCCCACATAACTTTCACAGGGCCTTTCAGTCGTCATCTGTTTTCAATGATGTGCAGATTTTATTTATCAACTTATTAATTAGAGACCAAGTGATGTCTTGTCTCCCAGATACACAAGATGAGACAGAAAAGATTCATAAATATTTGGAAGCCTGCTTCAGAGGTGTGTGTGTGTGTGTGTATGTGTGTGTATACAAGCGTATATGTATGCGTATATTTATGTGTATGTATATATGTGTTTGTGTATATATGGAAATTGTATGTATGTATGTGTGCTTGTATATATTCATGCATATATGCATGTGTGTGTATATGTGTGTGTATGTATTCATATATGTATGATGTGTAAAATGTGTGTATGTGTATATGTATGTGTGTCTAGAATTGTATGTGTGTCTATGTGTATATGCATTTAAGTGTAGGGGCTATAAAATACAAATGGGTAAAACACAGACAGACCTCCAAAGTCAGAGTAGGATTTCAGACTTTTTACAGGATTTTGGAGATGGGCTGCTGTACTAAGATAGTTTCTGTGAGATCTCTCTGCCAGTGATAAGCAAGGTCTCCACGCTGAGTCCTGGCAGGTCAGATACAAAGCTACAAGAATGCAAGAAGGATGCAAACGTGTAAATATGTAGAATGATAGAAGTGGGGTTGAGCAAAACTTGACGATAATAGATAATAATAACTGTAGAGCTTTAAAGTATTTTATTTATTTATTTATTTATTTATTTATTTATTTATTTATTTATTTATTTGTATGAGTGTGTGTTCCTGAGTGTTTCGTGCCTGAGAGAGCACATATCATGGCCCATGTGTGGAGGCCAGAGGACATCTTGTGGAGGATATGCTCTCCTTCCCTTTTCACGTGGGTTCCGGGGTTTGGACTTGGTCCGTTAGGCTTGTGCGCAGGCAGGCGCCTTCACTTGGCCGTCCTTTGCAGATCTTGATGATGCTTCTAGCCTAGTTCCTCTTTTCATGGGATTTAGGGAAAGTTTCTTGCCTTGAAGGGCAAAGCTTTCAGTGTTCCAAAAAACAAACAACAAACAAAACCAAACAACACAAAAAACCTTGACTTTACTGTGTCCATTTAAAACTGAAAAGTAAGATATAATTCCTTCTGCCTCTGCCCTAATGTTACACACTTAGCAGGTGTGAGGCCCCCGAGTGTCCACTTCCCATCAGGGACTGGGCCACACAGCAGGGGATCGCTGTCCCTTTTCTTACTTCTTTTTTTTAAACTTCGTGTTTCTGTTGCTTTGTTTTTATTTTCTGTCCCTTTTATAACCCTGTGTTATTGTTCTTCCTCTTAAATTTCATTCCTTTTCAGTTTCCTCTGAGGAGTTTTCCTTCCCTGCTTTCTTTCTCCCTTCTGTCTTTGGGCTATTTGAGCCCCCTCTCTGTAGGCTTGTGGTCATCCAAAGGACTCTCCAGGGCATGGCTGGAAGAGGATACCAAACTGCAGACGTGAAGGACAGCTGGACAGAGTCTGTGAAAGGTAGTCAGCACCAGTCACCTGGTCTTCATGTCAGGAGGCACATAGCTTCTCCTCCCCAGGCCTCCTCCCTCCTGTCAGTCTAGTGAGGTCCACGTGTCACCATGACAGCACCTTCAGGAGGCCAGGGAGGGCGAGTCTGACCTCCCTCTCCTTCCTGGGGGAGGGTGGTACTTCTGTCACCTTGCTGGCCACACTAGGGACACGCTTACGGTAGGGAGAAAAGCCAACTGAATCTGGGCCAGCATCTCTGTCTTGTTCTTCTGCAATCTGAAAAACAGACCTGTCTGGGATATTTTTAATGAGGTTCAGAATGGATGTGCTTCATTCTAAAATTGGAAGACAAGAAGCAAACAATGAAAAAGTCTTTCTGATGAAAACTGAACCACTAATCCTGAGCCAGGGACGCTGAGGTCGCTGGACTAGCACAGGTGGTTTTCATTATGTTTCTGTCTGACTGCTGGTTGTCTCCTGAAGAAGAGAGAACCAAGCAGTGTCAGGGTTATAGATGCCAGTAAAATGTTTCCCACCTACATTACTTTACCAGCCCAGGAGCAGCAGAGAAGCAAGGTAAGAAACCATCCCGCATTCCTAAATTGCCCTGTAAAAACAAGTGCAACCGAACTCTAGCTCTGCCCCCGACTCTGCCCAGATCCACCCTTCCCCACTCTCCCCACACTCCCTGGGTTCTCTTTTTGCTTTACTGACTATCAACTCCAATCTCCGCTGTTCAGACACTCCTGGCTGCGAGGCCATCACAGGCACATGGTCCACCCCACCAGGAGCTCCATCGTGAAAACAGCCCAACTCCCCGAAGCCATCAACTGTCCATGGCTCGACATTTAGGGGTGAGGGCTCACAAACTTTCCACTCTAACATTAGGATATTTTACATATGTGCAAATATATGTAAATTTATTTTTCTTTTCAGTCTGAACATCCTTTGTATTTTGTTTTTAGACTGATTACGTGATCTAGAACTTACAGAACTGTGGTAAAATCCAGAAGAGGTTATCTTCACCTTTCTACACTCGGTGGCAAACAGTCAGCTTTCTCTGTGGTCCCCCAGGTTCTCACAGTCTTCCCACAGGGTGCTTGCTGCAGACTGGGTGCTCAAACACAGCAGCCTGGGCGTTTCACATGGGGATCCTAACACCTGCTTCATGGAGCACTTTCCCCCTTCTTTATTTTTTATTTTATTTTTTAAATAAAGAAAACAAACTATCCTTTTTCTTCATTTTACATACCAACCCCAGTTCCCTCTCCTTCCCTTCCTCCCACTCCCTCCAGCTATCCCCACCCCACCCCCATCCACTCCTCAGAGAGGGTAAGGCACATTGCTTTGGGGAAGGTCCAAGAAGGCCATCTCTACTACATATAGGCTGAGCAAGGTGTCCATCCAAAGAGAGTGGGTCCCAAAAAGCCAAGTACAAGCAGTAGGAATAAATCCTGGTGCTACTGCCATTGGCTCCGCAGTCTGCCCCAGACATACAACTGTCACCCACATTCAGAGGGTCTAGTTTGGTCCTATGCTGGTTCCTTCCCTGTCTTGCTGGAGTTGGTGAGCTCCCATTAGCTCAGGTAGACTGTTTCAGTGGGTACCCATCATGGTCTTGACATCTTTGCTCATATTCTCACTCCTCCCACTCTTCAACTGAGAGCTTTCCCCATGCATGGCTGTTAAGTTCTGCCTAACTTTCTCTGCATCTATTAATACGATCATGGGATAGTTCACCTCCTTGACGTCTCAGGATGATGATGATAGCAAAGATTCCCAATATTGAACAATCCAGATTTGATTAGATTCTAATTAGATATAA
Organism: Microtus ochrogaster; assembly: GCF_000317375.1. Lineage (NCBI taxonomy): Eukaryota > Metazoa > Chordata > Mammalia > Rodentia > Cricetidae > Microtus > Microtus ochrogaster. The sequence continues at coordinate 45,524,406 of NC_022022.1, read as the reverse complement.
GGTTCTTTTTATAGATTTACTGAACTCAAATTCCTAAAACTCTCTTCTTTCTTTTTTCTTCTGGTCCCGAGAACCAAGTGGAATGCTAGGGCCATGTTCAAGCACACACTTATCACAAGCCACATCCTCAGATACTTTTGGAGGTTTTTGCCTCCACTGTCATGAGAAACACTGGTTTGTGCTTCCTCCACCCTGCTTTGTATTAGAGTGATGCTGACCCAGGGGCAGTCTCTTTCATATGAAATTTTACTAATTTTATTTATTTGTTTGTTTGTTTGTTTAGTCTTGAGGCTGCTCTCATACAGTTCTGGATGGCCCAGGACTGAATATATTGGGGGTGGGGGAAAGCTGGGGGCTCAAGGTTGCTCCTGTTCAATGAGAAAAGACTTCGCTTGCTCCTTGTCGCTGCTGTCATTTATTATGAAGTGTGTCGACGAGAATGCATGGTAGAGGTGACATTAATCAGAACCCTGAAGGCACAAACAAGGAAGAAGACGGGTGGAGGATTCAAATGAAACCCGCCTATAAGCCACGAGGAGCGGAGGATCCAGATGAAACCGAGAACGAGCCACCAGCAGCCCTCTGTGCTCTGCACACTCCGAGCGCCTGTGCTCTGCACACTCCGAGCGCCAGTGTTCTGCACACTCCGAGCGCCTGTGCTCTGCACACTCCGAGCGTCTGTGCTCTGCACACTCAGAGCGCCTGTGCTCTGCACACTCCGAGCGTCTGTGCTCTGCACACTCAGAGCGTCTGTGCTCTGCACACTCCGAGCTCCCTGATCGGGATGATGACGGCAGCCACAGCAGCCCCCTCAGAACGGCCGGAGGATAAACGCAGCACAAGTCACCAGCCTTCAGGGATAAGGGAGCCATTTGTTATGTGCAGACTTAGAGGAGACACAGAAAAGGAACTCCACACACTGCAACAAAGAAAATTTGTGAAGCCCAAAGTCACCTATGAACAAAGGGACCTTCAGCCAGGAGGGACAGAGGGCAGTTCAGTCAGTGTTACAAACATCCACCTTTTAAAATCTCACATCCAGCTGTGGGGGGTTTAAATAGCGCGGCTGGCAGGGTGTGTAGGCTTTTACCATGTACATTTTCACTACTTGAAAACAGACAAGTATTTAACAAGTCTCTATGACACTCATTTGCATAAATCGCCACTGATAAATGCCTAAAAGCTTAAAAACCAAAAGGGGGGCAGAGGATAATGATAAATAATGATTTTACTTATAAAAATAGCATTGGGACTAGAACAGCAAGACTTTGAAGCAAAGTTGTCAGAAATGGACTTAATTAAGCTAGGAGGACATATAAAAAGTATTTTAGCATCAGATAATATTTTCAAGTGTCTGAGAATAGCTTAGAGGTTGACTTTCCCCCTGTCCCTACAGATCCCAGGGCTACAGGTCTCAGCCTTTAGGGAGCCCCCTCGGCTCCTTCCATTGTACCGCAGTACGTATGTCCTTATTATAATTTGTATCTTCTATAGCTTAGCATTCACCATTCACTGAAGAGTGTGGGGCTCTGCTCCGCAAAAGGTAGAGTACTGGATGTCATTTACCGCTCAAATACCTGGACCTCAGTAGACTTTTAACACTGTCTGGTCAAATAAACGAGACAGCAGATGAAAACAATTGACGCATCCCCACTGGCCAAGGAATGGGATGTAGATGGTGTGTGCTGTTCTTTGCCTGGAGAGCGAGTTTAGACTCATATGCTTTTGACACTCAGCCACAATTGGTAGACAGGACAGCTGAGGGTGGTGACTGGGGCAGACGCTTTGGGTAGGTGTCCGTCCGTCCAGATGATACAAGGAGGAGCCACCGTCTTCAAGGTTTGCACAGATGCACATACCTCACACTGGTCAAGGCTGATTGGTTTACAGGCTAGTCAAATTTGCAGTTAGCCTCTACTGGGAAGATGCGCAGCGAAGGAATCCTCTTTGCCGATCTCCTTTTAACGAAACAGACGCCTTTTCTGTGGTGTCCTATTTTTGGTAGTCTGACTTTAGAAAGGATTGAATCTATGAAAATGCTTGTGTGGGTTTCACTCTTCTCTCTCCTTTTCCTGTGGGAACGGCTTTCCTGGCTTCATCATGTCTGGCTCAGGTGTTAGGAGGTTGCATCCTTAACCTGCACTGCCCCTTTTTGCATATGAGCTGCAGATGTACCGGTGATTTTCTAAGGGCATTTTTGCATGCTCCCAGTTTGCTGAATGTGGTGCTAATGAATACCATTGCAGTTTCTCTGCATTTCTGGTGTAAATGGCCTCCAAGCTATGACCAGACTTATAATTGCACCCTGGGAAAGCGAGGGACTGCAGTCTTTCTCTGTGTTTTTCTCTCTCTTTCTGATACAATAATATACATATTACTCTTTTAAACTCTGGCCCTGCCTACTTCACCTACAAGTCCTGTGAGCCTGTGTAGAATCAGACAGAGTCTGTGCGCAGTACTTGCTCTCTGTGCTGCCAAAGTTTCTGAATTGAATTCTCTCCAGGAATGTTAGTGTTTGAGTTTATTGTTTCAAGCTAATGAGTGTGCCTTTAATTCAAGGCTCAGACAAGGGCTGAAACCAGATTATGTGGCCTTAAACCACATAGCAATTTTCCTTGTGAAATCTGTGGCTGCTTGAGTTTAGTTTGTATAAAATAATCAGAACACTCTGGGGAAATTATAAGCTTCTACAAAAGTTTGTTTCCTCAGAGCGGTTCAGGTCTGTGTGGCGGTGCAGACTTCAGAAAGCAATTGCCTCGATTCATGGTAAGCATTATAAATAAAAATTAACACTAAAACCAACACTTTGTAAGTTTCCCTTCCAAACTGGACTTACATAAAGCTATAAACACATTCATCAACTTTGGATGACCATAATGTACCTAGAATCCAGCTTGGATCAGTTCATCGTAAAAGCCATTAAAACATAGGCTTATGGACTTATTGATAAACACGTTGATTGGAAATTTATTCTGGGGAAACGATTATTAATTTCCAACTTTGTGTGTTTGTTGGCTTCCAGGAAAGTATGACTGATTTTTTTTTTCAGTTCAGGATGAAGCAGAGATTCTTTCTGTGCTGAGAGGTGAGCATGCTTATGAAGTACCGTTTACAGAAAGCTTGTATGTTGAGTCAACTTTTAAACATATATTCAGGGAAATTTATTTAAAAGCAATTAGCATGGCAGTGGAAACCCACTCAGAAAGTCGACTTCCTAGTCACCAGCTGGGTCCAGTGAAAATTACTTCAAAAAAGGCAAAGCAAAGAATGCTAAACTTACCTTAACAGTATGCTGTTAAATCTATCAACTTCTCTACAGTAAGCATTACTCAGCAATAATAAATTATAATCCGGTGACATTAGAACTATGGAATAATAATAAACCGTGGGGCAGGACCGACGGCTCAGTGGGTTAAGGGCTTGCCGCATGAGACTGGAGGACTGAGTGCAGACTGGGTGGGTGTGGCAGCTGCCATCAATCCTAGGGCTCCAGAGGCTGAGCCCTCATGGAATCCCCATGGTGAGTTCCAGGTTGGGTGAGGCCCATCACACAAAGTGGAGGGCTATTGCGGAAGTCAATAACATGCTCATCCATGCGTATAAATGCACACGCTACCAATACTCATGCACGCTAAAGTGTAAGACCAAGATCATTCCCTGCAAATGGGATTCATGTATCCACATGTGTTTAATATTCTTATTCATTTATTGTTTTCAAGAAATAGAATAGAAATTTACTTTTCTAAAATAAATGTAAAAGACTGAGCTTGGTAACTGGAAGCTGTTAGGAAATCTGGGATGAAGGAATCTTTATACCAAGAACATTAAAGGATCAACTGGATATTTTTCAGGTGACAATTCTGTGATTACCTTTAAATTCTGCTTTCTGAATGCCAGAGCCATGGCTGTTCCCGCGGGATGACAGCTCTTCACGTTGTAATTTACTATAATTTGTGTGGACGAGGGTTCTAGAAGAGCTTCTACAATTAATTCCTCAAATATAAGTTTGCAGCAATAAAGTTGCAGGGTGGTGTGGGCCCAAATTTAATGACTCACGCTTAAGAAAACAACATTTAATTATAGTTTCAAAAAAGAAATTTATTTTCCAACCATTCGAAAACATGAGCAGCCTTCTGGCCGTCATCTGGGGTTGGCGTGGAGGGAGACGTCTTGCCAACATGTCTGTTGATTTGTTTGAGGCTTGGTGTTCATAAGATGTGTGTAGAATGGCTTGCTGTTCTGAAGGCTGATGAGGGTCATACCTGGAGCCCCCTCAACCTTCAGACTGGTTTGCTAATAAATTGCTGGTAAGTGCTCACTGTGGTAGATATTTATAATTCAAGGTGTGCCCTGAGTACAATGCCAAGTTTTATGGGGTGAGGGATAGCCACAGGTTTTGAAGGACAAAGAAAAGACTATCACAACCCAGGCATTAACCCCTATAGCTGTCACCTTCAGCAACTGCTGTTTTAACCATAAAATCCACGCCATGAGGCAGTAGACATAGCTCAGTGGGAGGTGATTTCTAGGGCTTGACTCCATCTCCAGCACTGGAGAACACAGAAGACACCATCTCTAGGTACGAGACTCGTCCGAGACCTTTCCTCTGAAATGTCCGGAGTTCCATGTTTCTGCAGGACGTTGTAACTCGCAGAGTTCTCCAGACGATTCTGTGAAGTCACTGTTGTGTTCACTTATAGAGAACTGAGATTCAGAGAGCGTACATGTCTTGCTGGACAGCAGGTGGCAGCTCCCGACCCTAAGACTAATGTTCCCTTATCTTCACGGATATAACATTCTTACAGCTCGTCATAGACACAGAGCAGCTCAGCAGCAGGGATACAACATTTGCAGCATGTCTGTAAACACAGGGCAGCTCAGTGGATTCTTAAACACACCTTTGAAGAGACGAGCCAGAGCTGGGAGGGACTTGGAGAGTCTTTAGGTCTAAGTGAAGGGGAGCAGCTTGGGATGCTGGGGGCTAGGAGAGAGGAGGTGTGGAGAGCAAGGGCGGGAAGTAAAGCTGAGGGTGAAGTCAGGATAAAGAAGGAGTTGGGACTGTGGGTAGCATCTGTCTCTAAGAACAGTACCTCTTCCTCATCTTGTCAGACTCCCGAAGCCACAGGGTCAGAGACTCCATGGAATTTCTTATTTGCATTTACTTAGACAGTTCCCAGGAGTGTGTGTTTTGCACCCCGACCCTCGTTCTTCCCCCACTGGCTGTCAGTTCCTCTTTTCCTCACTCTGTTTGACATCAGCCTTCATGGCTATATTCTTCAGTCGTGGGGCAGAAGTTGAAAAAAAGGGATTTAGGCTCTTGCCTTTTATGGAAAATTTTATGGGATAATTTTAGGGGGAAAAGCCACATGGCGCTCCTCAAGCTCTCTGAATGGACTGGTGGTATAGACCAGAAACGGCCAACTAGAATTTTCCTCCTGTCTCAGTTTTTATTATAGTTATTACCAAGTTCACACGCAGGGTGCATAACATAGCCCCAGGGAGAGCCTGCTTGCTTTTCTTTCAATTTTCCTTTCTCCTATGTGGGGTATGAGTGCATGTACATGCTCATATGTGAATGTCTGTGTGCACAGGGAGCACATACGTTTGGAGGACACATATTTTCCTTCATTTTATATTCTTTTGAGGCAGGGTTTCTCAGTGGATCCTAGATCTTATCAAGGCCTGAGCCTCCCTAGCCATCTTGCAGCAGGGGACCGCTTATCTCTGTGGCCTGCATGCTGGCATTATAGGCAGCCACTGTGCCCACCTGCCCTTTATGTGGCTTCTGGGACCCAAATTTCTGCTACAGGCAAGTGCTTTTCCTACAGAATCATCCCCCAGCCTCAGCCCTGCCTCCCAGAAGCTCTGTGACATTGGCCATTTATTCTGACTCTCTGAGGCCCAGCTTTTCCATCTTTGAAATAAGCAATGGGAGCTGCCTAGGCTGTCATTCAAAGAGTCACTTTAGAAAAATACACCAGTTGGGGTAAATTTCCAATGAATCTTAGTTATTTATAGAAATTCATAATCAGGGCATTCTATAAATACACGGAGATTCAGCTAAGAAGACCCAGAAGTTTCAGAAGTCCCCGACAGTACCGCCTTTCTCACAGAAGAATCATTTTACGGTATTAACTGCTAGCAATCTCATGAGACAGTCTGTTCAGTCACAATGTATATTGGGGTGTCATGACAATGTATACTGGGATGTCATGACAATGTATATTGGGGTGTCATGACAATGTATACTGGGGTTTCATGACAATATATATTGGGGTGTCATGACAATGTATACTGGGGTTTCATGACAATATATATTGGGGTGTCATGATGATGTATATTGGGGTGTCATGATATTGTATGTGGGGGGGTCATGATAATGCTGCTCTCGGAAACCAGAGGCATTAGAACACCAACCCTAGTGCTAGGTGTAGCGGTTCCCCTTTCTGAGTTGTGGATCAGAGAAAGCTCAGGCGGTCCAAAAGAATGCAAGCTATTGTTACTGCTGTTGGTCACCTGTAAACAGAGGCAGAGCTTTTTTGGTACTGCTTGCCCAGTACCAACTAATCACACAAAAGCTTATACTAATTGCAAATTGTTTGACCTGTTAACTCAGGCTTATTACTAACTAGCTCTTACAACTTAAATTAACCCATTTTTACTAATCTACATTTTGCTATGTAGCTTCATGGCTTTACCTGTTCTCTAGTACATCTTGACTCTCCAGCAGCTGGCTTGCATCTCCCTGACCCTACCCTTCTCCTCTATGTAGTTTGGTTTGACTTCCCCATCTGACTTTATTCTGCCTTGCTAGGAGCTAAAGCTTCTTTATTAACCAACGAGAGCCATACATATTCGCAGTGTATAGAAGGGTTATCCCACAGCGGTTGCCCACCAGGACTAGATGATGAGACTGTGTTGTCCAAGGCACCGTACCTTCTGCTACAGGACTCAGAGAAATCTGATGGCACTGAGCTGGAGACCCCCTGCTGACTGGCATAGCAAAAGGTGCTGTAGAGGTGACTGGGGTGGAAAAGTCACTCCTGGTCTTGTGCACATGTGGAACATGTCTATTGTATGTTGACCCCAAGGCACATGTACCCACTACTGTAATAGTGGCATGACTGTTTTAGGGATAACCAGCTCGTTTGTGGGTGGGTTTGAGGCTTGCTCCATGGGAGGGAATACATGCTTGGCACTATATTCCCACTCAAAAGGCCACGGCAGGGGAGAATGTGGACCCAAGTGAGGAACACACTTCCATGGCTCCTTAAATGGACATGCTATCAAGCTCCCTTCTAAGCATGCATGCCCCAGGGACTAGAAAGGCTGTCAGTCTGGGGCAGGGGAGCTTCTTTTGGAGAGGGCAAAGACTAATGTCATGGCTCATATCTGGTGACGGTGTTGAGAATGCGTGACTGACGAATATTCAGCCTTAAATAGGACATCTGTATCCCAACCCTCCTTTCAAAGCCTCAGGAAACATCAAAGAAAGAATTAAGAGCTGGAGGATGGAGACGAGGGGGGCGAAACTGTAACCCAGAGTGGGCTTTCCATCATGGGTGGGTGAGGCACTCACAAAACACCATCTTCTTGCAGAGCCTTGGCTGTTGGTTGCTGGAGCAGGGTGTGCTGGATAGCTCCATGTCAACGTGACACAAGGCACCGTCGTCAGAAATGGAAGAGCCACAACTGAAAAAAATGCCTCCCAAAGATCTGCCTGTAGGCAACAAGCCTGTAGGGCATTCTCTTCATTAGTGGGTGACTGGGGGAGGGCCCAGCTCATTCTAGGGTGGGGCACCCTGGGCTGGTGGTCCTGGGTTCTCTAAGAAAGCAAGCTGAGCAGCCATGGGGAGCAAGCCGGTATGCAGCACTCCTCCATGGCTTCTGCAGCAGCTCCTTCCTCTAGGTTCCTGCCCTGCGGAGTTCTTGTTCTGACTTTTTCCAATGATGAACCATGATGTGGAAGTATAAGTCAAATAAACGCTTTCCTCCAGATGTTGCTTTTGGTTATGGTGTTTCATAGCAGCAACAGCAACCCAAACTAAATCAAGCGGTTGTCATTTTCTTTAATGGTGTCACCCCTGGGGGGCTACATTAGGAAGAAGTCATTCTGAGCAAAAGGAAGGTGGGTGCTAGGGATGACAATGGGGGGGAGGGTGAATATAATCAAGATGTGTTCTGTGTGCAAGGTACTATCAGACAATATAAAAATATAATTTTGCCAAAATGACTTTACTTATTCTTGTTTATTAGAAATAGTAAAAATTAAAAGCAAAAGGATGGAGTTCTTCATCTCTAGTCTCTTTTTACAATTTTATTCCTTTATTTTTTTATCTTATTATTTTATTTTCCCTATTCTTGAAGTTTAAACCTATCAATATTTTGTCTAGTTATTATCAATTAACATAAACATAAGCTTATAATATAATAAAAATCACAATAAACTAAGACACATGTTTAGTGGGCTTTCTATTAGGTCACCAACCAGTTTTCAAATCATGGTACAGAGACTTTTAATCATGAATGTTCACCCTTAGTCTAGGCTTGTCCCAAACAGCTTTAGGTAGGCGTCACAACTTAGTGCTAGTTCATGGGCAGCGTTGATAGGCACACTCTAAGAAACCCAGCCTGACACTCTGCCTTTTTCCTGAGTTTGCCATCTTCATCATCAAATTCACCATGGTCTGGGGTTCCCATGCAACGTCCTCAGCTCTTGCTTGGTCTCAACCCTTCATTCTTCTTCTCATTGGTTAGAACTGTTGGGTTAAAGTTTTAGAGAAATCAGGTCATGTTCTCTTTGACTAACTTAGTATATACAATGTTCTTGCTCCCTTTTTTGTAGTTTCCATGGAAACTGTAGCATGGATTCTTACCCATTCATATTTTAAATGGGTTCTTTAGCTTCCACCCAGGTAATTTATGGATCTTGAAACACCGGACTCCAGTATTTCTCTCCCGTCTTTAAACTCAGTGCTATTGTGGGCTTTCCACTTTTAAATGTACATGTAGCATCTTAGCTACTTTTGTCTTAATACTCTAAATGGTTTTCATTGAGTTCATATTTATTACTTTGTTTGTTTGAAGTTCCTTCCCATTTCACCTGTCTGGGAATAGTTCTGCCAGAAGTCCTTGAACTTGCCTTTCGTGTGAGTTTGCTATGGAGGAGTGTCCTGCCTGCTTAGAATTTGCTTGACCCGCACTTTGGAAGTCATTTTCTCCGAGCACAGCGCTCACCGCTGAACCTTCCTCGCTCACTCAGCACAGGGAGAGAGCTGAGATCTGGGCTTTGTCTTCTGCCTCTCATCCCTTCTTTTAGAAAGTTAGTGTCAGCTGACTCTTGTTTCTTTAAGAGCGTTTTCTTCCCTCTTTTCCCAGAATGACTGGAAGACTGTCTCATCAAATTTATCATCTACTGAATCTTCTTTTGTAATCTAGATATGGAATTATTTCCCTATCTTACCAAAGAGTGATGAGGCTTCCTCTCCTCCTCTGTCCTCCTGTCTGTCTCCTCCTTTCTTCTTTGTCTATTGTCACAAACATTTGTGCCTTAGCACACATGTTGAGGAGAGAGGACAGCCTGTGAGAGCCAATTCCCTTCTTCCACTGTGCGGGTCCCCAGTATCAAACTCAGGTCATGAGTCTTGGCTGCAGACACCTCTCCTGGCTGAGCCATCTCTCTCCAACCCCCATCAGACTTTTCCCATGCAACTGAATTGTGTCTTTCAACTGCAGAAAATTCTCATCCATTTCAAATATGGTTTCTGCCTCATTAACTTTCTCTTCTCACTTTGGCTTGATGTACACACTGTTCTCTGAACACATGTACTTTTCTTCCACGTGTTTGGCTTTTCTGCTAGATGCTTTGCATCTGGATAGCTTACTCAAACCAACTTTTGTGGAATGAAAGCACCACAAGGATCAAGACTTTTATTACACCTGCTGTTATTCCTCTAGCTCTGAACAGAATGCCTAAACAAATTCTCGGTGTCTGAGGCTCATTGCAAGAACGACTCAGAGCACCAGTAGTGCTTGTACCTAAGGGTTAAGTTATCAACAAGAATAATAAAGTCAATTTGAAGACCATTCAAAGAATTAAGTATTGACAGGCATTAAGGAATGCAGAGAAAGACTATAGGTTCTATCCCAATCAGGTTTATGTCTTCACAGAATACCATTTTCTTATGTTTCCTTTGTGTCCAAGGCAGAAATCAATCATCATTTTCTCTGCATAATCAGCTACAAGATAACACACAACGAACAGTGTTTAGTATCTTGGCCAGCAGTCAAGCAATGAAACCCACCCCAAGATAGTCAAGCATTCCTTGGAGGTTCTGCAGACAGTGTTCCAGGAAGCCATCAGAAGAACATGTGGTCTTCTTTTTGATTTATTTATTTTAAAACTTGGATAGTTTTATAATAATATAAACATAATGGCATGTATATGTGATATCCTAGAACTTGCCATGAGCGAAGAGACTTTGACACAAAGTATTATGCTCATGGTTTACTGAGATTGAGATTCCCTGGTGCTGTGGACTTTTTCTCCCTCATTCTTGGGATATTAGAGTTGTGGGGAAAGAGTTTGTGAAAACCTGAGATTATGTTTGACTTCTAAAGGGCAGTTGGAAATGAAGGGTAACGTCAGAATAAAGTATGTGGACTTTTGCTCATTTTTGTCTTCGCTGGGCTTACTTTTAAAAGGGAATGTTGGACTTTAATACATACTTGATCAGAAAGAGTGGTGTCAATGAATAAAAGAATTCAAGAAAATGGGACCAAAATTTCCTCTTCCTGGGGAGCCTAAGGATATGCCATTTATTCAGCTAAAGCCAAAGCCAGGTTCCCACCCCAGAGTGAGTCCTGGGGCTAGAGATGCTATAAAGAGCGGTCCACTGTTATGGGCGGTCACGTTCTCCTTATTCGTTACCGTTCTTTCTTTACTGCACTTGTTCTAGCCCAAGAAACACGAATTAATCATTTACTTCTTCATATTAACTCTGATCAAATTTGAGAAACTTAGATAGCTTCAGTAAATTTTTACATAGGCAGGTGTGTGTGTGTGTGTGTGTGTGTGTGTGTGTAATGTATGTATGTGCTTGCTCATGTATTTGGACTCCAGAGATCAGCACTGGGTGTCATTCCCAAGGAACCATCCCCTTAGTTTTTATTTGTGTGTGATGTGCTGTGTGTGTGTGTGTCCGCATGTGTATGTTATGTGTCAATGAGTTTTTTCATATGTGTATGTTGTGTGTGTTATATGCATATGTTATATGTATTGTGCATATTATGTGTATATGTGTATGTGAGTTATGTGCTATATTGTTATGTGTGTATTGTGTGTTATATGTGTGTTATCTGTTATGTGCATGTGTGTTGTGTGTATATGTATGTTATATGTGTTGCATGTAAGTGCTATATGTGTTATGTGTATTGTTGTGTGTATATGTATGTTATGTGTGTATATATGTGCTGTGTATATGTGCATGTTATATGTGTGTATGTATATGTTATGTGTGTTGTATGTGTATGTTATATGTGTGTTATGTGTATTGTCTGTTATGTGTGTATGTGTACATTTTGTGTATTTGTGTATGTGCATGTTATATGTGTGTTATGTGTATTGTCTGTTATGTGTGTATGTGTACATTTTGTGTGTTATGTGTGTATGTGCATGTTATATGTGTGTTATGTGTGTATGCATATGTTATGTGTGCATACATGTTAGCAAGAGCACACATGCCATAGCCTGCATATGGAAGCCAGAGGACACCCTCATGTGTCAATCCTTAACTTCCACTATGTTTGAAACAGAGTCTCTGCTATTTGCCACTGTGTATGCCAGCTTGACCAACCAGCTTCCGGGGATTGTCCCTGTCTCCCATGTCACCCCAGGAGCACCAGGATTTTAAGCACCTGGTACTGACGGGCTTACTATAGGTTTTCAGGGTGGAACTCAAATCTTCAAGTTTGTATGGCAAGTGCTTTACCCTCTGCACCATCTCCCAAACCACCAAGCTTTACACATTTCCTTCTGAGGTGTGATCTTAGTTCTCTGCAGCTATGTATTCACCTGTAATAACGTGTAGCTTATACAGTTGTAAGCTTTAAATGAAAGACTGGACCCCTAAGTCCTATAAGGCAGGACACAACAGGCTCTGACAAAGTTGGTTCTCTTCCCCTTTAAGTAAAAGTTATGATTTATGCAGATTTAGAGCCTAAAGAATACTGAATGTTAAGTAAGTGTCTTTGGATAGAATTACCTGGATAACAGGGTATTAGATATTAAGATATTTCTACATTAGTAAGTGAGTGCATTCTCAGGTAGAGTTGGTGAGTTTTCTGAGTAGCAGACGTCTGGCTGTTCACGGGGCTGTAGAGGAGCTTCCTTAAGCTGGACTGGCATACGAGAATCCTTTATGATGTACAGTGTTTAATGAAAGTGCAGTTTGTATTTTAATGACAATAGTGATCTCTGAAACAGATAAACATGAACTAAAATAGAAAGACTCTGCAGCCCTGCTCAGAGAGAACACCCCACTGCCCTCTGGCCCGAGAGCGCGCAGCAGCTAGCCTGATTTTGAGCCATTACAATCAGTGAGTACTCGAGCCGCTTCTCCGTCTCCCTCCGCGGCAGCGCCAATTTTCTACATCTTGAGAGAATTGCAGAGGAGAAGACAAAGGCCACATCCCATTATCTGCCGTGCTGTGGGGACAGGTTAAAGGGAAGTGAGCACCTCTGCCTCAAGCCCTGGTGCCGCTCACAGGTGGCTGTCAAGCTGTCTGGCAGGGCCCAAAAGCCTCCGGAAATCTTGCCCAAATTGCTCTCTTCACTCACCAGTGAATGCCCAGGAGCTGGGAGTCTTCAACTGTGCACGCTTGGGATTTCCATCACTTGAAGCGCTGGCCTGTACGGAAAATGGTTCCCTGTGTCTATCCATCTGAGCTCTCCCCGCCACCATTTTCTCCTCCAGTTCAGACAGCCCTCGGATTGATCCTCCTAAAATAGGTTTTCTATGAAGTCATACTTGATTTTAAATTCTGTACTTTCTCATAATCTAAGTGCCAAAGCTAGATAATGGCAAAATCGACCCTAAGCCGCTGCCTAGCCTTTTCCCTGGCTGTGTTTTCCCTTGATCCTCGTCTTGCTGACATCAGGGGAAGGCCCTGCAGAGCTTTGAGTCACAGTTATTCCTTCCTGTCTCCTGGTGCACAGAGATCCCTCAACTCTGTCTGGTAACATTTTACACACATACATGCATCTTCATGATATGTGACTGTGCTACTGTACTTGTGAATTTTTTCCCTAAAAGGTTTTATTTCATTAAAGCAAGAGCCAGTAACCCTTGTCTCTGTTCGACGAAACAGTATACCTCTCCCGTGGGAAGGGACATGGAGGCAGTCACCAGGATTAGCTAGAAATGAAAGCAGAAGATTCGTGGAGGGAAGCAATCAGACACCTACAAACTAATCTCCAAAAGTGTTCTGGGTATCAAATCATTACCTCATTTACAATCCATAACAAACTAGGAATTTAGGATCATGAGAATATCGATCAGGGAAACTGAGGACACTAAGCTACATATCCCAATACAAGTACTTAATTCACCACTCTGATGTCTCAAGGCAGATCTGCCAGATTTCATGACACAGCTTTTTAGCAGACAGCAGAAGACACACTGTCCTTTGCTTTTTTTTTTTTTTTATTTTTTACAGGGATGCTGTAGGGGTCGTTGGAACTCTTAGAAGGAAGAAGTACTACCAGAATCCTGCTTTGTTTTGTTTTCTGTTTTTTCGAAACAGGGTTTCCTCTGTAGCTTTGGAGCCTGTCTTGGAACTAGCTCTTGTATACGAGGCTGGCCTCGAACTCACAAAGATCTGCTTGCCCCTGCCTTCTGAGTGCCGGGGTTAAAAGCATGTGCCATCACCGCCTGGCCAGAATCCTGCTTTTAGAAAACTAAAGACTACCATTTCTAATTTTGCTGGGATGGAGCTCAGCAGTTGGATGCTTGTGAAACATGCAGAAAAGTCTAGATTTCTGTTCCCAGCACTGCAGAAACAAAACAAAACTTTGAATGTTTATAGCCTGCTGCAAAGGGGGAGCCCATGGGAACCAATTCTGAGGAGCGATGATGGTAATCCTAACCGGAGCTAACACCCACACAGCTCTGAAAGGATAATGGTGCAGGCTGCACCGTACGGTAACTCTGGTCTATGTATTCACACATACCGAGGTAACTCAGATGTGAAATCTGTGTGTGACAGAGCAGGCAGCCCAAATACCAGTGAGGACTCACAGGACACTGGCTGTCCCATGTGGTACTTATTCTGAAAGGGAAGCAGAGACTGGGAAAGAAGCTGGGGGACCACGTGCAGCTTAGCGATCTGATAAAACAAGCAGTCAGGTAGTGGGGCATGAAGTGATGAAGATGCATGCTGAAATGCTCAGCTGGCTAGAGGCGCATTCTATCCGCAATATTTATACAGCACTGACACTTTTATTTTTAAGTAAAATAGGAGATTCCCAGGCACAAGGTCTTAATAGGATGGAATGGCAGTGGTGGTCGGGACGCCTTTGCCATCAGCACGGAGGAAAAGGGGAAGGAGGTCCCGCCTTTTACTGTCAGCAGTAGTTTGGATTAAGACATTCAAACCATGCTGTGTCCTCCTCTATTACCCCACGGCAGCGCAAACGCCCCACTCATCCTAACTAAGCAGCACTAGAATCTCCTCTATATGTACCTCCTTTTCCCTGTAGACTGGGGGTGGACAATCTTCTACAAAAGACCGTATGCGAATGCTTTAGGTTTTGCAAGTCGTAGAGTGTCCACACCAGCTACTCAGCTCTGCTATTGTAGCACAAAATCAGCCAGACACCCCACCTGACCAGCCGAAGTATCCTGTTCTAATCATTTATAAAACATAAGCAGTGGTTTGGATTTGGCTTATGAGAAATTCAAGCATTCTTTCATTATATCCTGACCACTCTGCCCAACGAGGACTCCACAGGCATTTGTTTAAGGAATCCAAAGGACGTTAGCTCAGCTCAGTCTTGCCAGGAAAATGGAATTATTCGACTAATAAAGCAGTGTAATTTAAAAGTTACTTCCTGTCCGTTCTTCCAAAGCAACCCACAGTCCTTATAAGCTTTCATTGGCTCCTGCTTTAGTCTGCTGTTTCTTTCAAAGGTCCCACTCATTGTCTTTATGTGTGTGCCCCCCGCGAATGACAAGGTTTGCTGCAGACATGCGGGGCTGGGGCTTCACGTGCTCTTTCCTAGCTGAGAGCAGGGGCGGCAAGGGCTCCTCCTCTTCCCCGGCAGCAGAGGCAGCTGTGCTGAGTCCACGTCTGCGCGCCTTGCTTGTTGACGCCCCTGTCTCTCTACAGCGCACCGACTGTCCACGTCTGCGCGCCTTGCTTGTTGACGCCCCTGTCTCTCTACAGCGCACCGACTGTGGGAAATACCAGGTCGTTTGAGGAGATATTGTTTATTTAGATTCACTTAATGGTGTTTCGTGTGGCTCCTCAGACACGGCTTACTTCCTCCAATTATGAAGGGGACGAAAGGGGTTTGAGACAATTCGACTTGTACCTTTGCCAGGCAATGAGTATGACATGGCATGGGTGAGTTGCTTATCTGTGGCAGACACATCTTTTAACAGCCATGACCAAGACGTGGAGGTTAGCTTAGCTTGTTCCTGGGAAATCTCATTACTCCTGGGTTATCTGAAAAGAAAGGAATACAGAAGGAGAGATGTCTGTCTTTGAAAGTGACCCCATGAAACCATAATTCCTCCCACTCTTTCCAGGTTTGATGGGACCTTATGTAGCAGGGGGTGATTTTCAGTTGGAATAGAGTACTGTCAAATCCGAAAGAGACGGGCTTGACAGTTATCACACACTGTCTGCTTACTGTGCATAGGTCTAAGACTGGACAGGCCTTAGGACTCACAGCTCAGAGCCAGCGTCTCTTAGGACAAAGCAGGTTTGCGACTGTCTGTGACTTGCTGCAAAGGTCGGTTATGTTTTAAAGCTAAATGCAGGCCAGAAAATGGGAAGAAAGGATCAGTGAGAAGTTAGAAGAAACAGGAGAGAGGGAAGAAAGTCTGGGGCACAGCAATGTACACAGTGAAATAAAAACAAAACAAAAATAAATTAGAAATAATTTCATTTCCGTTTCTTTAACATTCCTCTGAACTAGATAGGGTTAATTACCATTTTTCTTTCGCTTGAAGAAACTGTCCTGAGAAGGGATTAAGCAGTTTAATCACACTTACAAGTGGAGAAGCCTGGTCATGAGTCAAGCTCATTCTCAATCTGGGAGGGAACTAGATCGGAGGGGATGTTACTATGGGATGATGGTCCCTTTCACCATTATTACAGTTATGGCATTACTAAAGGCATCAGTCATTTTCTTGAAAGCTCGCATGCTCTCACATTCGTCAGCCACAGGTGTGAATCAGCGCAGCGAGCAGGGCCGCTTCCTGTCCGCCTGCACGGATATCCTCCTCCAGTTTCCTTTCAGGGCAGCCTGTGAGCCACACAGGTAGCTGCTCCTGTTGGGCATTTAGAAGTTATAACTCTTTCTTCCAGGTTCAAGTCCAGTTTTCCTGGACCTCCTGGCCGTTTCCCTTCTCC
Source organism: Microtus ochrogaster (assembly GCF_000317375.1). Classification (NCBI taxonomy): domain Eukaryota; kingdom Metazoa; phylum Chordata; class Mammalia; order Rodentia; family Cricetidae; genus Microtus; species Microtus ochrogaster. Next base: position 45,507,768 of record NC_022022.1, on the reverse strand, counting down.
AGGAGAGGGCGAGTTTCTGGCTGACAGAATCTCACACCGCACCTGCTTCCCTCCCTGTGACCCTGCGCTCCGTCCTTGCTGCAGTCACGCCGTGTTTATTTGGATATGTCTCGGGAACGCTGGAAGTTTGTGTGCATGTTTTCTTCAGTTGCACAGGCTCGCTCAGGATAGCCACACAAAGCCACCCTCCGCAGCTATGTAAACAATGACCTAACCACGGAGAACATTTCCGATACAAACCCCAGATTCAGGTGCCTGTGTAGCGGAAGGTGCCCAGAGGCGCACGTCCTGGACCCTGGGCGCTCTCCCACGTGGACATGGCGTTCTTTGTTTGCATGATACCTTTGTACTCACGCTTTCTGCCCCGTCTCAACACGTGGCGTCCATTCCTCCGGCTCCCATCAATCACGGAGTAAGGAATTCTTTCATCTCGTGGTAGATATTTAACATTCATCTTCTGATATTCTTAGTCTGTTCCTCAGTTTCAAAGGAAACCCTAATCCCAGGGAAGACCTGGTGTTGTTGCCGTCACCACCAGCATCTGCATTACTTTCTGCCAGCTCTTCAGGTCACGTCCAGTTCACAATCAGAAGAATCTGCCTAAAAGACATTGAAAGTTACGTAAAACTTGCAAACACAGTCGAAAATAATTTTTTTTTTCTTTTCATAAGGTCGAGCAGTGAACAAGGGAAACTGATGTGGGTGAATTGCCGGGCGGTGGTGGCGCAGGCCTTTAATCCCAGCACTCGGGAGGCAGAGGCAGGCGGATCTCTGTGAGTTCGAGGCCAGACTGGTCTACAGAGCTAGTTACAGGACAGGTTCCAAAGCCACAGAGAAACCCTGTCTCGAAAAACAAAAAAAAACCAAACCAAAACAACAACAACAAAAGAATTCCAAGAATAATAAATAATAAATCCATTCAGAGACGCCAGAGCTCTGAAACGGGGTTCCAGAGTTGGTTCCACCATCCTTTGGCCTCCCTCACCATCTCCACACGGCTGCCCTTTCTTCCTTGCCGGAGTCGGTGACGGCAGATATGGGTTCTGAAAGGATGGGTGCGCTAAAGCCAGGAAGCCTGGATTCGAGACATGACTCAGCCACATGGGTAAATCAGTCAAAACCTCTAAGTATGTTTCCAGCTGTAAAATGGGATCAATGAAACCTGGTCATCTGTGTGATAGGAGTGAGGCAGAAGCAATGAGAAAAAAAATATTCAATTTATTTATGTATGTGGGGGGCAGGTTGAGCAGTGGAGGCCCGTTGCTTCGAGCAATCTCAAGGAAGCTCTGGAGAGAACCCACTGGTCAGAGAAGACGCCGCCGGCCTGAGGCAGATCAAGGAGCCAGCTGGCTGAAAGAGTTACCAGGCCCTGCTCTGGAGTGGATCAAGTGACTGGCGAGTGGCCTTATCACTCATGCTTTCTTTGGAGACATCTGACAGATGGTCAGGCTTTTCTGTTCTTAATGGCAGTTTTACAAAATTACTTTGTTCTGGGAGGAGATCCCAGCTTACAGGCTTACATGCCTGCTTATGTGGCCTACAGTTGTAGGAGTTGGTTGCTCCGAATAACGTTCATTTATTGGTAGTCTTGCAAGCTATTTTAAGGCCATTACTCTCCTTAAACCCCACCCCAGAGCCATTTCTTCATTGCGTATTATTTCTGGAAGGCTTCTAGAGAGACAAACATGGAGTAGAGAGTCCATTCCTTTCCTTGTATTGCTGTTTCTCAGGCTTCCTCAAAAGCTGTTTTTGGATCTTCTGGGAGGGCAGCGTGACTGGGGGATCTGAGGAATTTATGCATCATGCCAGGAGGAATTCATGCAGACTTGCACGCGATGATGCACTGGTGCTGGGGGAAGCACTCCCCATCTTCTGTCATGACTTTCTCCTGCCGTGTTCTCTATTTTCTCTTTAAACCTTCAGCCTGACCCCTTTCGCGGCATAACTTTACTTAAAATGTCACTAAGAGGCTAGGGAGGTGGTTTAGTTTGCAAAGTGTTTGCCTTGCAAGTGAGTTCAAGCCTCCCCCCACCCCGCAAACTTACATAAATAGCCAGACACAGAGGTGCACATTTATAATCATGGTGTTGGTAAGAGGTGGACCTGAACGGGGATCCCTCGAGCTTGCTGGTCAGCTCTCAAGGCCCACTTGGGGACGTTTCAGAACAATCAGAACAGAACACGGTCAAGTCAAAAGTATAAGGTTCTCATGAACAATATCTGAGGTTGTCCTTAATATCTTTGCCACACATGTGCAGCAAATACACACGCACGCACACACACTCATGCGCGCACACACATGCCTGCTCGCACAAACACACACATGTGCATGCACACACAGACACACACATATGCATACTGCCACTAAGAATGTAGCAGCAGTTGGGGCTGAAGAGGTAACTGAGTGGTTAAGAGCACACAAACAAATAAATAAATGGAGAAATGCTGAAATTTAATAGAAGAAGAAGGTACAAAATGCAATCTGTTCCATTAAAGCAGAAGGAACCCATCCTCAAAAGCAGATGCATTTGGGGGCTAAGGGAGATGGTTCAGTGGATCACGTGTTTGTTGCTTGGGTCTAAGGATTGAAGTGCGTATCTCCAGGTACCCATGTAAATGTTGGTGGACATGGAAGCCTCTGCTTACAAGTAGGACACAGGATGAGGGTTGTTCCTGGAACAAACTAGCTAGCTGGAGTACTTATATAGGTGAGCCTCAAATAACTTAGTCGGAAAATGATGGCAGAAGACACTAGATGTTCACCTCAGACCTCCACACATATACAAACATCCCTTACAGACATATAGGTATACAGGCAAAACAGAAACTATACAATCGTGTTAGCGCTTCAATATTAACAGCCACAGTTCTTCCTCAGTTTTGAAATGCACCTGGTTTGGATGCCTGAGCACAGAGATTACACACATGAGCCAAGATAGCTGGTTTCACTGCGACTATGCGCCTGAGCCAGTATGGCTGGTTTCACTGTGACTATGCACATGAGCCAATATAGCTGGTTTCACTGCAACTAGCGTGTGAGCCAGTATAGCCGGTTTCACTGCGACTATGTGCCTGAGCCAGTATAGCTGGTTTCACTGCGACTATGTGCCTGAGCCAGTATAGCTGGTTTCACTGCGACTATGCACATGAGCCAATATAGCTGGTTTCACTGCGACTAGCGCGTGAGCCAGTATAGCCGGTTTCACTGCGATTGCATGCATGAGCCAGTATAGCTGGTTTCACTTTTTAAAAATTAGCACAGAACAATCATTCCATGGAATATATTTTTTTGATATGAGAGAAATACCCCCACCTATCTTGTGTAAATTCATATTATTTGGGGGTTTCCTCCAGCCATGTCCAATTTCAAGTAGCAAATTCCTCTCAGTTGTTGAACACACATTTCAAATCTCCTGTGTACAAAGCCTGCAGGCCCTGCAGGATGCAGTCACTTGAGACATTGATCTCTACCCTTAGGACGTCCTAAACCAGAGAGGAATATAAGTATATACATATATATGTGTGTGTGTATTTACAATATAATGCAGCTGTGTGAGTCCCACATGTGATTCAAATATAAAGTTTGCTGTAGACAATCCTGCAGAACTGGCTGTCCAGAAGTGCACAGGGAATGGGCTGTAAGCCACCATTTAGGGAGAAGCGTCTGGACTTTTCAGATACACATTGTCCTGGCTGGGATGGACTGGGTTACATGTTTTCTTTTTCAGAAGTACAAACAAGATCCATGTTCAACTGAAGCTATTTGAAATTAATAGCTTAATAAATTAATAAAAACTCAGAGGCAGAAATTGGGGTTCAATCTGAAGGTCAGAAAAGCAAAACAGCCAGCCACTGGCTCTTACCTCTATCTCAGTCCGAAATGGCGATCCCACCTCCAGGAATCTCAGAATGAGACTGAGAGCTGTCTCCTCCTGTTTTATAATCCTCTCTAGTTCTGGGATTAGGGACATGTACCACTATTGCCTAGTTTCTGTGGCAAGCTAGTGTGGCTCCTGGGATTAAAGGTGTGTGTCATTGCTGCCTAGTCTGTAAGGCTGGCCAGTGTGTCTGCTTTACTTTTCTGATCCTCAGGCAGGCTTTATTTATTAAAATACAAATGAAATGCCACTACAGCTGTTGCTCAAGTTTTAACATTTGGTTTTGTTCTAGGTTTGTGATGTGTGATTTAGTGTTCCCTCAGGACGCTGGGCAGCAGCACTGAGTGCAGACCCAGGTCACCCAACCATGTGATCGAGAGTGTTGACATCTCGTTCGGCACTGGCCATCATCCTAAAATCATGTCAGTCTTGGTAGATTAAGGCACAGTGTTACAAGACTCTTTTGACTTAAATGAATTTACAAGGCTGTGATCCCATTGTAGATGGAGGAACAGCTATCATGGGGATTTGTTCTCATTTTCTCTTTTCTCTCTCTCTCTCTCTCTCTCTCTCTCTCTCTCTCTCTCTCTCTCTCTCCACCTACTCTAAGCCCTCTCTCTGTAACCTACAGATATGATGGTGAGAATGCGGAGTTTGGACAATAGACAGGAAATAAGATTTTTCCAGTATGACTATCTGGATTTAGTCAGACCTGGTGAACTGAAATCAAATGTAGCTTTTGAGGACTTGGTATTTCAGTCTACTCTGGGTGGTGGCAATGGCAGCAGGGCCTCCGAAGGGAATAATTGTGTTTCTCTTCAACACACGACAGAAAATAATATGAAGGGGTTGGAAAGCAATTGTTTCTTTGCATTAAAATTTTTTTTACCTTGCATGGCAAGTGTCAATTTTATTTTCAGTAGTTACAGCGCCTTTCAAAGCCTCATTTCACTCTGAAACTCCTTTCCCCATCTGCCGATGTGCCTAGAAAGGAAAACCTTGGGTTAAGATATCTCTTGTACACATGGGGAATTGGGGTGGGGGTGTGCTCAGAATGCAGCCAGCATGTTGGCCTCGTGGTAGAATCTTGGTGCTGAAGTAACACTCCTTAGCAAAGGAACCCAAGGAAGTGGGGGGGGGGGACCACAGGATTTAGCTGAGAAAACAAAACAAAGAAAACCAGAGCCACCCCTGTGGGAACGGGGTTCTCACTGTCGATGGGTTACTGAACATTTTCTGTCTGCACACTTCTACACTATGAGGGCATGCTACACACACCGAAATGGTGGGCACCGAGATTCAACTGATTAAGTTTTGACCTCTGTTAACTGTGTCATCTGAGACAAACGGCAGAAGCACCGTTTGCCAACTGTGCCGTGTGCAGAACGGTAGTCCGTGTTTCATAGAGTTGGTCCGTGGATGGAAATTTAGACCAATGCTTGTCCCGGGGGATCTGCAATGACATGGTAACTTTTAAATCAATCACCACTCTATTATTCCAATAGATGCTGATAAGATAGGAAAAAATGGTCATAAACTTTGTGATAGATCAAGTTACATCATAAAATGCTCACATAGTACAGAGGAAATGCTGAGTGAATTTCAACTATCACTTCCAAAATACTTTGCAAGCAATTTGGGAGCAATTGCGAGGAAACAGTGAAAGCCCGGGACAGAGAGCTGGGCGGATTCTCAATGGCCTGGCGATGTGGAAATACTTTTAACTATGGAAAGATACAAATGGATCCCAACATGTTTACAGATCTTCTCTGTAGCTTCGATGCAATGGGCCACTAAGGGCAAGGCAGTGTTTCGTCACATTGGTGTTGAGATTATCTATGGCATGCCCATCCTTTTCACCTGCAGCCCCTACCATTACTGCCTCTGGTCGCCCCCCCCCCCCATCACTGCAGCTGAGAAGACAGCTAGGCCTCCCACACATGCGGCTCTTGGCAAGTCTGCCAGGGATGTCTTCACCAAGGGCTATGGATTTGGCTTAATAAAACTTGATTTGGAAATAAAGTCTGAGAATGGATTGGAATTTATCAGCTCAGGCTCAGCCAGCACAGAACCCACCAAAGTGAGCCTGGAGACCGAGTATAGTGAGCCGAGTATGGCCTGATGTGTACAGACAGCACCATGGGCTCTGAGGTCACTGGAGGACCAGAGTGCATGCGGACCGAAGCCAACCTTTGAGTCATCCTTCTGGCCTAACCCTGGAGGGAAATACTAAAATCAAGGCATGGCATAAGAGGTAACATATCAACCTGGGCTGTATGTGAACTTTGACATCTCTGCGTCCACTGGTGCTGGGCTCTAAGGGTTGGCTGGCTACCAGATGAAGTTTGAAACCTCGAAATCCCAAGTGGCCCAGAACAGCTTTGCAGTTGGCTATAAGATGGGAGAACTCCAGCTTCATACGAATGTGAACAGCAGGACAGGGTTTGGTGGCTCCATTAACCGAAAGGTGAACAAGAAGGTGGGGACTGTTGTCCATCTCACCCGGACGACAGGAGACGGTAACACTTGCTTCAGAACAGCAGCCTAGTATCAGGTGGACCCCATGCGTGCTCTTTAGCCAATACGAGCTGCTTCAGCCTGATCCGATCAGGGTACATTCAGACCGTATAGTCAGGCACCTAACTGACACTGTCAGCTCTGCAGGATGGCAAGAGCATCAACGTGGTGGCCACAAACTTGGTGTGGCCTGGAATTCCAAGAATAAATGAACATTGTACAACTGTTAGTTTTAAACTATTTTGCAACATCGCTGGTTTCAAAATTTAGTGACTTTTAACGTTGTGTTGGGGGATGCGAGAATTGACAAAGATCATGGCAGAGCTCCAGGCCAAGGATGCTTCAACTCGAAGGAGTTGCCATGTCAGAGGTAAAGAAGAAATCCCATTCCAGCATAGATGTGGGTTGGGAAGGAGACTCTCCAGGGACATCAGGCTGTAAGGGAAAGCTGGGAATGTGTGGGTCCTTTGTAAATCTGTGTGGCGTCCACAGATGAAACCATGGCTTCCTGAGCATCGAGCCTTGGTGTCCTAATCCTAACTGCTGGGAAGCATGGGCACACCTAAGTGAAAGGGATATTTTGAAACAGATCTCCATGCCCTGTTCCTATCCGCATCCTTCAGTTAGCTGTTTTACACCAAGCGTCGTCTTTAGGGTGAGATCAGCTATTTCTTTTGTGCCATTTTAGGGTAGAGAGAGTGGACAGGATGGAGCCGGTCATTCGAGACTTAATTCTTTCTTGTGTTGTAGTGTGGCTTCCTTCCTTCCTTCCTTCCTTCCTTCCTTCCTTCCTTCCTTCCTTCCTTCCTTCCTTCTTCCTATTCTTTTTTATGCCATTACACCAGAGTATGAAATAGCTTCTGGGCCTCCAGCTCTGAGCTGGAGGAGGTGAATGTGCTCACACCATGATGACACTAGGGATCTAAACTGACTCCTGTTACAGCCTCATGACTCTTTTTCTTAAATTATGAATTCCTCTCTTTTTTTTTTGTGGAATTAACCCCCACTTCAAACACTATAATTTACATCACTTAAAATAAAACAAAACATTAAAAAAAAATTCCTCACGTGACCTTCATCATCCACCCCAATTCTTAGGATTCTTCCCAACTGCTCTTCATTCGTGACGCCTGTGACTGGACCCCGGGAGGCTCCCTTCTCGTGCCGGGCTGGGTTTCTGTGGGAGACTGGTTCTCCTTTGGAAATGACTGAAATGTTTTCAGAAAGAGCTTGATTTCCCCATGGAGCTGCAGTAACCAATATCATCATGTCGTTCCTGGTGCTCGGGAGACACAATCACAGCCTGGCCCTGCAACACATCCCTCACCTGGTCTCTGCAAGCACTTAACTGGGAAATCACATTTGGGACCCAGAGCGCTGGGCTGTAAGCCCTGGGAGCTGGAGCGCGGGCAGAGAGGGGGCACTGGAAGCGGTCCAGACAATCTGTTTATTTTAACTTTTTATTCCAATGTGAAGAGCATGAACCTCCCAGTGCCATGGCCACGGTGCTTCTGCCAGAATCGCTCACACAGCCGGCTCACTTCCTGGGTTGTGACCTCTTCCTCTTCCATTGAGCGATTATCTGCCTTCTTCACACCCAGCCACCTCCTTAGTTCAGGAACTTGGTGGGAATCCCCAGGGGTGTCAACAGCTCCTCAGTTGTGGGATTTGGGGTCCAGAAAGGGATGGTTCCTGAGCCCCTAATGGTGGAGATTTTGCTCAACATCTGCTTGCCTCTGCAGCAGATAGGGGCTGAGCAGGGAGTGGGGTTGTGATCCTGGTCGGTATGTCTGTTAGTAGTCTTGGGCTCCCCAAGGCCACTGTGTGTTGCAGAAAGAGCAATGGGTTAGCGCTAGAACTGTATTCACCCCAGCTGTGTCACTGTGTGTGCGTTGGACAAATTTCTTAGACCTTTCCAAGACCCCATTCCTGCTGTCTAGAAAGTGGGTTTCACAAATTCAGATGGCTCCAGGATAAGCCTGAGGAGCAAACTCCCCGATTTCGTGGCTGCTCTTCCTGTTACTCAAGCACGAAGTCAGAAACAGAACAACAGAACATTCTCGGACACTCTGAACATGGCTTCCTTGACGTATGGGCGGGCCAAACAGAAAACACGGACGAGACAAGAACTCAGGCAGTGATACCAAGTCCAAGCTACTGAGCACGGGGATGGGTGATGCTATAGCCGACTTCCCCAGGCACCAGCTAGAAACCCTGTCCTCCTGGGCTGAAAGCCTCCCTGACTGCCCATGAGGAGCTGTGGAGAGACCTACTGTGTGTCTTGGTAATTCTGTTTAAGTGTGAGTATTCATATTTAACATATCTGCAGGTAAATCACGCGTTACTCATTCCAGCAAAGATCTGAATCATGTAGTTGGTCTTTTGGTTGTTACACATTTTCCATTTTCTTTTTGCAATTGAAAATAGCCATACTTTTGCTGGTTTTAAAAGACTTTGATGCATGCATGCGGTGTATGTTAACTATATTCACCCAGCCCCTCCTGCTCCTAACTCCTAGATTCACCCTGCACTCCCTCACCCTCCCAGCTTCTTGTCCTTCTTTTAATTTTTTAAAATAACCATCAACAGGCCCATTTTTCTTTTTATTATCTTTGAGTGTGTGCAATGTGGGTAAGAGCACAATGTGTGTACACGCTCACATGTATGCACGCATATCGTGTGCCGCCGGGCACGTGTGATGGTCAGAAGACAACTGGGTATCACTCCATCACCTTCTGCCATGTTTGATAGGGTCTCTTGTTTTGCACTCTGAATGCCAGGCGGACTCCCTCAAGCTTTGGGGGATTCTCCCATCTCACCATAAGGACAGGAAGGCTACAGATGGCTGCTGTCTCACCAGCTTTACTCACCCATCCATCTCCTCAGCCTTGTTAATTTTCACGAGCAACCATTTCAGAAATGAACGACGAGATGCTTTTTCTACTGGGAATATATGTGAAGGATTAAAATGGATTTTCATGACTTGACACACTAGCGCACCGCCAGCTTCACTCTGTGCTCTGACTTTCCTTCAGTGTCCCCTCTCACTGCACATGGGCAGAGAGATGACAGTTCCATGTGCTTCCCTAGTTTATGTGCGCAGTGCTCAATTCTGGCCATGAGACCAAGCTTGCTGTGGCCCTCTAACACGAGGCTGAGAGTGAATAGATACGGTGGATTTTATATATAGAGAGAGACCTTACTCCTGAGACTACAGCTCAGATATGACCCTCATCATCTCCCTCCGTGTGTGTGTGTGTGTAAGCTGTGCCATTTAGAAAGATCACATCTCTGTTAGCCCATGGCACGAGAAACGATAATTGGAAAGAGCTGCATAAAGGCGCATTGATTCCAAGGGCACATTACAGAATACATCTTGCCCTTGATTTCAAAAGTTAGCACTTTGTAAACGCTGAGCTCTTGCCTCGGGCATCGTGCCTCAAGTTCCCTCTTTCCTGAGGTCCGTGGGTTGTTGTTCCCCTGCGCATCTCAAGCTCTGCGTGCCTTTGGATGCCTGCAGCCAGCTTGTGTGACTGCCCGCAGCAGCTTGTGTGACCGTTCTCCAAAGACTGAGGACGCCTCTCTGCACGTGTCCATTGCTGGCCCCTGGCCCCCCTCAGACTGAGCAGATTCCTCGTGGGGCTTGTCCTGTCTCATTTCTAACCAGGGCCTGACTGGCTGCCCGGTAACCTTACTCTCCACCATGTACAATATGGCCCACAATCCCCACCCATTTTTTTAACAGAATTTTTAGAAAAGCTGTATTTCCCCCTCCTAAAGACAAGGTGATGCGGGGCGGGGGGGGGGGTTCTGGCAAAAAGAGAATCTCTTATGATTTATTTGTGGCTAAGTACTACCTGTATCCAGCATTACTAGTTTGTGGCAGGTTGACCTCTGCCCTGCAAATATGCATACTGAGTGGTGCTTCTTTCCTTCTCTGGGGTTTTTGATAACAGAAGACCCTGTGGAATCACAGTGAGTAAAGCAACTACTTGTGGTCTGTGAAGACCAAGAGTAATTATGCAAAAATCCTATCTGTGGCTGGCTGGATGACTGAGCCATTAAGAACACCTACTACCCTCACCAATGACCTGAGTTCGGTTCCCAGCACCCAAGTCAGGTGGCTCACGACTGCCTGTGATTCCAGCTCCAGGGGATCATCTGATTCCCCTATCAGGTCTCTGGATCTCACCCATGAAGGTACACACACAATAGACACAGAATTAGAGATAAAACCTTTAAAGCAAAACTTAACCCCTACAATAGGAAATGAAGATAGCAAGTTCTGTCTCTCACTTGTCACTCATCAGAAAGAATTAGAATCCTCTGGAGCCAATTGGAGAGGTACGTGAGGGCAGCCTCTCCAGGTGCTGAGGGATTGAACCCGTCAGACCCCGCGGGTGCATCAGCATTGACGTTTGTGAAAATGTGCATGAAGAAATATGCATTGATTGTAAATGGCATGCCTCGAAAGCAAGCCTCAAAAATAACACACGATTTTCCATCTTCTAGCTTAGATGGAAAAACATGTGTTTCACTCACATTGTTGTCTGGGGGAAATGCGGGCTCCCAGCCGATTGCATTCACATGCAGGCCCCTTTTCTAGATTGCTTTCAAATGGAAGCGTAACATATGTTGTTCTGTGCGAGAAATAAATAAATAAAGTGAGCTTATACGATGTTAATTCCTAATATATAGGATTATGGGGAAAAGTCATGTTGCTTCAAACCATCTATAGTTTGCCCTCTAGGTAGATTCGTGGGGGCTGGGTGGGGGCTGGGTGGGGGCTGGGTGGGGGCAAGTGATGACTTTAACCCTTGCATATTTTGTGCTACCCCGTGGGGCCTGCATGTGTTTCTGAATAACTTTCCTCTGTCAGGGAAGAGAGAGTCGACCTCAATAACCACATTAGGAAGAATAATAGGCCAAAGGCACATGTGTTGACAGATGTTTCTACCCCGTGGAAAGAAGATAGAAGAAATTAGATGATGAATTTTAGGGTCTGAAGCCTTTCTAAAGTATTATATTTTCCTGAGGTCACCGAATATGCGCTGGCTGCCTTTGGCAGCACTGCAGCGTCCTTGGAGTATGTGAGCGAGAGCTTTTGAATTGCTCCCAGGATGGACTGCTGACCAATTTGTCTCCACTGGCACTTGGATGCAAAATTAGAAGCAAGGTCTTCCGAACAGCACCGCAGCCCATGCGAGAGCCCTGTGTGATTTATCCTCACTCATTCTCTCCGCTTTCCATGCTAAAATATTTTTACATGGTCGATAAATTATGAAGGCTGACATTAGTAAGATGAACTGTGGAAGAACATAGGAGACTGTGAATATTTATGAGAATGTGGAATTGATATTTTACTTTGACTCCAGCTAGCTCTAGCCTCGTAGGGTCTGTTGAACGAGGGCAACCGCCTTAATTTGGATAAATTTAGTAATGCGTCTGGAGACTTGATGAGTCCTAGGTCATTAATAATCAAGAAGGTGATTAGTACTTGGGTAGTTTCAGGGAAAGGAGGTGACATCCAATGGCGAGATGAGTCCTTTAGTATTGAAAAAGCGACCTTGAGGTTGAGGTTGGCCTGCGTGACAGTGGATTCCCATCATCCTGTGGTGTTAACTATCCACAGGATCCAGTGAACTCTAAACAGAAGTTGCATCAAAGGAGAGAGTGAAGGTGCAGTCTGGAGATGCCCTAGTGCTGGAGATGTTCTCTGGACTTAAAAAATAATAAAAGAAAAGAAAAAAAAAAAGAAAAAGAAATGGAACTTGGAACAGGCATAGGTGCTTAGAGTTGAAGGTGTTGGAGAGGACCGTGTGGCTTCGGGCTACAAAATAGAACTCTGCATGTTTTTTGAGCCATCAAACACCACAAAGATAATCCAGGAGGCAGCATTTGGGTTAACAAAGAACAGTCTTCAGGAACTTAGGTTTTGTGCTGCACTTTCTACTCCGTTGCTTTCGCCTTGCTGAGATCTCAAGATTATGTTGCGAGGCAGGCAAGTTTTTAGGTCCTTTCTGGATTTCGGTCACGAACTCTGTCCTGCGACCTCTGAAGGAACTGAAGTTCCATCAGGCAAGTCCTTAAAAACCAGAAGAGAAAATCTTCACCAAATAGTTCAGACACTATTGATTACATGTCGATTCCACCCCATCGCGGTCTGGAAACGCCACCCTTTCCAGCCTGCAGAGGACACTCTACTTCCTGGACTCCACTATAATCTAAACATCGCGTTCCTCTGTAAATGCCATCTTCCTAAGCCAACGATCTCTGACGTGATGCGTGCTGGATTGCATGTGGTGCTGTGAGCGCTGGGATGCAGGAAATTAGGAAATTTGTGCATGCACAGGCAGAGGGCAGGAGGGAGCCATTACCCGTCTCTCAGTTCCTCTGAGCTCCATATTCTTGTTTGTGCTTACCTGGGACCGTGGCCCATCTGTGTAGAACTCTCCAGGTTTCACTCTCTGCCTGAAAGTTCTAGACACATTGCTCCTGCATGGAGAAAGAGAACCCTGTCTTTGGTTTTCTTTCCCGTTCTTCCACAAGCCTGCACCCTCTTTGGATCAGCAGACAGGAAGCTAGTGCTGGAGAATTTGATCTGACGTCCCTATGTTCTGGTCCAACACTCACCATCCTTGGGAGGGTAAAGAATCTCTGACAGAGAGGGACTTTTCCTCTTCTCTTTATGGATTTTGCCAAGACTTGAATGATCAGAATTCCTATTTAGAAGGCACTGCCTGGTTTCTCTGTCGTTGCTAGAGAGAGTGCTGACTCCTGCCTTTTCACACATCTCTTCCTTCTCTAAACCTGGTCAGGGTCTTTATTTATTCTTCGTGTGAAATTTCACAGGAATATAAATGATTTGTGAAAATGTATTATTCTGGATGATAAGGAACTTCCTTCTGAAGAAGCGCTTGCCTTTGGTGTTGGTGCATTTAGCGTTTCAATTCTTTCTCTGTGCCCTCTCTCGCACTTGTTCACAACTACTATAAGTCATAGCACGTGCACTGGAATCTGTGTGTCTCTTTCCCCGTTTTTCTTTGCTCTCTTAGAGATATATTTTTGCATTTATATTTATTTTGAAGTTTTTTCCAGCCATATTTGAATGCTTTTTGCAAAAGACTTTTCTATTTCTTTTAGCTCCCTTTTGACATGTTTATAAGATAGTATTTATGAACTATTATGAGCGTGCTTACTAGCGTCAGTTTTGTCTTTTTAAATTTTTTTATTTTACTTTGATTGATTATATATGGATTTTGCCATCATGGATTCCGACCCCATTTCTTTCCCTGTCCCCTGGGACCCTCCTTCTGCTCTTGCAAACCCCTCCCCAGCCCTCTCAAGAAAACAACCCAATTTAAAAGAAACACCCCAAGTCCAAACAAAACAAAGAAGCAAAACAAGCACAAAAACAAAAATAAAGCAAAAAGGAAGAATCTTACCGTGGAAGCTGTAGTGTGGCCCATTGAGACATCAATTGTATCTTTCACAAATTAGCTTTTTCTGCAGGGTGATGGTGGCACACGCCTTTAATCACAGCACTTGAAAGGCAGAGGCAGGTGGATCTCTGTGAGTTCGAGACCAGCCTGGTCTACAGAGCTAGTTCCAGGGAAGGCTCCAAAGCCATAGAGAAACCCCGTCTCGAAAAACCAAAAAAAAAAAAAAAAAAAAAAAGAAAGAAAGAAATTAGCTTTTCTTCCTTCCAGTATTATTTCATCTGACATCAGGTTTTCTGTTTGTATATCTTGTTGAATTTGTTTCACGAGGTAAAATTTCTTTGAATGTCTAAGGAACTAGGACAGAAAAACTGACATTTAGGACCAGAGCAGCTGGGCAGGGTAACTCATACATACCCTAGGACTTCCTTGGGAGGCTGAGGCAGGTGGAGTTTAGGGTTCAAGTCTAACCTGGGCTACAGGTTATTAAGAAAACTTTTCCCTCACCAACTTAATGAGAGATCCTAAGTAAAACACCCCTTCCTGGGACTTACCAAATCCTGGACTCATTATAAAAGCAAAATATAGTTACTGCTCTAAGCTTTGCTTCGGTGGATTGCTAGGCAACAATTGATGACTAGAACACACTTAAAAAATCTCTTTCATCCTCCGAATTTCCAGGGCAAGGCAAGCTATGTATTTCTATTTCACAAATAAGGAAGCCATGACACAAGATGCAATGGGCAAAGGCACTTAGACCAGCCCAACTCTCTTTTGCAATGATGTAGAATGTTAGAGCTATAGAGGAGACACTTCAGTGCCACCTTGCCCACAGGCTGTGCACCAGCCCAGCCTTCTCTCCAGCCTTCTGTCCAACAGCCAGCAGTATCTTCATTCACAAGGCAGCGATGACTGGCGCCACTTCCTACTAAGAGTGGGTAGGTTACGGCCCTGTGAAGGGATTGCCCACTATGCACCCACGATGAAATTATTTAAGTTCTCTGACCCTCATTTTCATCGTCTATCAAACAAAGGTGAAAGAACTTGCTTTAAAACATATTTAAGAAACAACGTCTAGTGATAGCAAATTGCCTGGTACAGCATTCAGTGCTCATCAGATACATTGCGCAGAAAGCCAGTCACAAAGTAACCTTTCATTAGTGTTGGTTTTCCATAGGCTGAAACTGTAACAAAAAAAAAAACAATAATGCTGTAGCAAAATAATAGTAGTAACTGCTCCTTTGCCCTCAGAGCTCACATTTTCAGATGAGAACAGGCAGTGATTAAGTAACATGTCAGCTTAGGTGGAGGCTGGGATCTGGCTCTTGGCAGACCAGGAAGGGCAGTCAGCTATCTCTTAAAGGGTAAGAAAGATATCCTGTTACCCTGCATCTTCTCCTCCAGGACCTAGCTGGGGAAAACCCCTGGTGACTGGCAGTTCTTCTCCCCAGGCAGATCATTTCCCAATCTTTCTGGAAAGAAAAACAGATCCCCCTGCAGTTGCAGGGGACATGAATTCTGCTTAGGAGAACGCTTTCCTGCTGTGACTTGGATCTTCCTAGGGTTTTTAGTCCTAGGTTTTCAAGCTCCTTGGCAAAGCCCTGAACCTGAAACGTGCCGGCTTCAACAATGATTTGACGTGTATTCGAAAACCAAAGCAGAAGGCATCACCCCCAAAGGCTGTTTTAGGTTCAGAGAGGACCTGAAACATCCCTCTGGATGCTACTGTGAGTTTTAGATCAATGATTTGAGATTTTTTTAGTACTATGCCTTTGCTGTGACATTAGAACACCCTGCCACTAGTCATCAACCATTTTGTGTAATGAGTCTTTCTTTGTCTCACTTGGCTCAGGCAGTAGAGCGTGATTATTTTAATCTTAGGGCCATGGGGTTGGAGCCCCACACTGGACATCATATGTAATGAGTCTTTCTCTGTCCTTCCAGCCAGCTTCCAAATAATGACATGGAGATTTATCATTAATTATGAAAGCTTGACCTATAGCTTAGGCTTGTCCCATGAGCTCTTATATCTTTTTTTTTTAACCTTGTGGTAATGTTTTGTTTGTGCTGTAACAAATAAGGCTTCCCTAAAGATCAGAGAGCAGAGCTAGCCACACTAGTTAGCCATACGGGTGAGGCAGTGGACAGATACCTCTGAGCAAATGCTTTACTCCTCTAAGCTCAGCACTCTGGCTCTGGAGACAGAAGGATTGTCCTAAGTTTATTGACTGAGACCATATCTCAGTAAAACAAAGTTACAAGTACCTGTGTCAAAACACTAAACTGCATCAAAATAGTTTATCAAAAGGCAGAAAACTGACAGAAAGAATTTATAACCCTAAATCTGAAAATCCAAACGGAACAGCAACAACTGCTGATGCAAAGAGGATAAGGAACAGATTAAGTTCAACTCACCAAAGAATTTATTATATGCGACGAGAGCTAAGAGCTACCTGGAATAGGCCATAGCAAGCTTAGGACCTGCTGTGTAAAGCAATGGGCTTCCATCCTTCAGAATGCCAAAGTTATAGAAGACAGAGTGAAACAGGGCGTGTTCTGTGTGTGTGTGTGTGTCTGGGTTTTCATGAACGACATGATAGACACGTGGGTGGATGATAAGATGGACCAGTATTGAATTTCATTGCCACCCTAAAGAACTGTCTGGATAAGCAGCATGACCCAATAAGACAAACTGATCCGTGGACTTGAAAACTATCAGGAGAGTCGGAACAGCCCGCAAGCCACCCTTGGCACGGAGGAGGCTGTAAGCTGAGAGATGCCGTGGGGGTATCACTGGGCCACTCTCTCAAAAGCATCACTCAGCAAGAACAGCGCTGCCACATGGCTGCACTCAGAGGGCTTTCTCAGGGGTGACACCCCAGCCATTTGAACATGGCCCCTTGTCTCTCCCCACCTCCATTCCTGAGGGACACAGAACTCTGAGAACAGAAAGAGGAGGTTTTTAACAGAATAAGAGAGAGAGAAAATGAGACAAGTGTGTTCTCCTGCCCTAGATTCCCAGGTGAAGCAGCAGAAGTAGCCACCAAGAGGTTTTCAGGCTTGTGTTGAGATCGCAGCTGTGCAGAACTGACTGGAAAGCCCTCAGGCCTTCCATGTTTTCCTTCTAGCAGCGAAGAAGAGTGTGGTGTGAGGAACAGTCATTTTTATAAACATTTTTTGTTAGCTGGTGATTTTATTTTTATTGCCTGCATCTTGCACACTTAGGTCCACTCGAGGTTCAGAGTGGGCTATTTCATTTAAAACGTCTGACCGAAATTGAAATTCAGGTCCTATTTTCAGGACGCAACCATGGCTTTCTTTTAAGAAGAGAATCCGTGATATTCCTTTGTATGATTAGAAAGCTTAGTTTCATTTCTGGATAATCATTTTTACCCACAGGACCAACTGTGCAAAGTGCTGGGTCCACAGAATGTTCTTTCTGGCAAGATGACTCAGGCCTTGGCTAACTCGAGTCTGGAGTTCCCCTGTACATGAGGCCAAGTCTTGGAGGGTCGAGGATATCCCTAAGGAGCCTAGGCTCATGGAGAGTACGGATGGCTTCCAGAGTGAAGACGGAGATCCCCTGGAGGACGCCAGGCCTTCAGGTTTTGGCAGAGAACGTTGTTTGACTAGTGGAATGGAAGCAGGCCACATCCCAGGCCTCTCCTTCTCACACACCTCCTAGAGTCTCAAAACCTGACAACAGCCAGCACTGCCTGCCCAAGGATGCTCGGGTCTTCCGCTGGAGCAGGCGCTTTTCAAACAGATTTTGAGCCTGTGTTTTGTCTGAAGCCTCCAGGAAGACTTAGAGGGAGGCCAGAGCTCCGGCTTGGGATATGACATCGCAGCCCATCTGGTGAAAGGATCCAGGCCCAGGACTGCTGTGCCTTTGAAAGCTGGGGGGGGGTTGGAGGGGAGGGGGGTGGAGCCAGGTGCAGCTGGGAATGGGGTGAGGAAGGCAGGGCATTTCCTGAGGATCCTTGCTCTCAGGTCGATCAGTGTGAGGGAAACCTGTTAAAGCAGGGCAAAGGCTGCACACTGCAGAGGGATAGCAGGGGACAGATTCCCAAGTGGATGTTGGAAACACGAGTGAAGGATAATTTGTTCTTCCAAATATTGTGATTTAGTGTTAATATAATTGAGTATCCACACAATGACCAAGGAGTTGAGTCAAGGTCACAGGGGTTTCTCCCTCTCCCTCTCCTCCTCCTTCTGTAGATGTGTGTGGCGTATAAATATGCATAAGCATGTTTGCATGTTGGTGTATGTGTACGTGGAGGTCCGAGGTTAACACAGAGACTTCCCAGATGGCTCTCTGTTTTATATATTGAGGCAGGGTCTCTGGCTTGAGCCCAGCACTCACCAGTTCAGGTAGTATAGCTGGACAGCTAGGTCCAGGAATCCCCACCCCCATCCCATCTCTATCACCTGAGCTCCGGGATTCAGAGAGGGCTGGCATGGCCGCCTAGCATTTGCTGGGTTCTGGGAATCCGAACTCTGAAAGGAAGTTTCTTTCTAGAAGAACTGAAAAATCCAGGCCGTCCCAGTGCCCTCCCCCTCACTTCCTCCACCCCACCCCCACCTCCTTCCTCCTTCCTCTCCTACAGCATCGTGGTCTTCCAGGAACACTCTTCCTGCCATTTCTACTGTTACCTAGCTGACCAAAGAAGGCAAAGGTGCTTCCATTGGCTTTGCAATGGGGGCAGGGGCAGCCAATGGGGCAGGGGCAGCCAATGGGGCAGGGGCAGCCAATGGGGCAGGGGCAGCCAATGGGGCAGGGGCAGCCAATGCAGTCCTTGCTCCACCCCTACCCCTGCAGACAGGCGCTCTCACCAGCCATGAGGGATGTGCAGCTAAAAGTCTGTTAACATAACTTCATAGGATGATGGTGAGGAAAGCCAGGAGAATTTTTAAAAGTGATTCTTATTTTACCTTGTTACAGGCTCTGAGGACTATTTGAAATTGCATCAACATTCCTGACTTACACTGCATGCAAAGCAATGGAAACATACACATTTACCCAGTACTTTGGATTTCAAGTGGTTTTCTTAAAAAACAAGCAAACAGTTTTATCCCAGGCTTTTCCAGACCCAGGCCAGCTGGCCTTGGTGAGTTCCTGATAGAACATCCCCATTGTCTCAGTGTGTGGGTGCACCCCTCGCGGTCCTGAGTTCCTTGCTCGTGCTCTCGCTCCTTCTGCTCCTGATTTGGACCTTGAGATTTCTGTCCGGTGCTCCAGTGTGGGTCTCTGTCTCTGTCTCCTTTCATCGCCTGATGAAGGTTAATATTCAGGAGGATGCCTATATGTTTTTCTTTAATTGGGGGAGGGGGAGGGAAATGGGAGGCGGTGGCGGGGAAGAGACAGAAATCTTTAATAAATAAATAAATTAAAAAGAAAAAGAAAAAAAACAAGCAAACAAGCAAGCAAACAAACAAACAAAAAACCCTCCAAAATCAACCAGCCAAAAACAAATAAAAAGCCTTGAATATCGTGAGTGATTTCTATGTGCCTTGTCAGGATCTTTCTCCTCCTCCTCCTCCTCCTCCTCCTCCTCCTCCTCCTCCTCCTCCTCTTCCTCTTCCTCTTTTTCCTCCTCTATCCCTGGGAACAGCACAGTTGGTTTCTTTTTCTCAGTCCCTTTTGTGTCTATCAAGAATCAAGTGGCTGACTTATATAGCTCCTTAAGTGTGGAGAAGGTGACGTGTGCCACCAGATCTGAGGTAGAGAGCAACCTGCGAAAGCCACCTTTTCCATTGTCTATGTGGATGAATACCATGGAGGTCTGAAGGATATTTGACTCCATAAAAGAAGGTGCTTGGAACAAAACTGACCCAATGAAGCAGGGCACCCTTGCCAGCTCACTGTGGATGATGTGATTTCTAAGTCATCCCCATAAATTACATAGCCTATGTCTACAATTGCGTGAGCATGTGTAGAAGTGTGGGGATGGAGCACAGAAGGGTTGGAAAGTAGACACAAAATAGTCAACATTGGCTGATTCCAGAGTCTATGTACCAAATCCAAGAAAACAAAGTATTAGAAGCAATTAACAAAGGTTAGCTGTTTCTGAAAGGGAATTCAATGATTTAGATTTCATTCGTAGTATATGTATATGCTCAAGCATTAAATGGGAAATGATATTTATGTTTATAGTATCAACGCACCCTACATGGTTTTCAAGAACAAAGCTAATCAAAATGTAAAAGACTTCTATGATGAAAGGTAGAAAAATGACGCAGGAAAGGGTTTGCACATGTGAGCAAGATCTGGCTTAAGGGAGAGTGGGGTCCAGCATGGGCAGCTCCAGGGTTAGCTCCCCATACCCCTCCAATGAAAGCATGGTTTGCCTATTTGTCTCATGTGATTAGAGACTTTTAAATCACGTGATTAGAGATATGCAATTTTCCAGAGCTGCAGAACGAATTGGTAAAATGGAGACCCAGTAAGACTGACAGCCAGAGCCAGCCCCCAAGATATCAAAAGCAAGAGAGTTGATAGTCCATGACTAGCTGGACTCAATCCAGTAAGAGTTCATCTTTTGATCTGTGTCTGAGGACAGGAAAACAGCCAGGGTCCCAATAAAATAGCAATATAAGACAAGCATTCCGACTTATTCTAAGGTAGCGAGGCCATTTTATTCAAGCCTTTAACTAGCTAGTTAGGTCACGAAGCACGCCCATTTACATCAGAGATGGTCCTCTGCCTTAGCCAGATTCCGATTTATGTGATACTCTTACTCAAAAAAGGCTGTTGTGGAACACCTAGAAAATATTTAACCAAGCACCTGAGCACTTCATGTCCTGATCAAGTTAACACAAAAAATTAACCATTATTTCAGATTTATGAAATGAAAAGGTAATATTAGCAAAGATAGCATTTTTTTACCAAGGTGGATAGAAAAAGCAAAACTATATTTCAACAATTTGATAAATATATTCTACAAAGAATGAAAGAGTAAAGGTACAAAATAATTTAAAATATGGTAGAAGAGAACTATTATTTTGTATTAGTTTTCTATAGCTGCTGTAATAAATTGCCATCAAATTAAAGACTGAGAACCATACAAGCACATTCTCTTAAGTGTTCTGTGGATTAGAAACCCAGCATGGCTCGGTTCCCTCTGGGAGCCAGAGAGTGGTGACCCTTCTGGGAGCAACCACAACAGCTCTTTTCTCGGCCTTATTCCCAGCTGGTGACTCCTCCCTCCATCTTCCTAAGGGACAACCTTCCCTGGTCTTCACTGTTCTGTGATGGCACCACCTCCGAACTGGCCACAGCGGATTTCCTGTGTGCTGGATGAGCTTGCATCTGCCTGGATGATCCCAGACAATCTCCTATCACAGGGTCGGTCCTTCGTTTGATCTCATTCGCAAAATCTCTTATGCCATGAAAGGTTACCAAGTGTGATCCAGAGGTTCCGAGATTTATTTCTCTGCCTACCACAGCACTCGTCACAACGTCAATTATAGCATAAAAACCAGGACTCTAGCAGCAGAGGCTGTGACAGCAAAGTTGAAAAAGGTCACGTGCAGTTGGTAGCTGAGTTTGGGAAAGGGCACCTGCAAGGAGTAGGTGACAGACCTATTAGTGATGTCACACAATCGATAAAGCAAAAAGCAAAGTGCAAACAAATACAACTCTAAGGTAAAATGAAACCCAGACTACACATTTGATGATGAAACACTATAGACTACCCTTCTGACATATGAAGGAGATTCTTCCATAGGAAAGGGAAGAGTTCACTATATTTGTACACATTTACATGTAAGTAGTTTCAGGAGACAGCATCATTAAGTCAGTACACCAGTGAAGACAGGAATGTATTTGCGATCTATACCTTAAGAACTAATGGAATCCTATATAAAGTAAGAGAGCAACAAGCAAAAGCCAAGAGCAAGCAATCTTCAGGGGTGTGAATAGCTGCAGAAATAGAAAAGCACGCTCAGTATCATTAATAATCAAGGAATCTCAAATTAAAGCTCCAGAGGTATAATTTTATAACTATTAAAGACAGAATATTTAATGAGATTACATCAAGTGTGGGGAATGTATTAGTAATACTTTTCTGGTGTTGTTGCTATTATAAAATGCCAGATAAAAGCACCATAAGGATTGAAGGGATTACTTTAACTCCTGGTCTGAGGGAATACAGCCTGCCTTAGTTAGGGCTTCTATTGCTGTGAAGAGACACCATGACCACGGCAACTCTCATAAGGGAAAACATTTAATCGGGGTGGCTTGCATTCCCAGAGGTTTACTCCACTATCAACATGATGGGACATGGTGATGTGCAGGCAGGCATGGTGCCGGACAAGCCGCTGAGAGTTCTACATCTTGATGCACAGACAACAGAAGCAGATGTGAGCCACACTGGGTACAGCTTGAGCATAGAAGACCTCAAAGCCTGCCCCTACAGTGACACACTTCCTCCAGCAAGGCCCCTTCTCCTAGTAATGCCACTTCCTTAGGGGACCATTTTTTTAAGCCACCATATTTCACTCCCTGGCCCCCAAAGGCTTTTGGTCATATCATAAATCAAAAACGCATTCAGTTCAACTTCAAAAAGTCCCCAGTGTCTTATATAACAGTATTAAACTTATTCAAAAGTATGAAGTTCAAAGTATCTTCTGAGATTCATACAATCTCTTAACCATAAAAGCAAAATCAAAAAGCGGATCACATACTTCCAACATACAATGGCACAGAACGTACATTGCCATTCCGAAGCATAGGAAAGGGAGCCCAGTAAGAAAATCCTGGACTGAGGCGAGACCAGATATCAGCTGGGCCAGCTCCAAACTCTGCATCTCCATGTTTGACATCAAATTGCTCTTCAAGACTTCAACTCCTCTCAGCTTTGTTGACTGCAACACACTTTTTCTACTGCCTGTGAGCAGGTATCTCATGACTCAGTCAACTCCAGCACCCTGGGGTCTTCAAAGAAATTCAGGCTTCAACTGTACAGATTCACACAACGGCTCTCTGGGCCTCCATTCAGGAACATCCCTGACACACGCCTAAGCCTTCCTTAGTAGAGGAGTAATATCCCATAGCCCTTTCTTCTGCTCTTAAAGTCATAACCACATGGCCAAAGATGCCACCTTCTGCTGCTTCCTGGGGCTGGAGCATGGCCCCTCATTCAATTACATCTGCACCAGTTTCTGTTTCCCATGGTTCCCTTCACTGCCTAACCCTGGCTATCCTGAAACTCGCTCTGTAGACCAGGTTGGCCTCAAACTCAGAGGTCCACCAACCTCTGCCTTCAGAGTGCTGGGATTAAAGGTATGCACCACCACACCTAGCTCTATGATTTTTGTTAATTCCTTTTCAAAAGTTGGGAATTTAGCTGTGTGGAACTTGCCCAGAAGTCACCACCCCCTTTATTCTATTTCTTCATCTGTTTATCTCCCTGAACACGGGACTTAGCTCCATTGCATTTCCTATGCCCCTTTCCTCCTCAAATATTTTACCTTGCTCAGCTTGCTCCTTTTCATTGTACATCTTCATTAGAGTTAACGCTAGGAATCACACAGTTTATAGTATGCTGTTTTGAGATTTCCTTGCTAAGGGAATTAATCCAAAACTTTTCACTTTAGCCTCGGGCAGACTTTTTGGACAAGGGCAAAAATCAGCCACAGTCTTCCCCAGCCATCACAAGAACAATTTCTAAGCAACATACTAAAATTCTTCTCTTCTGAAACCTTTTGAGCCAGCCCCCCCCCCCAGTTCAAATCACTCTTAACAATGCTGTCTTCAAGCTTCTACTAGTATGGCCCATCAAGCAGTGCTTAAAGCATTCCACTGTTTTCCTAACCCAGACTCCCAAAGTCCAGATTTCTCCCAACACAACCGTGGTCAGACCTTTCACAGCCATACCCCAGTCCCTGGGGCCACATTCTATCTTAGTTAGGGTTTCTATGGCTGTGAGGAGACACTATGGCCAAGGCAACTCTTACAAAGGAAAACATTTAAGTGAGGTGGCTGCTCACAGTTTCAGAGGTTTAGTCCATTATGGTGATGGCGTGGCAGCTGGGAGTGTAACAGCGTGTAGGCAGACGTGGTGCTGGAGAGGGAGCTGAGAGTTCTCACAGCTTCACTCACAGGCCACAGGAAGTGGTCTGTCTCCCTGGGTGTGGCTTGAGTATCTATGAGACCTCAAACCCACCTCCACTTCTGCCAACAAGGCCACACCTCCCGGCCATTTTCTTTCAAACCAGGATACAGTCTTTGTGTTAGGAAGGGCACACCCACAGAAAAGTGAGGCCTTGGTCACATGGTGTCTGCTGTCAGTTACAAAACACAGCAGGAGAGCTTCTGACTTCTGGGTGCTTAACTCACGTCCTACCTTTCGTTCGGTTCAGAACGTCAGAGGTGCCGCTCACACCCAGGGCCTGCCTCTCTCTCTCTCTCTCTCTCTCTCTCTCTCTCTCTCTCTCTCTGTGTGTGTGTGTGTGTGTGTGTGTGTGTGTTTGTTGGACATTGCCAGGACAATAGAGACTTACCCTTAATTAAATCTTTTCTGGAGTCCATGCTATTGAAATATTTGGATACTTGATATTGGGATAACCAATATT
>NC_022022.1:45474278-45483259 GCF_000317375.1 Microtus ochrogaster | reverse complement strand
CCTCTCTCTCTCTCTCTCTCTCTCTCTCTCTCTCTCTCTCTCTCTCTCTCCCTGGAAACACCCACACAGACACGCTTAGGGATGTATCTCCTAGGTGATTCCAAATCCTGCCATGCTGACAAAAAACAACATCACAGTGGTGATGGAGGACAACAGGGACCCTGCACATGACAGCAGGACTTGTCTCAGTCCTTTTGGGAAAGAATCTGGCACCAACCATACAGAAAGGTTGACTGTTACTGCTCCATGGGATCTGGTAGCTTGACTTCACACGTCTCTAGAAAAACACAGGCGTAGAAGTGTTTAACAAGCAAACATGATGTCCATTCTGCAAGCTGGGATGAGCCTAGTAGATACTGAGGCCGAGCCTTAGGAGAGGAGTGTGTCCCGTACATGAAGCGGCGGTGCAGATCTCTATTGGCATGTGCTATAGCTGATATGAATAAATCTTGGAGACACCTTAGTTAGGAAGTTGCAATGATGAAAGGATGCACACAGCCCAAGGTCACGGAGAGAAATTACTGAGCGATTTCCACAAATTTGGTGTGCAGCATTTAGTAACACACGCCATGCGGTAGCGGTAGGAAGGCAGACGTAGAAATGTAACTTCTCAGGGCCGAGGCTGGCTAAGGGCAAGATCGTGGGACGGGCCACAGCTCTATGCTCCTTAGTGGCTGTACGCGGTGATGTTAAGTGTAGACTAACATCCCAAGCTAGGCTGTTTGTTTCAGCATCCTTTTCACCTTGAGGGTAGACATGAAGATCTGTTATATGACATTTTGTCCTTCTCTGTATGTTTTATATTTCAAGGAAGCAAAATCAGTGGCAGGCAAGAGACAAGAGGAAGGCCAAGGGTTGTAAGAAAATTCTGTTGATATAAAAATCATCCAATTGTTTTTTTTTTCCCAACAAACATTTGCTACAGGTTTGCTCTGTGACTTATCTTTGTGCTAAGAATCTGGGTGGAATCCTATTTTAATTTAACCTGTGCCAGAATTATTTAGTAGGTGAGCACGATGCCTTGTGACTTCAATCAGCTGACGTCAAACCCAATAGAGAGGCTTTATTTTGTGTAATACAGACCAGAGCAAGCCTTGGGTAACTGCCGGACTGGGCCTGACTGATTGGATGGCTGTTGAATCTTTTCAGGACATCCTCTGCCCGCTTGCCCGGCTCCTTCCTCATCATTCAAAGCTAAACCATCTGTAGTAATGAATGAAAGGCTTCCTGCTCTCACTTGTCTCCTGATTCCTCTACTAAATGCTGCTTGTCGCTTTCAATTTAGGAAAACATCATTATGTTCTCCAATTCCTCCTGTAGGAGGTTCCTACCAAAATCAGTTTGTCCAGAAGTTTCTAGATGTGGTATTAGTTAGCCCCACTGTGCTGACCAGAGAAGCAGTGTTTTTTTTTTTTTCTTGAGCTTGCATCGTTCTTCAGGTTCAACATGGTGTCTGTGAAGAAGCCCAGAAAGTTGCTTTGAGATGAGCTTGTTACCTGGAGTGATTCAAATGCCAGTCCTGAGCGGACGCAGGGAGGAAAGTTTCAGAAAAATGTTTCCGCATTAAAATCCAACCCTGAACCTTGCGCTGGCAGAAACTGACAGGATTTCAGCCTGTTTCCACTATAGGATGTGGGTGGTCTCTGCTTTGGATGCTGGTGGGTTGCCCCAAAACTGAATAGAAGCAGAGAAGGAGGCGGGGTACCTGAAGAGGGTCCTATGGAGGCTTACATAAGGGTAGGAAAGGCTCTCCCAGGGAAGTTAGGCCTGGGAAAGGAAGCAAGAAACAGCTTAGTTGTCAGCTCAGGATGCAGCTGTGCAGTCTGCAGTCTTTCCAGGAAGCAGCAGAAGTGGTCCTTGGGACACTGTCAGATCATGACTCTTGTTGGCCGCATCCGATCACAACAGCCTTCTATCACTGGTTTTCCGAAACTCTATCTACGTAGCACGATTCAGCCCACTCAGTTAAGGTGTGACTTCCACCTTCTCCCCTGATCAACAGAGGACACAGCTTGCAGCACCCTGGACCACACCTGAGTCCTGAGTGCTTCATCAAGCCCCCTCTTGAGGAGAAATGGTTCCTTGAGAGAGTAACACGATTAATCCGGCTTTATTAGAAAAATAAAAGCATCAGTGGCTTGATTGTGCAAACCCAGTCTTGCCATGTATCATCGAATAAGTATCGTGTTCTCGGTGAGCAGAAACTATTTGTGTTTGCAGCACTTAATAATTAGACTTAGACTCTAACAGGAACATTCCAGAGAAACTTGTGAGGTTTCCTTCTCTTGCCCTTTTCCCTGACAGATTTGGATCTTTACTCCTTCAAGCCTATATCTTAAGTCTCTTTGTTAGGGACCAGCAATAAATTACCCGAGGTCAAGTTCTGTTTATACAGTGGACGGTTCTGAGAGAATTACCTTCTTGACTTAATAGCTTCCTTTCGGGTGACATTTCTCCCTGAAAGAAGACAAATTGTCCAAGGTCAGTCTGCAGATCAGCTCCGAGTGTAAGAGGAAATTGTAGTGGATCAGCCAAATTGCACCAGCTCCTCCAACCAGCGTCCGGCAGCACGCCGCCAGTCAGGGGCTGCCCTGAGGGACAAGCAGGGCAGCCTAGGGCTCACCCTGCAAGAATGGTTTTTGAAACTTTCTTTCTCTTCAGGCTGCCCTTCGATTTTTGTGGTCGTTCAGCCTCAGAAGTTCTTCCTGAGGTCTAGGAAACTTGCAGTGTTTGCTGAGTTCCTTTAAAATCTGTCTCCCTCCACCCAAGTCTCATTCAGGAGTCTGAAGGGAAAGAGTGTGTGGTAGGACTCAGTGTGAACTTGGACCTGTCTGGTTTCATGTTGGCAGTGACAGAGTGAGTTCACATTGCCATTCTGACACAGGATGGAACTTGAGAAATTAGAAGTGGACTTAAGACCGTTGATCATTCTCAGAGCACGGAAAACAGAGGCGCTGTTCCTGAAGGTGGCTGTCCCTGCAGGAAGAAGTGGCCTCAGACTCCTCTGTAACATATCCACATACCAGGGAAGTGGAAGACCGGCCATCGCTTCTCTCCCTCACAGAAAATCTCTGAGAAAGAGAGAAAACCAGACTCGCGCGTCTCCTTTTAATTAAGCATTTCGCCCTTTGAAGTTACTCTGATTTTTTTTCACGTTGGTGATGTAATTTATGTAAATAATCATCTATCTATGGAAGGAGTGCGTCTGTCAAGAGCTGAAATAAAAAACATCCGTCATTTTGAAGTGATTAACATTCTCCAGATGTCTGCATCATCAGGTTTCAGGAGTTTCTCTTTGTTGTGATAATGACATAGTATCCAGAGCAAGGGTGTTTACTTTTTTGCATGGGTCAAATGTAGATCTTTCACAATCCTATTAAGGCATGCAGTTCATTGTAATTGTGTGTGTAGATGAAAGCATATTCGGTTATTATTATTCCTCTTAATTGTAAACTGCTGCTGGTAATTTTACTGTAAAGCTCAAACAAAAGGAGAGCACTTGAAAGGCCCACCACTGCCCACTTATGTAATCAATTTATATATGTCAAGTTTGTACTGGGATGGTTATCCCCTTCTGTTACCAGACATGTGACACGCTACCACCCTGCAGCTCCGGGCCACGCACGCATGCCTACGGTTCCCCGTGCAGGCTGCTCGGAAATACAGTACATGTCGAAGATAATGTTAAATGACAGTTCCAAACTTGTTCCCTCAGGCCTGCTTGACCCTGGGGTCCAAGGTAAAACAGGAATGGTTCCATTTACCTTCAGGGCCTGAGCATCCTCATGGCAGACAGATTAAACTCGGAGGCTCGGCGCAGGTCCCCAGAGGCCCAATTGCCCCTGTTAGGGGACCCACTGAAGCATTAATGACAGATAGGTACTTCATTCATAAAGTCAGGCTCCACTCATGTCTAGCTTTACCCCCCGCACATCCCTGCTGGCTTCAGATCCAAAATGCTTGTAGGGATTTATTAAAACCGTTTGACTGGGGCACAAAATGACTACATGCTTATTAGGGGCTACCTAAGTGTGGGCAAGGCAGAGAGGGAGGTCTCAGATCCCAGCTCAGCCTTGCAGAGCTGGGTTAATTAAGAGCAAGAGGTGCAGAACAATTCCATGAAGACTGTTCATTAGGACTAATACGTCTTGTCACCGAACCTCCTGACACTTACGCCTCAGAACTTTACGTAGTCTTATCCCAACAACGGCCACACACTTTCCTCTCTCTTGAGCATGTCAAGGACAATGTTTCCTTTAATATTCCCAGGATAAATCTTTACGAAGGCTAGATGTTACAGAGTCAGACAGAATGCTTTTTTTCCGACTGGATTGAGCCTTGGTCACAAGCTAATAATTAATAGTTGCCATCTGGTATGCCCTGTGCACAACCTCAAATCGTTCTTCATTTGTATTTGAACGCACACACATTTCTTTTAATCATTCCATGGGCACGTAAATACCTTGATAAGCCTTAAGTTCCTAAACAGTCCAATCAGGCCCATCTGATCCGGCCTTTGAATGAGAACTTCATTAAAGCCCAAATCCCTGTAATAAGTGACGGAGGGCTGGAATGCTGGGTTAGGAAGCCTGGACCGTGGGCTCTCCATCTCGTCTTCCCCAAGCACCAGAGCCTGCCTTCCATTACCTATCTGGACATATGGAATGGCCTCTGTCATGTAAAGATGGATGTCTTAACCGTTCTTTCTGTGTGACCTTGCCTTTCCACCATGTAGAGTGCTGAGTCCAAGGATTATCTTGGGCTCTGCGAACCACTATTTCTTTGTAGTAGAGAATAAGACACGCTTCAGGTTTTTTATACATCGGAACCTGGGTTTTTCTGTGTATCCAAAGGCTCCACATTGTCTTGAGTAAATATGTATGCATATGTATGTGTGATGTTTGTATATATTATATATGTATGTATGCGCAGAGCAATTTGGGGACATATCAAGACCCTTTTCTGCTCAAGCTCCTCCTCTGCCATCAGCACTGCTCTTCAGACAAGATGGACAGTGAGTTTTACATCTACCTTCATATCAAAGTAAAACGAGAATATTGATAAAAGATTAACAGATGGTCTACTAGATAAGTGACTCACTTGGGGTCTTACCTTTGTTTACCTACTGAGCACCCTTTTCCTGAGTAGTGTGCTTGCTGGTGACTGGTGGTGATAAGGCCCGTCTCCAGCTGTGTCAGATGAAGGAGGATAAGCCTAGGAGCTCCAGGGGAGGCTTGTTTCCTTTTCCCATGTTTCCTCTCACTTTGGACCCATTACTTCCAAGTATAAAAAGGATTCGCATTGTGATTTGCTTTTGAGAGCTAAGCTCATGAAATCAAACTGTGGCCACACCTCTGCAGGTGGAACAGGCGAAGGCCATGAGACAGTACAGGCTTTCTAAATGCTTATCCTTCTGCCTCAAAAGAGGCATCTAGGCCACAGTTCCTGTCTGTGTCAACAAACCGGAATGAGGTTCTCTATGGTCATCCAAGAATTCCCAGCTTCCCACCTGCTTGGCCACTCAAGAATTCCCAGCTCAGTTTTCGGTTCTCTTGCAATTCCGTGGCCCCGACCGAGCTGGGGAAAGTTGTCACTAAACCTCACCTCCAGCAGCTTGTCACTAACATGCTAGCGTCATGTAGTGTCATGCTACGGACCTGTGAAGTTCAAGGATGTATGAAGTTGAAAAGCCATGGAGAAAGTATGGCTGAGTTCTCAAGGCCGTGTAAGGACAAAGCAGGGACAAGAGACTATGCAATCCCCAAAGCCAAAGCATTTACAACAAACCTTTACAGAAACAGTTTTTTAGCATGTGTCCCAATGTCCAAGTTTAAGCATGTAGCCCAATATCCAGTTTCTAAAACTGGGTATCTCACTGCATACAGGAGATATGAAAAATTAGGCAACAGATGAAAAGTTCTCAAATTTGCAACACACAAAAATTAATTCAGCATTGAATGCTAGAAAATTTGAGGTGTTTCTGGCAGAGCTCCTCCGTATTGCAGGCTTCCTTGCAGCCTTGGTTCTGAGACACAGGATATATACTTTGCATGGGTATGCAGCCACATCACTCATCACCAACAAATGCTGCCTGAAACTGCTAAGCCTCATATTTGGAGCTATTACATGTTATTAATTGTAGTGTTTTTAATACACACACAAAATTCCTTCTCTATCGAAGCATGATGTTTTCATTATAAAACGCAAAGGCTTCTAATATTTTCCTACCATCGTTCCTCTGCATGTGAGTATCCAATTAGTATTATCTCTGGGTTGCATTGAATTAGAATGCTAGATTTTAAAAACTGATGTTTGAGTTGAAGATTTGAGTTTCATAAAGTACATTTTGATGGATGTCGCCTTGGGATTAGAACAGAATATCTGGCAACTTCTGAAATCGCCCTAGAGATGCTTCCATTATTTTGTACTATACATTTATATGAAGCAGCATTCTCGTGATTGACAATTATAAATCAAAAGACTGATTCATTCTGAGAAATAGTTAAGATACTCTACATCCCGCAGTATCAAATGTTCAGCCAAGACTTAATTCTTTGTGTGAAACCAAACAAGCACACCCATGTCATTACTCTGAAAACTTTCTGTCATCTCTAACAGGAAGTAAAATACAAAGACTTGTTTAAATAAGGTTTGTAATGATTTGTTGTTATTAAATATTTGATTTATATTCCTATGTAACATACTTCTATATCTAGGGCATCATAAAAGTTTCTCATGAAAAAAGGTTGAGATAGGAAAAAGCTTGAGAAACCTAAGTCTAATGTATTAGAAGCTGGTATATAAGATAAAAACCAGAAATAAAACAAAAATGAAGGCATGCTTGTTTATGCTTTAACCCCAGCATTTGAGAGGCTAAACCAGGAGAATCACCAGGAAGTCCAGCCGAGGCTGGATACATAGAGATTTATCTGATCTCCAGTTAGCAAATGCTTTCCTAAACTTGACTGTAAATAAAACTAACTATAATTTATTTATATAAAAAAATCATAATTGTGAAGGGTTTTCTTTCTGATAAATGAAATAAACAGAAACAACACAACTCTACATGGAAAGTACTTGTCATACTTGTGTGAGAAAAGGCATTAATGTCATAAAACGTTAATAGTATTGTTATGCCCCAATAAGAAGATTATTTTCATATAAAATCATCAAAATCAGTGAACAAATAACTTCCAGGGGAAGACAGACAAATGACACAAAGTAGCTAAAAGGGCTCAATTTTTGTAACCACCTAAAACAAACATGGAAGTGATGCTTTGACTATATATAGAAATAAAATTCCAACAACTAACATTGATGAACTTATAAAAATATGGCTATTTAATATCTAATAATTAGCATTTAGTTAAATGACATAATGGCTAAGAAGTAGCAAGTTAAAATAAAAACAAATATAAAATATAAAGATAAAAATAAAATAAAAATAACTATAAAATGTTAACAGAGTTGAGTAGCCATGGCAAAGCTCTTGCCTAGTACTCAGGACCTGGGTTCCATCCCAGCACCACAAAAATACTGAAAAGATATTCAAAATGATATGTTTAACATAACTAAAATAATTAATGAGAATATTTACAAAAATATATACCCAAACTCAAAAATCAGAGAGCTTTAAATATTGTTACCAGTGTTACCAAAGTACTCCCAAGTGAGGTAACCACAACAAACCCATCGAACCATGAAAATGACACCGACTTCTTTGTCATTGTCTTTCTCCATTTTGGTTGTGTCCCTAAGTGCCTATCCCAGCAGGCTAAATCTAGTTGACATGTTGCCTTGCGTTCTCAACGAGTCCCTTCAGCATACTATCTCCTGAAACAGTCAAAGCATTTTTCAAGTTGTCTTTGACACTTCTGACCTTGACTCTTTTGACCTTTAGAGTGCCCTTCCTTGATGTCTGTCCGGTACTCCTGGGGCTAGATTCCAGCTGGGCAATAGTGGCAGGAACATCTCAGGACCTGATGCTGTACAGGTTCTCCTCTTTGCTCTCTGGTAGCTGGTGAGTTTAATCTGTGAGCACTGTAGATCATGTCCACTTTTATTCCCTTATTGAAATCATGTCTGCCTTTGTGACTTCTAAACTAGGAAGTTGTTCTTCTTAGTTGTAACCAGGAAGTATTTTTGAAGAGAGATACTAAAGCATCCTGATCCTCAAACTTCAAGTCACTGTGGGCATTGTTTCTTACTTTACTGCAATCCGTTCATGACTCTACTCAAGCTTGGTGCGCAGTCTGCTCAAACAGTGAGAACTCATTCAGGTCACTAAATGTTCTTTTTTAAGTCCCTTCAACCATTCACAGATTTTTTCCCCCTCTTTCTGTCCCAAGAAGACATTCTGATCACAGTACACAAAGGGTTATGGCTTTGTGTCCTTACATTTAGGGGCTCCAGTGGTTGTGTGTAAACTAGGAAGGCAAGTGGGTCAGGCTAGAGACCTTGATCACTGAGGGGAGACTGATCAAATTGCTTTATAGCGTTGATCATGAAGTTTTAGGTTTCTTTGTTCTTCGTTTAATGTTTTACGTTGTGTTAGCTTATATGGTGATTACTGTGATGGAGACCACAGGGTCCTTTCTCCATGTCAGTCACAGTTCTTGTCCTGTAAGTGTGTCAGCTTGCCATGTTCATCATGTTCATATTCACTGATAATACCAGCTTTACCCACATTTCATGTATGACAAAACCCAGGAACAAGGAACTTAAATAAACTCATTAAAATAACTACTGGGGCTAATTTTGATCATAAATAGTTCCGAGGGTCTAGCTTCTTGACCACTAAGGCAATTTTATGAATCTATTTACTTTTTTTTTCTATAGCAAATGACCCCAAATAAGTGTTAGGGCCTGAATTAGCTGCCCAAGAATTTCAGCTTCATCAGCAAGGACTTTAGGTTAGTAATGTAAATTATTCCATCCTAGCTCCTTCAGGTCTAAGCAAATTTTTTTCCTTGTATCATGTT
>NC_022022.1:45452627-45472595 GCF_000317375.1 Microtus ochrogaster | reverse complement strand
CTACTTCAAGAGGAAGATGGGCATTGAAGAGGATCCTTATGGAGTTGGTTAGCCATTTGGGCAAGAAACTGCTCTTGCCTGGACTGATGCATAAACTGGACACAAAACCCACAAAAAGAGGACTGCTGAACTTGCCTAAAGATGAGATGGTCTTTCAGGGTTCCTGATTCTTAAAAGCATCTGCAAGACATTCTGCAGGACACAGCAGATAGTGACTAAACTGTCTTTGAAATTTCCTGCTTCATGAAAATGTCTGCTGGAAACTATGGGCCTGAAGGCTGAAGATGGATGCTCCAGCGGTACAGAGGAACCTTGGGTGACTGTCCAGGCAGCGAGATGTCTCTGTCATTTCTAAGTTTTGGACTTCTTGTTTGCTTAGATAATATTATATCCTTCTGGAGTCTTTGATGGAGTTAAAGAGTGGTTAGTTATAGTTTTTTTAGTTATAATAAAAGATAAAATAGATATAAATATTATAACTATAATTCTTGCTTGATAACTGTTTTGCTATATGTAATTTTACTATGTTAAAATAAAAGCCTTCTTTTTTGTTTAAACAGAAAAAGGAAAAATGATGTGGGAATGATTTCTTTCTAATCTGTTGCTTTCGTTGGTTAATTAATAAAAAACTGCCTAGGCCCATTTGATAGGCCAACCCTTAGGTGGGTGGAGTAAACAGAAAGGAATGCTGGGAGAAAGAAACTGAGTCAGGCAGTCACCATGATTCTCACTCCCGACACAGCCACAGGTTAAGATCTTCCCTGGTAAGCCACCTCGTGGGCTACACAGATTATTAGAAATGGGTTAGGTCAATATGTAAGAGCTAGCCAATAAGAGGCTGGAACTAATGGGCCAAGCAGTGTTTAAAAAAATACAGTTTCTGTGTAATTATTTTTGGGCATAAGCTAGCCATGCGGGTGGCCGGATGCCAGGAACGTAGCCCGCTGCCCTTATCACAACACAGCAGTTAAGAGCCCATACTGCTATTACAGAGAACCAAGTCCAGATTCAGTATCCACTTCACATAGGTCACAATCTCCTGTAACTCTAGTTCCAGGAGCTCTGACACAATCTTCTCGCCTCCCTGGGCACCTGCACTCACGTGTACATACCCATACACACACACACACACACACACACACACACACACACACACGCACATGCATAATAAAAGCAATTAAAAATATATTTTAAAGGACAAGCAAGTAGACACACAGTTGTCTCCCAACTGACTCTGCTATGCCTTTGTTCGGTGGGCGGCAGACGACAGTGGAGGAGTGGACCATGTGGTCTAGCTGTCTTCAGCGTCAATCTCAACCTTCAGCTCCTCTGGCTCCAGTTCCTGTGTTGTCATTGTCTGTTTCCAGGATGGATGTGTGAGGCAAGGGAGCCTCCTCCCCTCCTTCAAACACAGCAGGGCTGGCTCCAATGAGCCTTGTACTTCCCTGCTTCCGAAGCTGTCTGCTCCCTTCCCCATTCTCTCAGGCCTTATGATTTATGTCTATTTATTAGAAAGAAGAATCATGGGCTTCAGGGAAGAATTGAATGCAAATGTATGCTTGGCGCACCGTTTTTAACTTGAAATGACGGCTTGTAATTGACATCATTGATTTCACGCAGTATCAGGTTTCGTGTTCCACCCTATTCCTAGCATGTTTTTCTTCCCTGGGACTGGAGGGATGTGATGCTGGGTAATCACCCCTTCAACCCACTTCACCCTCAATCTGAACCCAGCTCTTCACATGATCAGGAGAACCATCTCTCTTGGCTCTCTGGGTTTTATTCTTTCTTCTATTCTAGGAGACACACTTACTGTCCCATACATAGCCTGCACAGGATTTGGGGACTATACTTTTATATCAGGTATCTCATTACATTACCAACAGCTGGCTCATTAAATGGTGGACATGTGCACAGGATGGGGAAATGGCAATTGAGAAAACTGGGTTCAAAAGTCTCTTGTTTAGAGGCAGAAGGACTAGATTTGAATCCCTTGTCTACTGTTTGTACTTGCTGTGTGACATCTATGAGCCCAATTTCTGTGTGTGTGTGCAGATGGAGGTTTGAGTATCTTCCGGCAGCCCACACAGTTAAGAGTTGTGAACTTAAAGGGATGTTCACATGTAAGGAGAAAGGGACACAAGCAGAAGGAAAGAAGAGGTGATGGGGTGGGGGTTGTAATTTCAATGCATTGTCTTCAGGACCCATGCTGAAACCTAGTTTGCAATGTGGTAGCATCAGGAAGTAAAGCCTTGACGACTGATTAGCTCAGAATGGCAGGCCATTAAGGAATGCACTCGATGTCCTTGTAAGAAGCCCAGGGAACTGTGTGACCCCTCCACCAAGGGGAGACACAGTAAGAAGGCACTGTCTACAAACCAGAAACTGGACCCTCGTCAGATGCTAGCTCTGTTTGCACCAGAGCTCAGACTTCCCAGCTTAATGCAAAGTAATGGAATTTCTATTGTTTATAATGGATTAATTTATAATATTGTGTTCTAATGGCTCACTCAGACAAAGACAGAGGTGATCACACACACACACACACACACACACACACACACACACACACACACACACACAATCTACCCCAGGCCTTCATGGTGTCTTTGAGCAGGACAATGGGTATAGCAGTGGTGGGAGTGGACAATGCCTCTTAGCTCCTGCATCTGATTTGAGAAACAGTTTACAAAATCAGTGCCGATATGAGGGAAGCAGCTGAGTTCAGAACCCGAGTTCTTTGATACGGAGAACGGAAAGGATGCCTTTAGCTGAGCCAGGGGATGCACGGGAAAACAGGCTTACACAGGAGGGTGGAAACGACAGGAACTGAGTTTTAGATGTGTTATTTGTCAAATCCCACCTTTGCTTGTTAAAGTACAAATTCAAGATTCACAAACAGATGAATGTATAAGTGTGGAACTCTGGGTTCTGTGCTGATGATACAAATTTGGGGATTATTGAAATAGAAATAATATATCTTTTGTGGGTGTATGTGAGAGTGTGTGTATGATTGTGTGTGAGAGTGTTTGAGTGAATGTGGGTGTGTGAGTGAGTGTATGAGCATATATGAGTATGTGTGTGCACAAGTATGTGTGCATGAATGATTGTAGGTGTGTGAGTGAGTGTATGAGCACGTGCGTCCCTGTGTGTGCACAAGTATGTGTGCATGAATGATTGTAGGCATGTGAGTGAGTGTATGAGCATATATGAGTATGTGTGTGCACAAGTATGTGTGCATGGATGATTGTAGGCGTGTGAGTGAGTGTATGAGCACGTGCGTCCCTGTGTGTGCACAAGTATGTGTGAGTGACTGTGGCTGTATTGATGAGTGTGAGTGTGAACGCGTTATGGAGGAAATGGGAGAACTGTTGGGACATGCTTGCCAGTAAGAGTAAGGTACACATACCCTGGGGCCCTAGAGCAAAGCTGTGGACGTCACAAACAAGTGTTAGGCCTTTCTTACCGGTTCTGCCCTTCCCCACTCCCAGCAACTTCTAAATCGAAGCCTTTGTTACCAGCAGTTCCACGTCACCATTTGTCTGACAGACTTGAGTGTTAGTCGGCTTTTCCCTGCTGTTATGAAGCATTCTGACCCCAAGGGACTTGGAGAGGTTGATGCATCGCGGAGGGAGGTTGGGGCAGGAACTGAGGCAGAAACCATGGAGGATGCCACTTGCTTGCTTCATCACAGGTTCCTATTCAGTTAGCTTTCTTCCACAGCCCAGGACCTAGGAATGGTGTGTGGCCATCCTAAAGCGATCATCACTCATGAGAATCTGTCACTGACATGGTCTCAGGCTTACGGGATCTGGAAGACTGTTGATGTGAGGTGTTCCCTCTTCCCAGGCGACTCTACGTCATATCAAGTTGACAATGAAATGTAAGTAGGACACTGGCATCCGGTAGTGACCGTCCTTTCCAAGAAGATGCACGAGGAATGACAGACTGCGCTGGGCCTGGGAGAGCGAGGCTCGGCCTTCTACCCATGAGATGATTCCTTGGCTTGATACTTTTCTTTGGGCACTTGCTCTTCTTAGCAGTGCTACAACAGGGTTTTTTTTTTTTTTTTTTTTTTTTTTTTTGCCTCAGGTTCATTTATAGATACATTCCTGCAAACAGCATGTGACCAGGCAAGGCTGAAACTTAAGGTTCTACTCTAGTTTTATGATAAGCATGATGCCAGCAATGATATCTAGCAAACTTGTTCCCTCAAAAGTTTCAGATTATTTTAAAGATGTAAACAACCAAAGCAGGATTTCCATTTCCTTATTTGGATGCAAAGATAATCGTTGATTTGCCTTAAATCTTTGGCTTATTGATTTTAAACAACAGTATTTAAATCTATTTGTAAAGATTTATTTATTGTCATTGCCTGGATCTGAGTAGACAGTGGCTGTGGAGGCAGAAGAAGGCACTGGATCCCCTGGAAGTGGAGTTACACAGTTGTGAGTCACTGTGGGTGCTGGCGATTGAGCCCTGGACCTCTGCAAAAGCAGCCAGTGCTCTTAATTATTCTTTTCCCCAGTCCTATAATTGTATTCAGAACTGGTAAAATATTGTGCTCCATTACGAGTTTAAGAGATTTTCTCAAAGCTAAAAACTTTGGGGCTTCAGAGAAACTAGAAAGAAAACAAAATTCACAGACTGGGAGAAAATCCACTAACTACACACCTGGTCACAGCTGGGTATCCACATGCTATAAACAGCCCAGCTTAAAGATGGACAAAGGGATCAATGAGACATTCATTTAAAGAAATATACAAATGTTTGGTATGATTATGGAATGATTGCTCCTGCCATTAGTCACTAGAGGGATTGGAATAAAAACTATGAGGTCATGCTGTCACCCACTGGAATAGCTGTGACAGTAACAAGTGTCAACATGGACATGGTAAAGGTGGATACTCACACACTACTGGTAAGAAAGGAGCCATCTGCAAAAAGTTTGGCAATTTCTCTTCGTGTGTGTGTGTGTGTGTGTGTGTGTGTGTGTGTGTGTGTGCATGTATTACATATATATCACCACAAAGGTTTGTGTAGGAATTCTGTAACAGCATAGCCTTGCCGATGGCTGAAATTGAAACACTGTTACTGCCACGCCTCTTACATCAATAAATTGATACAATCTGATTCATTCACAAAATAAACTACTGCCCAGAAGTGAAAAGTAACAAAGGATGAAGCCTGCAAAGATCTCTGCGTCTTCCTAAGCATCCAAGGCAGCCCAGTGAGAGCACCGGATATGAGGAAGCATATACTGCACAACCGTATTTATAAAAAATGTCCTCAAGTCTCAAACCTACAGAGACAGAAAAGATATTAATGCTACCCAGGCCATGGGTGGGGTAGAGAGGGGCTACAAACAGAGGACCTCTGTTTAGGATGACAGAACTATTCTGTCTTTAGATTGTGGATACCTAAGGGCTGCACAATTCAATAAATATACAAAAGCGAATGGATAAAAAATTATATTTTTTTAATTTTTAAAAATTGGAATTAAATATGGTTATAATATTTAGAAGCTGGTGAAAAGGCGATGGATTGTGATTTTAGAGACGTTGAGGAGTAGTGGCTTCCTGGGCACCTTACTCATGCTCTTGTCACTCGGGTTCAGTGTCACCAAGACTTGCAGTGTACTTGGAAAAAGATGTTTATTTTGGAAATTATTCTGACATTTTGGTTTGGGGCAACAGGGGCAGAAGAGGAGGGATAGGCAGGTTGATTTGGAAGTTGATGCA
Source organism: Microtus ochrogaster (assembly GCF_000317375.1). Taxonomy (NCBI): domain Eukaryota; kingdom Metazoa; phylum Chordata; class Mammalia; order Rodentia; family Cricetidae; genus Microtus; species Microtus ochrogaster. The sequence continues at coordinate 45,466,854 of NC_022022.1, read as the reverse complement.
CAGTAACTGGATCCAGAAAGTTTCCAGAACGATCAGCCTTCCAACCTGGAAACGCCTGTTTTCTTGGGAAAACATCCTCAAGGAGTGAGAGATTCCCAACTTGACTCTTAGGCAAAACATCTGCTGCTCTTGACAATGAAGAATTCCTAAGTCAGAAGTCAGCCCATGCCATAGCTAATTTTGACAAAATAAAACTTCAGTAATTTTAAATCCCTCCTTAATAAAGACCTTACACTTTGGGGAAGATTTACTAAACCTCCCCCCACCCCCGAAACCCCAGACAAAGAGAAGAAAAAGTAGCCGTCTCTGTGCTGTTTTCCCGAGAAAGAGGAAAATGTGCATCCCGGTGCCACAGTTCCGACTCTGGACCCCACACCTGTCTATTTCTGAAGGGTTAAAGACATGGAAATATATGCTTCAGGGCTCTTTCCAAACTTACTTATTGAGTATAGGAGTTCAAGGTCCAACGTGGTTGTTATCTCAAGTGAGAAACTTCTCTCTGAGAAACAGAAAATAGGTGCATTAGGGAGCGAATGTACCCTGGTTACCTGCTCCCATCCCCCACTCGCTCTGGCTCTTTAAAGACGCATTCTGCATGATGGTGGCTAAAAGGTGGCAGCTGTGCCAGAGTCGTGGACCCTAAATCGCTGAGCAGAAGCACGCGCGAGGGGGGAAGCTGTGATTGCTCACAGTACAGGAGTGAATATGCGCTCTCAACCACAAATCAAGCAGGCTGGAAGAAAAAAAAAAAGGCCCAATCAAGGCAGTAATGGCCTCCACTTCACAATCAGACAAGTGCTTCATACTTGAAAAATCCTACCATTTATGGCTGATTGCTAACCCTGGCCTCATTTCTAATCTAAAGGGCGAGTAATAATTTGGACAAGGAATTAGAACAACTTCCCAACAATTTAGCAAATTGTTATTATTTTGGGGGGAGGGGAGGTGGAAAGGAGTTGCTTTTGTAACGAGTGTCTCTCGTGGGCTACCATTTTCATGACATCAAATCCCATCTCTGCCATGCTGGCGAGTAGCTAGCAGATAGTGGAAATAAGTGAAATAAAGGGGGGAGGGAGGAAGGGAGGAAGAGGGAGAGAGAGAGAGAGAGAGAGAGGGGGGGGTGGAGGGAGGGAGGGAGGAGTGTCTCCAATGAATGGAGAAACGGGGCTGTGGATTCTTTTGAAAACGCTACAGTATCCCCACATAAATTTGGACAATTCTCACTGATGGCTACTGTTTTAGAAAGGGTGTTGACCTTTCAGAGGATCTGACTTCTTAAAACATCGTAAAGTTTCCGCTAGGTGGTTGTTTTAGTAGCGGCAGATTTGAAGATCAGGGAAAGGTACTAATTCTAGAAAGCTACAACACAGCATGTGTGTGTACTCTTGTTTTAATATGTCTTGTGGTACAGCACATCCCTTTCCGTATTGCTATTTTTACTCATTAAACCGTGCCCACACAGTTATTTCATTAACACATTAATCCACAAAACTGAGGAATCTGTGATGTAGGTTATTTTGAGACGAATGTAACTTTTCTACCGAGCATGGCATATTTGTACAATTAATATTACTCAGACATATCAAATTCAGTATCATACTAGCCAAAAACATGCTGTTTTCTATTTTTAATTTTATTTTTATTTATGTGTATGTATAGGTGTATGCCATATGTGTATAGGTGCAGAGGCCAGAAGAGGATGTGGGGTCCCCTGGAGCTGTGCAGTGGTGGTGCCGAGGACAGAGTGCACGCCCTCCTTAAGAATATTAAGTGTTCTTCATCACTGAGCTACCTCTCCAGCCCCTATCATAATTTTTTTTCTGAGAAAGAATATGACTGGTGGGACTGGTGGACAGACAGACAGACACACCAACTCACAGACTTAGGAGAGATCACAGAGCTGCTTGCCCAGCTTCTTCTCCTACAAAGGAAGAACCAGAGGCAGAGGACAGGTAGGAATCTCATGAAGAAGGAGAAGGCAGTAAATGACGGCTCAGCCTGAGGCCTAATGTCCTCACCCTCTCACCACACCTTCTGCAGTGGGAGTCTTTCCGTCCCGAGTCTGCAGTCTCCTGGATGTGCCACGGGCTTTAAACTGTTTTTTTTTTTTCTGGCTCTGGCACATTAGCCGCAGATAGCAGAGCCATCACGGACTCTGGGGTTAGTGTGCAGTGTGCAGTCCACGACAGGAATAACCATCTTTTACTATCTACCTAATGGGACTTGGATGGCCCAGAGAACACCTTTTGTATTGGGTCTGAGGATAACAACCTGCCAGCTTGGGCAGATACACCTCACTTTGCAAACTCTTGCCCAGTTATTTCTAACAGACACTTGGTAGTAGGACACAACACAGCGATGCTCTTCCAAGATGTCTGAGCTTCAAGGTAAGCGACCAGCAGCAGGAAGGTCCTGCAGCTCCGCCTCCATAGCTATGCAAGGTAAATGACGGGTCTGGGCATCCAGGCCTTGCTTCCAAGCTAGAATAGGGGAGGCCTTGGTGAACATTTTTAATCATTTATTCCTTTCCAGTGGACAAAGTGACTTTTTTTCGGTACTTGTATGTTTAGCAAATACTAGGTGTGGGAAGTATGTGTGGTTTTTGAACTCAAGGAAATATTTTTGTTTTAGACTGGAAACCCTAAACACAGCAGGTGTCACTCCCGAAGCACGGCAGACTCTGTGCAGGTCTAAAACTCAGATTAAACGAACAAATACAACTTTTCTTCATTTCTGCAAGTCACTTCAGTAAGAAGGCTGTACCTTTAAGATACCCAGAATGGACTTACAGCTAGCAATTACCCATTCCAGTCCATGTAAACAGGATCATAATTCATATTACAGAGTCTACAGCGCATTTGAAAATGCCCACTGCGAATCTGAAAACAGCATCTATATTTGCATAATTTCACATGTCTGCCTCCCAGTCTCCAAGCGAGTTTTTACAAAGAAATAAGTAATTGGTATTGATAAATTCCAGGTAATGACAGCAAAGGTACTTTTTGAAGAGAGCCCGAACTTTCCAACACCTTCTGGAGTAGAATGTCTGAGATATTATAAAGAAATGGGAATTGTATTATGGGTGGAACAGAGCCCCGTCCTCATGGCTGTGTGCTGCACAGCAGTTTGGAATCTAGAGATTCCCCGTGGCTCAGGGGGTCAGAATATTTGAAGCACCTGGTCACCGTAACAGAGTGAGGATAGCCCCCCACCCTCCACCCCCAGTCCTGGGTACCGGCCAATGACAGATGTCTGGGGAGAATTTACGAAAATGAACTCAGGAGAAACTGAGAGCATCTTGTTGTTTCACCGTCATAAAATCAGAAAAGGTTGACAATGTGGTCCAGGTCAACCAGGCTGCAGAGTAGGGACACCCGGAACAGAGACAGGCCGTGACCCTGTCCCTACCCTGCCCTTAGGTCCTACTCTTATTACCACAAACTGAAATGACCCCTAGTGTTAAAACAGGGACTTTCTTTTCCCAGGCACCAGACATTTCTAAAGGCAGGGAGGGTCAGCGCAGGTTTGCCAGCCTCCATCGATCCCACTCCCTGCTCAGTCATCTTCGGAGACCCCATCGAGGCTCTGTAAAGGACATCGCTTTTTCTCTTGTCCATTTAACACGGGAATTTATAACCCTCCAGGACTCTCGACCCAGCCAGATCTTCTTTCCAAAAGGGACTTCTCTTCAGAGTCACAGCGGATTCCTGGGACTCTGAGTTCCTACAGCAGTTGTAGCTACAGAGGCAGAGGGAGGCAAACAACGAAATAAAACAGAGTTTCGCGATCTTTCCGGCAGCGTTGTTAAGCGCGAAGTGCGGAAAGCTAGCAGGGCAGAACTGCCCAGGCGCAGTCCCCACGTTAGGAAAGGCAGGCTTTCATGGAGGGAATGGAAAAGTACCGCGCTTCTCAGCTGTGTAAATCGTGACTTCGCTGTGAGAAGGCATTCGGCATTTGTGTTTAAAAGAGCTGTGTCACCAGCCCTGCACAAGCTCTGCAGAATCTGTTTAATTGATTTTTTTTTTTTACTTCTTAAAGAGCAAATCTGGGGAGAGGAATGTAGTACTGAGGGATTCAGCTCTCTATCGTTCTCACAACGCAGCACAGTCTTTAGAAGGAAGTCATCTAAAACACTGCCACTGACCAAAGGCCATCTTGCTGGGTTTGCAACAAATAAAGCTATTAAATATTAGTGTGGTTTACAGAAGGAACACAATTTAAAAAAAAAGCTTTAAAAAACCTGATTCTAACTATGGCAAAATGAAACTGTATTATGCACAGACATACAAGCTTCATAGAAAGCCGTTTATGAGATAAACACTTACTGTGAGCCAAGAGATTCAGTGATTGTAAATGAAAAACAGGAAGGAGCAAAAATAAGAACGAACAAAATGCAGGTTTGTAATACAGGCTGAAAATGAAAATTACCCAACAAAGTGTGATGTAATTAATTTCAGAAAATTATATACTGATGAATACTAACATATAAAAAAAACCCACTTTCATATATATGCTTTGAATCAAGCTAAGAGTTTAATTTGGAAGCCTTTCTGGAGGAAAAACATGAATGTCCCAGTGTGTTCATTGCTACCAGAGTAATTATCTACAAAGAATACTCCATGATGACAAACTTCATTACTCAATAACACTGGTAAACATTAAAATATTTAAAGAATAATGCTGTGCATCATGATTTATTCTATTTAAATGTCACAATCACAGCAGCCTTTTATGCCTGTATTTCATTGAATTGCTAGGAATTGATGTGCTACTTGTGCAAGCTGATATTATAGTCATATGACCTAATTAAACATCGGGATTCATATTTTAAATATATAATTACCAGAGTCATCATTTTAAAAAACGTAATTACCACTTTCTACATTAATAGCAGAAATTGGTATTCAGTGTCAACAGGCTATGGAAAGTTCCTGGATAATGTTTGTCTTTTCTGTAAAGAAACAATGAAAATAATTTTGGTGTGGAAACCCATTTTAAATATTATTTTCATAGAGCAGATTGCTCTGCCTTTAAATGCTGAGAATTCCCGCTTTCAGAACCTTCCAGAATTTTCTGATGTCATTTGCTGTCATTTGTAATTCATTCATTTTTTTGTTGGTAGAAGCACATTTTCACTCTGAGAGTTTGGGAAATCCACACACAACATCAGCAAGATGTCTAAGTGATGCAACATTCTCCCGTTATTTCAAAATAGAGCCGCTTCATAGATTCGGGGGCTTTGGGGAAGATTTCATTTCTGAATTGCAGAATCAATCATCACGACCTCTTCGTGATTTCAATATTGCAAATCCCTTCTGATTAGCCCTCTTTAAGCGGGAGATGAACTGGCTTCGGGATTGTTCGGCCCTGTTGGAAGCCCTGTCTCAGAGAACAGCAGATGAGGTAATTAAATTGCATCGTGTGTTTCCCATAGAAAGAAGGCGTGGTTTGAGGGCTGATGTGGACGATCAAGTCATTTCTATATTTAGACTGCTCACGTCAGCAGGGCAGCAGGCCACGGACCAACAACTGAGGGTCCGGATCATATGTAGCTTTTTAATTTTAAAAATACGGAAAGATAAAAAAAATACAGTAACTGAAAAATGGCCGATGAAATGTTCCCCCATTTAAAGAGCTATTCTCCATCCCTGGAGTGAAAGAACTCCCCATTTTCCCATTCAGAGGATTGATTGACTCAGACTGCAATCCAGAACCGTCTGGGGAAGCAGTTAAGCTTGGGATCCAATAAGGAGCCAGACCAGAAAGCAAGCCCTTCAAGTTCATGGAGGGGCGCCTGCCAAATTCCTCCTTAGTTTGTAAGTGAAAATACAAATGTGATATTTAACAAAAACGCTCCTTTGTCTTTTAAATGGAACGTGTAAACGAGAGATTACGCGGCTAAGCCAGATCTTATTTGAGCTCCATCTGGCACATAATAGCAGTAGCGAGGAGGTGAGCCATTGGCCGGTTCTCAGCATTGGATCACACTGGTATTTACAGGAAGGACGATAGCTCTAACCAGGCTCCGCTCTGGTTTCTCTTCACGGATTCCCACTTTTATAGTCAGACCACAAGGTTGCCCCACATTCTCGCTGTGTTATACTTGAAATTATCAACGCTGCACTCAGTTGAAAAGGGTACCATTTTACCCTTTAGAGTCACAGAGAGAAAGCAGTGTCCCTTGACACCAAGAGATGACACATTCTCGGGAGGGGCTGGGACGATGCTCAGTTGACAGGGGGCTGCATGTGCGGCCATGAAGTCCCGAGTTCAATTTCTAAAAACAAATAAAAGACCAGATGCAGTGGCGTGCACCTCACAGTTCCAGCCTTGGGGAAATGCAGACAAGAGGTTCCTGGGGTTCACTGGCTGGCCAGCCCATTCTGACTGGTGAAAAAACCTGCCTCACAACCCAGGGTGGATGGGTCCTGAGGATCAGCACCTGGGGCTCACTCTCTCCTGCTCTCTTCGATGCACAGGCTACGTGGACCCGTGGACCCATGAACAGCACCCCCCCCCCAAACACACTTAATGAACAGGTGTGCACTGTTTAGATGGGATTATTAAATGTAGATATTGAAGGTTTTTTTTTTTTTTGTTTGCCGAGCGTGAAGCAACATAATGAGCATAGATAGACAGACTCTTATGAAAACTTTAGAATCGTTGGAGAAAACAATTTAAGGTGAAAATCTATAGTCCTGATGAATTTGACTATAATTATCCACTCATCCCAGGACAGCTGGAGATTTAATTCACATATATCGAGAGATCAATTTCTCTAGAGGCCTACACACACACACACACACACACACACACACACACACACAGAGGAGAGAGAGTCATCTTTTGAAATTATACAAATGGATTCTGATTATGAATTTGTTAGCTTACATACCCAACAAATGAAATATACTTACAGTATGAAGATGAACAGAACAATTATATATATACTAATACATATAATATATTTTAGATGTAGAATATATTGTATGTGTATATACATATGTATATGTGTGTATACACACATATATCTTTATCTATACATATATATATATATATATATATATATATATATATATATATATATCAGACTAAAAGTTTGAAGCTGCTGTTGTTCTGATGATGTTTACTTCTTTTTGTGTGGTAATCTCAGTGTTGTCCTTCAACAACAAGGCTAAAATATCCCCAGTAAGTAGCTTTTTGGTATAAAAAAATACCAAATGACTAAAATATCATTAAGTGATTTCATTATTTAAAAATATCGATAGAAGTTAGCTTTCCAATGCGCTTTAAAAATAAACCGTTAGCATATTCGAGGATTATAAAGAAAGCTCAGCCAGGCTCTGCACGTCATGGGTGACTCGGGCAGCAATGTGTCCTACTCTGCCACCTGGTGGCCAAGGTGGGCAATTAGACGGATCCACATCCACCCCCTTCTTGCTCCTCTCTCTTTTGTAAACTGGTTAACTAAGCTTCCTGCTGCTGTGATTCCTGATGCTGTGGAAGCCTTTGACAGTTCATGAAAATGACCCATTCCAAAGCAACAGGACAGACAAGACAGGTGGCTTTAGGAACCTACTCCTTTTTTTTTTTCTTTTTTTGTTTTTGGAGTCAGGGTTTCTCTGTGCAGGCCTTACTGGAACTCACTCTTTAGACCAGGCTGACCTGTGTGAGAGATCTGCCTGCCTTTGTCTCCTGAGTACTGGGATTAAAGGCCATCACCACTGGGCAGAAATCCATTGTTAAGATAAGGAAATTCAAAACAATTCTTTTATCTTTACGTGCTGTGTCTGAAGACGTGTAACGGTTTATTTTAGTCTAGTTGTACATTGGAAGAGAAGCAGGGGTTTAGTCGTGGAAAACTGAGGAACAAAGGACCAGTAAGGACTTCTATGCACAACACTTGGGGCTTCAATGGGAACTTCTCACTGCCTTCCTAGAGAAGAAAGCAGCCCATGACATTCCTGTCAGCAATCTTGAAGGTGACGTGCACTGCAAAACCTAACCTCGGATAATGATCATTTGCTAATAATTACCATGCACGATGAACAATTTCATAATTATATGCAAAAATAACTCACTGTCATAAATGCAGAAAACCTCTAGGCACAAATGTCAAATGGGCTGCAAACTCACAAGCTGAGCCTGGAGTTTCTTCTTGTGAAAGGTAAGAAGACCCGTGAAACACACAAGGGACAACCGGGAGACTCCCATGGGCTACACCTCGGACAATGTAAACATTAACACAGATGGTAACAGCAACGACACTTACATCATTGAACAGAACAACCTACTTGACAAACGTGTGTGTGTGTGTGTGTGTGTGTGTGTGCACGCGCGCGTGCGTGGGTGCATGGGTATGCGTTCCTGAGCATGTACACACATGCTCACGGACAAAGTAGAACCCCAACTAATAAAAAGAAATAAGAAAGCAAACATAATGATTGATTTGAATATGATTGTGAGTGGATGGTGAATTGGGTCAGTGAGACTTTGATAAAAAAAAAAAGGGGGGGTATATTCATAGATTCCAAATTATAAAAGCTCAAACGAATTTCCTTTTTTATAGCATTTATTCTCTCATCATACGTGAGAACTCTGTCTACACCCTGTCCCTGGCTCCCCCCACTCCCTTTCACCTCCACGACTTTTTACTTACTTATCACTGTTTCATGTGTGCAGCTGCTGAGTCTCTGTAGTGCCGCTCACACGCACATGTGTTTAGAAATGGCTGCTCGGGGCTGGGTAGCCTCCCAGGGGCCTCTTTTCTAGAGGGAACTGAGTCTCCCTCTCTCAGGAACCACTGATTACTGTAGCCATTAATTTAGAGGGAGCCTTGTGAGATTTCCCCATCCAGGCTGGTGTCATTGTTCGGGGACCATGCTATTGAGATTTCATGGGTACGGCTCCCCTGTCACATAGAAGACACTGTCTCATAGCAGCTAACCTCATCCCTGGGCTTTTATAATCTAGAAGACACCATCTCCCACTAGTCACCCTGGTCCACTGGCTCTTACAATCTTCCTACCCTCTCTTCTGTGATATTCACATTTCTTATGAGTTACAAGAGGAAAAAGTATAGATAGGATTGAGAAACTGAACCAACACTGCATTAGCCAAGTTGTTTAAAGAAAGGAAATACAGTTAGCTATCACATTGGTAGGCTGTGTTTAGGAAGCACAGTTGGCCATCACATTGGTAGGCTCTATTTCTGTGAATTTGCCAACCTAAGTCAAAAATACGTTGAAAAAGTTGCATCTATTCTGACTGCAGGGACCTTTCCTTGTTATTATTTTCTAAGCATTCTCAGGGCATAAAGCGTTATAAGACATCACAGTATGTTTTAACACTTATGGGAAGATATGCATGGGACATATGAAAATACATTGCTGTTTTATATAGAAGCCAGAGCACCCACTAGTTTGGGTATCCAAAGGCATTCCTGATCATATTCCCCACAGATATTGAGAGATGACTGCATATATTGACATATGTAAGAGTTAAAAAAGGTTGGGCTTTATTTCTATGGTCAGAACTGCGAAACAATCCAGATTTCTCTCAGCTGAAGTATGGATCAAGAGATTGTGGTACATTTACACAATGGAGTACTACTCAGCTGTTAAAAATAATGACATCTGGAAACTTGTGGGCAAATGGATGGAAGTACGAAAAAATCATCCTGAGTGAGGTAACCCAGACCCAAAAGGACAGACATGGCATGTACTCACTCAGAAGTGGATATTATCTGTAAAGGATAACCATGCTACAATTCACAGACCCAGAGAGGCTAGGTAACAAGGAGTTCCAAGCACCTCCCTGAGGGAGGAAGGACCGTTTGGCTCCTAGTTTACAGTGACAGCATTCTGTGATGAGGTCTGGCAGAGTTCATGACAGCAGGCTTTGCAGCTGCAGCTGCTCTCATCCCAGGACCCAGTGCAGAGGGCTAGGGCAGGAACCAGGCCTGACTGTAATCTATACTTCCCCCTCCTTTTCAGTGGTCATCTCTTCCAGCACGGCTCCAGTACCTAAAGATGCATGTCTTCCTCAGTGCCTGGGTGGCCAAGGACCAAGGGTTCGAACACATGAGCCTATGCAGGAGATTGCACATTCAGTTGATGACAAATGAGGCCTAAACTATGCATCTTAAAGTGACCTTGTACCTTGTCAAATGAGCTCATGACTTTAATGTTATTTATTATATTATATTATTCAGCTTCTCCGATCTTACAAATAGTAAACTAAATGATACATAACATTTATCAAAACAAAGTATTTGCTGAAAACCAACCATTATCAAGCGCAGGAGACACAAAACGACAGAAATGGTGCTTCCTCCCTCTACCAATCCACACTAGCAGGGCAGTGCTGGGCTATGTTTGTAACTCACAATCACTGACATACTGATTGATTTGTGTAGTTGAGAGTCTAAGCAAAATGTGCCTTCATAAAGACGGGGGCGATGTGGGGAACAGGAAGGAGGAGGAGGTGATGCAGGGCAGGAAGAAGGAGGTGGAGGTGATGTTGGGGACCGGAAGAAGATGGAGGTGATGTGGACAACAGGAAGTACAGAATGCATTCTGAAGTGGCTTTGGCAGGCTTCTCTAGAGCCTGGCCCAGGGTCCTGGCTAGCTAAAGGAGCTCTTGATTTGGTGTTCTTAATCCTTGAGACAGACTTTCTGTACTGTGCTTGTTGGAGCCCAGTATGTAAACCAGGCTAACTTTGAACTTGAAGTGATCCTCCTGCTGTGGCTGATGCTGGTGTGTTTCAGCTGTGCTCAGTCACACTCAGCTGTCTTTGGTGATGCGGCTAAGGAGGCCAGGAGGGGAGGGGAGTATGTCCTTTCCTGACTGAAGAGTGCCAGCTATTCATGGAGGGGGCTCTGTCATCTCCTACCAGATACATAGTAGCTGCTCAATAAATACTTAAGGGGAAGATGAGTTAATGAAACATTGTAATTGTTTCATACATATATATATATAAATGCAAAGTCAAACACTTTGTCATTGAGAGGTTTTACTTTTCTTTTGCAAGGCTTGTAAGTAGTGTAGAGGAAACAGTTTTTTGTGGGGTAAAAGAGAAAGTCGTTTCTTGTGATGTATAGACTGTGAAAAGTTTATGATAACAAAATCAAAAGGCATTCTGGAAATGTGTTTGCAGAGAGGGAAAGGACTCCTGGCGTGGTCTCTGACAGACCTTCTATACATCGTCTAGAGTCTTTGTCAATTTGGTGAGATTCAGAATCACCCAGGAGACAAGCCTCTGGTGTCCTTGAGGTTTTAGAGAGGTTTAAATGGGGAGGGAGGATCCACCCTGATGTGGTGGCTCCATCCCATGGGCTGATGTCTAAGACTGCATAACGAGGATGGAATCAAGCATCTGTGTCCCTCTCTCCCCGAGCTTCCCGACTACGGGTACAGACGCAGCGCGGCACCTCAAACTCATGCTGCTAAACCTGGAGATGCCCCCTGCTCCCACGATGCTCCCACTGTGGTGCCATCGATGTCGTCTTTCTGACTGGTGCATCTGAAACTGGGTATGACGTCACCTGCACTTCCAGTGAGCACAGATGGCAATGCTGCAGTGGACTGCTACAGACCAATGGTCTCACACTTTCAATCCGGCCCGGACAGCACTGAAGTGTGAACGTAGCAGGAGCTACAGTTTCCATTGCGCAGAACTGCAAACCTAGAAAATGGATTAGGACCTCTGACGTCAGAACTCAAGCTGGCAGAGCACATGTGTTCTTTTTTTCTGGGGATGTCTGCATCTTGGTGATCGTTCCCAGGCAAGCTTAGGGAAGCTACATTCCAGTGTTGCCCGGGCTGCCAGGAGCAAGCTCTGGTGATGAGGGGCTCAGCTATTTCCCTGAACAAAATGCCAAGGAGAACATTGGTCGCTTTTATTCACAAAACCGAGTGGGGAGGAAACACATGTCCGTGGTAAGAGATGCAAACTCGGACCTTCCCCTTAAAAAAAGCAGCGGGTTGGGGTGAGGTTGTTCCTATGGCTCCTACTCAAAAGTTCATGATGCTGAGGCTGCCTCAGAAGAAAACTGATCTTTTCCTACTTCACACAAACAGAAACTGGAACCAAAAAGACAGGCATCAAAAGTTGTAAGTTTATTTTGCAGAGTGACTGCTAATATGCTTAAGAAACGTGTTCAGAGAGCAAAGACATACAAAGCTACTTTGAAAACCCATTTACACTTGGGAGCTTCTCTGAAACAGAGAGGAATGAACTCTTGTACCCAAAGGGCTGACACACTCAGCAAACACAGCACTCTTGTAAAGAGCATCTTTATAATGTGTGTTGGACACGGCCAGAGCCAGATCTTAGTCCCCCTCCGAGGAGAACACAGCACTGATTCCCAGGCTGTCGCCACCTTCCAGCTCCTTCTCTTTGTCTTCAGGGACAGATGGGTCATGTGCTTTTTCTCGGTTCCTTTTACTCTTACGAGTACAAAGTGGGTTATTTTTCTCTTTGATCTCAGAATGTGAGTTGGAAATGGTTTTTCTTTCCATAGCATGTTGTAGACAGTTATAAAACCTGTAAGGAATTAAATATAAATATATGGTTACATATACTGACCAGCATTCAAAAAGTGAGTGACTGAAACACACCTAGGCTTGATGTAGTTTTTAAGCTTGACAATGTCATGGTTTAGCCTGATAAATTATAAAGTCAATCACCTCCAAGTTGGCCTTCATCACTGTGAACTCTGTTCTCACTCTTATGAATGCTACTCACAGACACCCGTTTCTAGCCCAGGGCTTGTTCCCATCTCTGCATCAGCATGCCTCCCTCCTCATGGTCAGCTCCTTCCATGCAGGGATCTCCTCCTAAACCCCACCCAGGGCTGGGCCAGAGCTTCCCTTCACCACACTTCTGGCTGCATACCACTTTCTCTAGGGAATAACAGCACCTCATTTTGGAAACCCAGTGATTCCAAGGCCCATCTTGGGCGTTCACCATTCCTTGGGGACAATTACAGTTACTGGTCAGAATGCCCAGCTGTACTGTTACAAAAGCTGAGGGTCTACCTTGGGCTCCTCTCTCAACTGCACTGCCTAGCAGGCCTGCACACTGCAGTGCTTTCTGAAAGAACACATAAGTACATATTCATCCTCATCCAGTTCACGGCCGTCATGACAATATCAGCACACTGCTGATTCCTAGAGTCCTACTGTGGTCAGCACTGGGAGGGGTAAACTGTGAAGTTCTCATCTGTGTGGAGTGGAGCTGGGGGCTGTAGCGGACAGAAGGATGGCCAGAAAAACATTTTGCCAACCCTTTACTCACTCAGTCACTAACGGTGTTGAAATCACCTGCTAGTTAAAGTAAATACCCATAAAAACCTAAACAAGAACTCAAACAAATAGGGAAGCATCACCAGACCGAATTTGGCAATGATGGCTTTCTTGGGTTTAATACCGAAAACAGACAACAACAGAAACCAGACTTCTAAGAAGCTGAAACTCTCTGTGTAAAGACACTGCTGCCAGGGAGTCAAATATTAGGGACTAAACCTGATGGATTCATGGGGCGAGGGAGCAAAGATCACGTCACCCTCTTCCCCACCACTTTTGTTCCCCCTACTCTCTGCATCCATCTCTCCCTTCTGCGTCAGCCAGAAAACTCTACAGTCCACACCACGTGTGGACTCAGGGTGAAAACACAAACAAATCTCCCACAACAGGGAAACAAAATCAGATCCATAAACACAATGGGGTGTGGCCTATCTGGAAAAGAAAAGCGACTGAGGCACCCACAGTACCACAGCGTCCTGAAGGTTAGTAGTCAGGGCTGTAGCCGTGGCGGTCCTCTTGCAAAGCACGCATAAGGCCTAGGTCGATACCAGGTACTGCGACAAACAAAACCACTACCGCACGAGAGTACCACACGAGAGTACACCAAGACAGGAGCTACACACAGGACAGACTGTGTGATCAAGCGGCTGGAGTAGCCACGCTCACACACACACACACACACACACACACACACACACACACACACACACACACACACACACGGGAGTGCTGGGAGCAGCTGCAGGATGGAGAGAGGCCGGAGCTCAGTGTCTGCTCAGGACGATGAAAGCTCTGGAGATGGATGGGTGATGGCTCCTAATGCGGACGTACACAATGCCATTGGTCAGAACGGCTCCTAATGCGGACGTACACAATGCCATTGGTCGGAACGGCTCCTAATGCAGACGTACACAATGCC
>NC_022022.1:45444732-45452527 GCF_000317375.1 Microtus ochrogaster | reverse complement strand
TGCCATTGGTCAGAACGGCTACTAATGTGGACGTACACAATGCCATTGGTCAGAACGGCTACTAATGCAGACGTACACAATGCCATTGGTCAGAATGGCTACTAATGCAGATGTACACAATGCCATTGGTTAAAATGGTAAATTTCTGTCACTCATATTTTACCACAGTAAAAAGGTTAAAAAAAAAATCCCAACTAGTGCAAATAGGTTACTTTGCCTTTCTGATTTCTTTATTCTTAACAATATTATATGCCAATATATTCAGCCCTTTATTCTGTTTTATTTAATATTTTATTACACAGTTGATGAAAAGAAGAACATGGTTAATTTCTTTCTACTCGGTGCCACATGGCTTCACCGGATCCAGGTCCTGACCTGGTACTAACAAAGAACCCCTCCAAAGGCAGATCTACAAACCTCTGGTTTCCCACCTGGATATCGTTATGTATGAAACATCTTTTGGTGTTTGTCGGTCCCTGTCTCCTCCAGTCTCCAAACTGGCTCTTTATGAAGCAGCTATGGTCCCAGGACTGCCCTGCCTGGCTCCAGACGCCCGCCGCAGGTTTTACGCTGCTCTGCTGGCTGAGCCCCTTCCCACAGAGAGGCAAGCATGGGGACTGTTTTTCACAAACATAAACGTGACCTTTTCTCTATTAAAAGTATTTAGGGTTTGAGGAGATGGCTCAGTGGGTACCAGTGCTTGCTGCGTAGGTGTCCGGGTCTGAGTTTGGACCCAGCACCACAGCAGAGGCTCGTGAGCATCTGAGCCTGAGGAGCAGCTATGTGAGGAGCTGAGCCTGAGGGCAGCTAAGGTCTTTCTGCCCCCATCCTACTGCCAGGTTTAGTCAGGGACTCTGTCTCAAGGCAGAGTCAGAGCAGGACACAGACTTCCAGATCTGAACATATGTGCAGATAACACACATATATCATACATAGACATACCTACATAGATACACCCCACACACATACATAGGCACACCTGCATACATGTGCAGATACTACACACACATCACACACACATAGGTATACTTGTACACACAGTGCACACACCACACGACACCACTCTCATACATGTGCACACGTGACCAGATATACATATATCACACTGACACATAAGGATGCACAATGACACACAAGCATGCCATGCATACATACATCATACCTACTTATACATATGCACGCATCTAACAACACATACAACATATTTGTAAGTACTTTAACTTTTAACTCTTATCTTTGTCACACTTCTAAACCAGCTCTGTTGCTGATGTTTGCTGGCTTGAGAGCTCCAGTTCTATCTGAACCACGAGAAACATGTCCCCCCCCAACGTCCTCCCCTTCTCCCCCCCTCCCGTGCTCACCCGCTGTTGCTGACGCCCTTTTCTCCTCCAAGACCAGGAGTTCTGTGCCTGCATCTGGCTGATGTGCAGACAGCTCCCAGAGGAGCACCTTAATTTGCTCACATGCTCTGAAGACACACGTAATCTTGTAATCAGGATCTTAAGACACTTTTTACCCTTCTTTAATTTTTTCCTGATTTTATATGATGAGCCTGGCTCTCTTGATAGTGGCATGCAGACTATCATCTCAAGATACATTTCTGAGTCAAAGGATTTAACTCATAATTTGATTTTATGGTTGGTGAGCATGGCTCAATTAACTTCACCAGGTGTATAGTTAGTTGATCTTGGGCTATATTTACAATCTTGTTGAAATTCAGGGCAGAATATAGAGAAACTGAGCCGTTGCTTCCTGCATCTCCACAAACGGCCCCCGTGGAGCACATCTGTAGACTTTTGACTCTGGTGGCAGTACGTGTCTGTATGCAGTTTCTGTCTGCAGTCTGGTGGGCGGCCAGGCAAGTGTCAGCTGATCCTGTTTTGGGTAGGAGTCCATGTTTTGTGGCCAGGTTTATGAGCAATTTTTTAAAACCAGGATCTATCTGCTGTAATCCACTGTGAGTGAGGAACGGGCTTCTCACCCCTGCATTGCTGAGATAGTCACTGTGAGTGAGGAACGGGCTTCTCACCCCTGCATCTAATCTGATACAGGTCACACAGTTCCCCGGGGGAAGCTTCTAAGGAGTCTGCGCTTCTGGGTGGGATGATTGTATTAGGGCTCTCCTGTTCTGAGAGCCCACAGCAGGCACTGAGGCCTACCACAAAGAACGTGATGTTTAGTGATAGCAGTAACTGTTCTCTGGGCTAGCATTTCCCCAGGTTAGAGATAACACAATCAGAAACAAGACAGTGACTTGGTGGAGCTAGGCTGAGGAACTTGGTGGGACAGGGTTGAACCAGGCTGCTGTGGGGACAAGTTCCCACTGCCATCATGGCACCTTTGGTCTTAGCCGCAGCTGCAAATCTCTAGGGAGTTGAGGGATTCTGGCAGGGAGGTCAGCGCATGGGTTTCCTCTCTAGTACGGACAAGACTCTGACAGTAGTACAGAGACCAAAGACAGACATCCTGTGTACACCCTGCTCTGAGAGAGCTGGGGAGCTGCTGCACAGGCTGTGAGTAAAGAAAGGCAATGAAGACGGCAGGGAAATGACTGGAGAGGTGTTTAGGGAGTGATGAGACATGGACTGTCAAGAGGATGGGAAGGAGAAAGGGAAATCTCAAATGATGCCAATATGCCCATCGCTCTGTAACCGGGAACTGTGCAGCTTGGGCTGGTGAGCCACAGGGCAGTGCTCAGGGGGTAAGAGCACCTGCCAGGCAAGCCTGAGGGCCTGAGCTTAGTCTCTGAAACCAATGCAACCCAGAGTTGTCCCCGACCTCCACAAGTGTGCTTGGGCTGCGCATGCACACTCACATGACGAGTGCATGCATGCGCACACACAAAACAGCCCCCCCCCCCAAAAAAAAACACACCAAAACCCAAACTGACAGATAAATAGCTTGCCCAGAGGATTCTGTGGCACTGCTCAGGCACGTGGAAGGCAGTGTTTATACAAAGCCCTGTACAAGGGAGCGTGTGCTAGTCCACTTGCCAGGTGCCAGAGCTGAAGAACGAGAACAGAGCTGTGAGCTGAAATCTAGTCTTCTTTCCAATGGGCTGTGATGTGATTCCAGATCTGCTCCATGGCAACAAACGGCTGTTGAACTAGCCCAGGGTCTAAGGCACCATCAGACTGAAAACGGGAGTTTAGCAACATCCAGGGCAGCGTGCTCAAGCTCCCTTCAATCTCTGTTCCCACAGCTGCTGGACTGTCTCTGGTGCATTCTCCTGGCGGTGACGTGTCTGGCTGTCTCTGTGAAGCCTCCCTCTGCAATCTCCGAGTGCCCGTCAGTGTGCCCTAGTCCCCCATGACCTCAATCATCTTTCTTTTCTCCACAGGAGGTCTACAATCACACAAGCAGTTCAGACTAGAACCTTAAAGGAGTGTCTCTATAGGAATATATGAATTACGTGGAAATAAATAATTGACTGTACCTTTCAATCCTTCTCTTGTTTTCCTCCATTTTCTGATTTGCTATAGTTAGTAGGAACTCAATATATTCCTCTGTAACCATCAATTTTCCCTTATGACTTAATGGAACTTCTAATCCGTGTGTGCTCCGGACAGCCTAGAAGAGAAAGCAGTTTAGGTATGAAGAACAGAGCTCAGTGCAAGAGGTTCCCTTCCTTAGAGCACGTGGGCCCTTGATGTCTGTAATTTAGTTAAACTCAAGCAAAGCAAAGGAGATAAAACAGAGTTCTGGTCATGTACAGCTTCTTCTCCAGAAGGACATCTACACATTCTTCTCAGAGAAGCGGATAATATCAAAGAATCCAGTAACTTTGAGCAGTTTCAATCCCACTAGAGCTAAGAAAACTTTCGTACGTAATTTTAGAAAAAGAAACAAAGGAAACATCTGTAGAGAACTCAAGGAAAAACCAGTCTCTTCCAGCATGTGCTGGAGCGGCGGATGGACGACAAGGAGAAGCCACGCTTCCTCCACCATGCAGCGCATGGGGTTGCCTGCTCAGCGCGGAGGGCCGGCAATCTCAGCAGCTCTGTCGGGGAAAGAGTCAGGATATCCCCCAAGGAAGCTTGAGAGACCCTGGTGTTTTAAAGGAGAGATTCTGACAATTATGGGTTAGAAACTGGAGAAGAACTCTCTGGAGCCAGCCCATCAGGAGACAGTCTGAGAAGTGAGGAGACGGATACTGAGCTCTGACTCAGGCAGGGTATACAGCCGAGCTGGAAAGGCACAGAGGCAGATAGGATCACACCAGTGACTAACTGGACCTAGGGGACAAAGGAGAGAAAGGTGAAGAGATGGTTGTGCTTTCTCTTGGGGACCAGATATGCTGTGGAGCGAAGGCTTTGACTTACTGTCTAGATGCTTCCTAAGTTCTCTGTAAGCCACCTCTATTTGGGAAATAGGCTATTTGTTAAGAACAGAGGGAGTGGAGAGAGCTAGAATGGCAGGAATTTGACATGTGCACACACAGTGTGTGCTGTGCAGACAGTGGGCACAACAGGATCTGGGCAAAATCACTATGGGTTGGCTTGGCCAGGAAGGACAAGGAGAATGCAGGATCTAAGAACCTTGGGGACCATCTAGATTGAGGGCTGGCGAACCTTTGCTATGAAGGGGCAGATAATAAATGTCCTTGATTTTTCAGGCCATGCAGTATCTGTCACTACTCAGTTCTGACGGAATGGCACAAAAGAAGTGGTACCCAAGCATGAATCAGAAGGTAGAGTGGACTTGGTTTCCCAGGGGCTGGACGTGGTCCAAAGAGAGCAGTCTGTTGACCTCCAAGCAGACAGCAGACCCCAGGCATCAGAGAGCTCACGCAGGTTATGAAGCATGGCTGTAATCAGGTTGCCAACATGGAGGACTTGATGCCTATGAGGCTCTCAACACAGAGCAGGCACACTCATTCCCTTATCCCCCGGTGACTCAGGAGGAGGCTGGGAGAGCAAGGAACCAGGTTCAAGGTAAGCAGAGAAGGGGGATAGAAAACAGGCCCCAAATGTAAGCCCAAACTCTGCATTCCTACGTAGGGCAGAGCCTACTTCAGGAAGGCATTCTGAGCAGGGAGGGAAAGAGCAGGAGCGGTTAACAGGCGGCTCCGGTGATCCGGATTCCGTCACAGCCCCGGAACTGTTCTTGCCGATGACCTTACCAGCATGGTCTTTCCTCGCTTTCCCACTGTGATGCCAGAGTTCCTGAAGCCAGAGTCGATGGCCACCGAATGCTGCAAGAAAACACAACACCCTAAGTTATACCAGCTAGCCAGACCCTCACTTATGTCCCATAAGGGGCAGAAACAGGTAACTGCAAGACCACTATGTGCTTGGCTGTGTGCACTGTGTAAAAGCCCTATCATAGTGCCTGCTACATGTACCTCAAGAGCAGCTCTGGAAATGTCACTAGAGAGCACGAAACAGGCATCTGGCCAATGACCACAAACTAAAGCACACGCCTAAACCATATTAGACAAACACAAACTTCAAATGAATGAGGTACTTTCTCTAAGAGCAAAGCTCCCTCAGATCCATTCCAGTCATAAAGGAAACCACGAGATGCCACAGGACAAGCACTTCTGGGCCTGAACATGCTGAACTTGTAATGTCCAATTGCCCAGCTGGCCTCTCTAGGGCACAGGCCTTCCTTCAGCAAAGCAGCTCTTATCTCGGCATGCTTTTGTCCCTCAGGGGCATCCTGCAACGGCATTTACAGGGCCGTGGTGGTGGTGGGGGAGGCACCAATATACAAGGAGTAGTACAGCCAGGGTGCGACCACAACATTCTGTGGTGCAACGCGCAGACTACACAAAGCATGGTCTGCTTCAGATGTCACAAGTGCAAGCATAGAGAATTTGTTCTGGGCGGCTCTCCTTTTGAGACATCCGTTCCCTGGGTAAGGTACCACATGCACTGTGCTGAGCTCAGTTCCCCGTGTAAGGCACTGTGTACGCATTGTGTTTATGAGTGTCCCAATTCCAGTTCAGATCACTCTTCCACAGTGGACTGAATGTTTCTCTCAGTCTTTGACAGAGGGTACTGTGGTGGATTGGAAGAAAATGGTTCCTGTAAGGAGAGGCACCAATGTGGAGGCCGGAAAATGCAGGTCCATTTCCACCTTGTCTGACGGTCAGAGAGTTTGGAGATTGACAGGTGTAGTTGCATGTCCTAACTCAGGAGGTGATTGATTACTTGGTTCTTTTGAACTTAAGACAGCTCCATGCCATGCTGAGAGGTGGTCAGGATATGCAAATGTGCTTCTGCTCCTTCTTTAGTAACTATGAGGTTACCTGGGGAGGGAGGTCTTCAGAATAGTGACCTAGAGCACCTTTGCTACCTAGGCAACAGAATGATAGTTATTTGATGTCTCATAGTGGTAAGACCACTGCCTGTGTGAGTTATCTTTTTATATCATGTTGATAAAGTCTTTTGTTACCTTGTTAACCCCTCCCCCCCTTTATGTTTATGTTGGGTATAAAAGCTGTGGAAAAATTAACACAGGTGGTGAATTCCAGGATTTCAGTCATTGGAATGCACTCCTGATATTTTCTGTTTTCTGTCCCTTTATTTTTATCCACCTTCATATTCTTTACTTATATTTATACAATTCCAACGCCCCTACCCTGGTAAGAAATAATTTTGTCGAGGCCGGTCCCTGACATACCAATAGGAGCTAATAGGAGGTGTGGCTTTGTTAGAGTAGGTGTGTCACTGTTGGGGTGGGCTTTGAGGTCTCCTATGCTCAAGCTACTACACCCAGTGACACAGTTCACTTCCTGTTGCCTGCAGATCAAAATGTAGAACTCTCAGCTCCTTCTCCAGCACCATGTCCCACCATGATAATGGACTAAACCTCTAAAACTGAAATGTTTTCCTTCATATGAGTTGCTGCAGCCCAGGTGTCTCTCACAGCGATAGAAACCCTAAGATAGGCACCATCATTCATACAGTGTCTCAGGCGCCAAGGAGCGCTGGCTTTAGCTTTTGACCCCTCTACCTCACAAGAAATCCCTGTTGTTTCTACCTTCAGCTCACACCTTGGTTCACCCAGCTCTCCATCTCTGTCCATGGACTTTCTGTAGGTGTTTGCTTTCATCTATGACCTTTAACCCTTCTTACAAACAGGCTACAATGGAGTCCAAATGCTATCCCATGATAAATAACGTTCTATATGATTGATTCCCTGCCTTCCTCTCCAGTCTCTTCTGGTTTCCTTTGTGCTCTCTGAACACTCAAAAGCCTTTCTTGATACTGGCTTCTATTTCTATCATTCCCTCTGTCTGAACTACTCTGTCTGTGCTAGATTCTTCTCATGTGCCAGGTTCCCAGTGGGCAGCCTTCTCCAGCAGCCCTCTCTGCCCTAATCAGCACCCATCCCAATGAGACACTGTTTGTCTTCTTACTGCTCATCTGCCTCCTCTGGAACAAATACAGACTCCTCTGGGGAGACAGCACAGGCCTTTTCTACTTCCCCCTAGCACCCGACAGACTGGGCCATACTGAGCGTGCTCTCGGGCGGGGAACATCTGTGGCTCTACTGTGTCAGCTCTGCATGGCAGTCTCCCACCCCAGCTCTGATCCCGGAGAGTGCATCCAACAGGGAACGCCAGGATTAGCTCTCAGGGCTGGACCCGGCATGGAAACCGGAGAGGTCAAGCTTAAGCATCACTGATGGTACACTCTGGAACAAGAGGAGATTAGGATACATCCAAATCTAGAGGAAAAACTCAGGCTGCCGAGTACTGCATCGTAACTGACGCTTAAAGGGCATCTCTAGGGGCTTCACTTTCTCTGGGCACGGCTTTAAACGGTGCACGCTGGCATCTCTAGGG
>NC_022022.1:45442928-45443972 GCF_000317375.1 Microtus ochrogaster | reverse complement strand
ACCGAAGGGCAACATCAGGCATGGCTGCCCCGCCCCGCCAACCCTTCCCTCCCACCTTCCTTAGCTCTCCAAGAAAGTCTGGCTCACTAAGCACACGCTGTCTGGAATTCCCTTCCTCTGCTTTCTTGGCATTCTTTCATTGAGAACATTATTACAGCTTGTTTTTATTTTTTTACGTTTATTATTTATTGGGTGGGGCGTCTGCATTATGACACCTATGCAGGTCAAACGACGGCTTCCCTTGGTTCTCTTCCTTTACCACGTGGGTCCCGGGGATCAACTCAGCCATCAGGATGTGCGGGCAGCAGGTGCTTGTATCCCCTGAGCCACCTCATTTGCTTATTTTTTTTAAAGGACTTGATTTCTACCTTTTCCACAAATCTGAGTCTTCTGTGCCCTTTCCAGCTGCTCCAACTGGCAAAAGTAAACTACTGTTTAATTTAGTTTCTGAAGGACGTAGTACCTGGGGCCTGTACTTGGAAAGCTGGTGACATGTTTTGATGTTAGACTGAGACAGGGGCACACGCACTGTGAAGGACGCAGGCAAAGCCCACTGCCTCCCTAGTGCGTCCCAGAAGCACGTTCTGCTGGGTACGAGATGGGCTCCTAAGCATGGAAACCGTGAGACACACAAAGAGCCCAGAGCAGCCAGCGCTTCTCTGTTCCCTCTGTACTGGTACAAGCCCATCTCTTGCAGACGCCACAGGGTAAAAGAAAGGTCTTTTTATTGAAGCACATAGTGGATGTGCGTACAATGGTCCTTAACTACAGTATAGCTCTACCAGCCAGGGTCCGCACAGTTTTACTGGCCGAGGCTCCACAAGGACATGGGCTACACCATCTTTCCCATGCCAGGGTCTGGCTCTTACCCCTCATTCCTGCACTAAGCAACTATTATACCGTGGCCATCTAGTGTGTGCTGCTTGTTCTTAGCAACCTGAGTCACACACCAGCTTCTTTCCTGACTGGCATGTGCCATGTACAGCTGAAACAGTGGCACAAGGCAAACACGTAATACTATATCTGAGCTAAAACCTATACGAG
>NC_022022.1:45440565-45441053 GCF_000317375.1 Microtus ochrogaster | reverse complement strand
TGTCTCTAAAATAACCATCTATACAAGGGCAATGGAGGACGCTCTGCCATCTGGTCTCAGAAGCACGTCTCCTCAATAACTATTTCCATAGTAAGATGTGCTTGGTCTTGTGCTGTCTGCTACAAACCTCAGAGCCAAACGAGTGGTCTACATTTAACCAATTTACAGGATCTAACACCATGACTTGGGAACATCTCCAGGTCCTCTATGCTCCTCTTATCCTGGGTTTTCACTTCCTTCTTTTCTAATAAGAATAAAACCAAAAACCAATGAAGTGTAAGATACATACGCTAAAAAGGAGTCCAAAAAGAGACCTAAGACAGTGCAGAGTGAACAGTCACTACTAAGTGGGTACTGTCCTCTGTCTGTCTGTCTGTCTGTCTGTCTGCACCTTTTCGGGTGTTTGTAGAAGAGTGGAGTCTGGGGACTCATGTCTCAGATATTTGGGTTGAGGGCAAGCTTTACAGAAGAACAGCTACTCCAGAAGC
>NC_022022.1:45438922-45439459 GCF_000317375.1 Microtus ochrogaster | reverse complement strand
GAGCTCCACCACCGCCACCGCGTCCTCGTCCACGCTGCCTTTCCGGCTGAGGTCCGCCTTGCTCAGGCTCTGCGCCTTCCAGCGGCTGAACTCTGTGCTGAGGTCCATGCGCGGGAGCGACCCGGGCTCATTCACCACGTGTCTCCGTGGGCGCGGCCCTACTGCCACCACGGTGGCCGCGGAGGACCAAACTCCTGCGTTTGCACGGTCACCGGAAGTCGGCCTCCGCCCCTTCCGTAGTGACGAGGAGGAACCCTGCAAAAGTTGGAAAGGCTGTCTGGTCTATCTTGCCGAGGAACTTCTCTGGAGCTTAGGAGGTTTTGATTCTTACTCTAGAGAAGGGTAAGTGGTTTTTAAACGTCGATCTCTCCAAATGAGCTGCGCTTGGTTTTGACTACTAGTCTTTCCTTCCCTCTGTCCCGGGGTACCGGCTACAACCTGGCAGTTGACCAGGACTGCAAGCTCCTAGGCCTGTCTGCTGGGAGGCTTTTAGAGAGCAAGCAAGCGGGGTTGGTGAAGATCTTCTCCCAGTCAGTG
>NC_022022.1:45433638-45435021 GCF_000317375.1 Microtus ochrogaster | reverse complement strand
GCTGAGGCTCCATAATGAGGTGGGGTAATTGTTTACATCTCTCCAGGGAGAGTTTGGCCACACTCACATTTAATATTGAAAACGTGTCTGTTGAGTGGACAACCAGCTGTGTATGCGTGGTATTAGTGTTTTGCTTGACTTCTTTTCTGGACTGGACAGAAAACTCGGCATTTGTTTTTCTCAGGTTCCGAGGTTTGCTTCTCTGATATTCCTGGTGTTTGGAGGATGTGATTGTTCTTCCAGCTGGCAAAACCTCCCAGGTCACAGCAGAATCTATTTGATTGGATTATTTAAAGAAATTATGAAAAGGCGCAGTTAAAATTATGGGGCTATAACTAGACCCGTTCATTACATCTTTGCCCCTTTGGTGTTCCCAGTTACGTTATTTTATTTGTTAACTAGTTACATAATTTTATTCGTTAACTAGCCTTGCTTTTCTTAGAGTTTATCTTTAACTGGGCTTTTTCTTTCTTTTAATAATAACAGGAGGGCAGAAAGGTTACCTGGACCTTTGTAATGTATAAACAACCGCACTGTTTTCTAGGTTTAAATTTTCTTTCTGTTTTCGCTACAGTGAGGGGCAGAGGGCTGTGAGAGATGATTCTGTGGGTAAAGGCACTTGCCCCCAACGCTAACCCCCTCATTTTGTTCCCCGGGACCCACAGGGTGGAAGGAAAGAACTGGCTCCTGGCTGTTCTTCATACATGACTCTGCCCTGCATGTACTTACACCTTCTTTTACATACGCACACACTCATATAAACAAGTGTAATAGAAAGCTACAGGAAGTCTAATGTTTCCATAACCTGATGAATTTCAAAAGCAGGGTGCTAAAAGGGAAAAGGAAATAACAAAATTCAAAATAAATGAAGTTAGTAAATATAAACTAATTGCACACATTACTCTTGAATGCACATAAACATACCGCGCAGTTACTAGCATTGGATTTATGGTACTAACCGATTCTTCAAAGTGTGGCTCGAACTGGCTGGAAGATGAATGCAATAGGCTTCAGTTATGGCTATAATACTTTAGGTTATTAAAAGGCTAACTTGTTAAAGCTAGGCATAAATGTTTACTCCTTTTTTCCTCTGGACTTTCAGCATTTCATAATCTGACTGAAAATCCCTATATCTAATGTTTGTAAGATTTTTAAGACACCACAACCCAATCTAAACAAACAAACAAAAGCCATCAGAGATGGTATCCTGCTATGTTTTCCAGACGTTTTTGTTTGTGTGTTGTTGAAGACACTAAACCCCCGCGGGAAGCGGGAAGCAGTATGGCGGATTTTGCTTTGTAGCTGAAGGATTTTCAGGATGAAAGGTCCTTGAACTTGAGATGAGATCAGTGGGAAGCTTCTGGTGTAAACTGCTGTTTGAAA
>NC_022022.1:45431326-45431833 GCF_000317375.1 Microtus ochrogaster | reverse complement strand
TGTGATTGTTCTTCCAGCTGGCAAAACCTCCCAGGTCACAGCAGAATCTATTTGATTGGATTATTTAAAGAAATTATGAAAAGGCGCAGTTAAAAGTATGGGGCTATAATTAGACCCGTTCATTACTTCTTTGCCCCTTTGGTGTTCCCAGTTACGTTATTTTATTCGTTAACTAGTTACATAATTTTATTCGTTAACTAGCCTTGCTTTTCTTAGAGTTTATCTTTAACTGGGCTTTTTCTTCCTTTTAATAATAACAGGAGGGCAGAAAGGTTACCTGGACCTTTCTAATATATAAACAACTGCACTGTTTTCTAGGTTTAAATTTTCTTTCTGTTTTTGCTACAGTGAGGGGCAGAGGGCTGTGAGAGATGATTCTGTGGGTAAAGGCACTTGCCTCCAACGCTAACCACCTCATTTTGTTCCCCGGGACCCACAGGGTGGAAGGAAAGAACTGGCTCCTGGCTGTTCTTCATACATGACTCTGCCCTGCATGTACCTACACCT
>NC_022022.1:45428584-45429116 GCF_000317375.1 Microtus ochrogaster | reverse complement strand
TCACTTTTCTGTGCTTCCACCTTGGTCCCTTGGCTCCTCATGTGTGAAGGAGGACGGGTGTCTTAGTTACTTTTCTATTGCGTGAAGAGACACCGTGACCAAGGCAACTGATAGGAAAATGAACTTACTGGATCCTACAGTTCCAGAGGGGAACCCATGGGGTTTCTGTTCCTGTGACGAACCTTCCAGACCAAAACTTACTTGGGAAGAAAAGGGTTTATTTCACTCACACTTGCATAGACTGATTCATCACTGAGAGCAGAGAGGGTAAAAACTGAAACAGAGAAGGAATCTGAAGGCAGGAGCTGAAGGCAAAGACCATGGAGGGCGCTGCTTACTGGTGTGCTCCTCATGGTTTGCTCAGCCTGCTTTATTATAGACCCCAGGACCACCAGCTGGGCCCTCTCCACCAGTCACTAATTAAGAAGATACCCTACAGACCTGCCTACAGCCCCGTCTTGTTGGGGCAGTTCCTTAATTGGGTTCCCCTCCTCTCAGATGACTAGAGCTTGTGTTGGGTTGGCATAGAACC
>NC_022022.1:45426276-45427759 GCF_000317375.1 Microtus ochrogaster | reverse complement strand
ATTGGGTTCCCCTCCTCTCAGATGACTAGAGCTTGTGTTGGGTTGGCATAGAACCAGCCAGCATAGTTTACAATTTGATAAACAACATCGCTGGTAAGCCACAACCTTTCCTTTCTCATTCATCCCTGACATCACCAGCTAATATCACAATATAAAATATTTTACAAACTTAAGAACCCCACAGTCTTTACAAATTCAAACACTAAAATTTCAGTCTCTTTAAAAATGCAAAGTCTGTGTAAAACTTCAAAACCTCTTTTAAAGTTCAAAGTCTCTGAGCTGTGGGCTCTTGTGAAATCACGGTAAGTCTTACTCCAAGAAGTGTAGTTACCTGAATGAAGCAAAACCAACTGCAGCAGTGCCTTCCACATTCCTCCCAAACCCAGCGGGGTCAGGCCCGTCACCTACCCCCAGGTGCCCACTTGTCTCAGGGTTGCTATTGCTGGGACAAAATATTGTAATCAAACGCAGCTTGGGGAGGAGGAGAGGCTATTGCACTCCCTGTACCATATCACAGCTCACCAAAGCAGTGAGGGCAGAAATGCAAGCAGGGCAGGAGCCTCAAGACGGAGGCTGGTGCAGAGGCCATGGAGGGTGCTGCTTACTGGCTTGCTTTTCATGGCTTGCTCTTCCTGCTTTCTTATAGCACTCAGGGCCTCCTGCTTAGGAATGGCCACCACCCATAATAGGCTGAGCTCCCCCATCACTATTTAAGAGACTACCTTCTGGGCTGGTCTCCAGTCAGACTGTGTGGAAACAGCTTCTCGGTTGGTGTTCCCTGCTCTCAGATGACTACAGTGTGTGCCAAGTTGGCATAACAACCAGCTGGCACATGGTGTAGTGTTCCTCATACATATCTTGTGGACACATGGAGTTGGCTGAAACACATCTCTCTGCGCGTCTTTTATTGTTTCTTGAGAGTTTTGAATAGCGTGTAAGCCAGTCTCCCTTACTTCTTAATGTAGATTTGGAATGCAGACTTGTTGAAGGCATGGGCTTGTTGGGTCTTGCTTTTTTCTTTTTTTTTAATTTTCCTCAGTTTTTCTAGCTCTGTCATTACCCTTATAAGGATAATGATATCATTGTAACGTTAAGCATCATTGTTAGGCAGTGCCACAATGCTCTGTGTGACCAGAATTGTATTGTCATTACAGGTTCTAATCAAAGTCCATGCCTGTGGTGTCAACCCCGTAGAGACCTACATTCGCTCTGGCACCTACAACCGGAAACCCGCGTTGCCCTACACCCCAGGCACCGATGTGGCAGGGGTCATCGAATCTGTTGGAGACAGTGTATCTGCTTTCAAGGTATCTTCCATTTTTGATGATTTCTATTTTGACCTAGTAGCATTCTTCCGAAATTTAAAAACTTTAAAGGCTTTCAAAGGTGCTGATTGCACAGTTTCTGCTAGCTGGGGGACTCCTAGCCAAAAAGAAAGTATTTCGTATCCAGAGGCCTTGCTTGTCAGCACAGCTGGGAATCA
>NC_022022.1:45423879-45425186 GCF_000317375.1 Microtus ochrogaster | reverse complement strand
CACTGGCCTTTGGTGCTCAGTTTTCCTCCAAAGTCTTTTCACATCCACCCTGCAGCACAGTGCTGTTGGCTTTTCATCTCTTTGTTATGGGGCCAGTTGAGTATACAGAGGCCATCATTGCACCGTAGTTTATTCCAGGGTCTACCTTCCTTTCTTCCTTCCTCCCTTCTTCTCTCTCTTTTTTCCCCTAAAGATGTAAGCCAAGTATTCTTGTAGCCATTTCTCTAGGCACATGGGACTTGTTAGCAAAAGTGTGTGCCTTTCTATGGCCAGGGTGTACCAGGTAGCCATTACCAGGGGGCCTTGCTTCTTGCAGTGAGAGTAACTGGGGTCTGCTCTGTCTCTCTGCTATTTCAATCTTAATTGGAAGAAACTATGGAACTTAAGGGCACTCCAGTTTCCTCAATCGTTGGCGATGATGGAGTGCGCATGTTCCCTAGGTCACTGTGGTGGTTATGTAGAAGGCCATGGCGCCCAGCTGAGTAAGTGCTCGGCAGAACTAAAGTCCTGTTCCCCTGCCTCCTTTAATGCTTCCTTCTATAAGTTCCCAATTAGAAAACATGCATAGACGTTCAGTGTTTCAGTTGCGTTCGAGATGCCGAGTTGGAGACACCCATATGCAAATGAGTATTTCTTGTCTTCCTGTAAGGTTGTCATTATAAAAGTCTCATCTGTCTTGTCCTAATAGGAATCATGGCTGCAGGCTCTCGTTGATCTCTTTTTCAGAAAGGGGACCGGGTTTTCTGCTCCAGCACAGTTTCTGGCGGTTATGCAGAGTTCGCTCTGGCAGAGGATCACACTGTCTACACCCTCCCCGAGACGCTGGACTTCAAGCAGGGCGCTGCACTTGGGATCCCATACTTTACAGCCTGCAGGGCTCTGTTCCACAGGTGAGGGACGCTGTTGCTCACAGACAAGGCGGGCAACTCTGCCCACCTGTTTGCTGCCTGTACCGTGCCTGCTTGTCATTCACCATAAAACCTATCTGGGGTCATGACAGTTATGGAGAGGGCAGGAGTTTGATCATTTTGAGGAAGAAAGAGGGAATGAATCCCTTGAATGGAGATGATTCTCTCAAAACCTGGGAATCAGGAGGGACGTGTTAGAAGATCCTGAGGTATCTTTCTGTGTCTTAGTCATTGTGCTATTGTTTGGAAGAACCACGATGACCATGGCAACTCTTACACAGGGAAGCATGTGATTGGGAGTTTGCTATGGTTTCAGAGCATTAGTCCACTGTCACTAAGACAGAGGGCATGGCAGCAGGCAGGCATGGTGCTGCGGCTAAGAGTGCTATGTCTCCCAGG
>NC_022022.1:45407169-45412911 GCF_000317375.1 Microtus ochrogaster | reverse complement strand
TTTCCACATGGCTCCCAACCTTGTGGTTGCTTAGTAGGCCTGTTCTACGCTGTGATTCTTTTAGATTAAAAATCTCACACCAGTATTACGTCCAAGGAGATGAGGTTCCCTCATTCACTTTGGGCTTGGTGTTTTCCACATGAACGTTATCACCCTGACTCTTGGTGCACTGTGTGGATGACTGTCCTGTTTCATTTGTTCTGTTGAATACCACTCTGCTGTCTGAATGTCGAACCCTGCTAAATCGTGAGCAGACATCACTGTTCAAGTTGGGGGACCTGGCCATTGACGTATGTGCTGTGACCAATGTGTTTTAGCCATTAGCATGGCCTACGTTCAGCCACCGTTATCTTACTAATTAACTGTCCTATGAAATAGCATTCAGCAGAGTTTCAGAAAGACGATGTTTTGGATCCTCGGAGTAGTATTTTCTGTGCTTCCTAAAATGGAGGGTTCTTTGTTCATGCAAAAAGAAAAAGGGATGATGTTTGTGTGAGCAGCTTGATCTGTTTGCAGAACTGTGAATGAGCTAACACACTTGTGAGGGCAGAACTAGCCACTCTTAGAGTGACCTGCCAGGTTAAGGCACTGCGGCACCAGCTGTGTTTCTGCGTGAGTCTCTAATTCTGGTGCTAGTCCTGTCCCAAGTTCTGGATCATCAGCATCACTAACTAGGACCCAGATCACCAGGGGCTGTCCTCCATGAAAGGCAGATAGTGAGCATTTCAGTTCCCAGCCTTCTAGATTTCTGTTCCTGGGTTCTCTGAGTTCTGTGCCCAAGACTCGTGTTGGAGAACAGGATGATGAGCGGCTGTGATGGCCAGAGTGTAAGAGCATGCACAAGACACATAACCTAGACTCAGGACCTGGCCTTCCTTTTTGTTTTTGATGTTAAACTTCAAGCTCTTGCTTACCTCTCAAGGTCTTTGGCTTTCCTGACCATCTATTCCTCTGGCTTCCATAGGCATCCTACAGCCTGCTTCCTAGCTCCACTCCATCTGGTTCCATAGGCGTTGAGTGGCCTGCTGCCCACCTCCGCTCTGCATGGGTTCCTCCCACTTTTCTGACTCTTCATTATCCTCACCTGGCTTCACTTGCTGTTTGGCTAGCAGTCACTGAGACTCAGTCGGTTCCTCAGTGGCCGTGCAGCCATTGATTACGAGTGTGGGGAAGTGCTCTTCTGGAGCCAGATGTGACAAAGACACATGAAACATAGCTCATGTCCCGGGCTCCATCGCTGACTGGGGATACAACCCTGTGAAAAGTTTCTCACCATTGTGGGGTGGGGGTGAGAAATCTGTCAGGAATCCAGAGAAACATTGCAATCAAGGCACGTGTTAAGAGGTTAGAAAGAATTCCCTCAGGCAGTTGTGGGGCTGGTGTGTCAGTGCAGCAGGCCAGAGTGGTTGAGCTTTTCACTCTGGAGTTCTTTGCTGAGTTCCAGTTTTTGTTCTAAATCCTTCGACTCATTGCAAATGGCCTCCCTGTGCTACCGAAGGAAAATTCCCTAGAGTTGCTGTAATTTATTTTCTGTAAACAGATAAAACATGACTATGTTGACATGAAACTAAGCGTCCCAGGTGACATGGGACACAGGGCAGTCACTTACTGTCGCTTGGAAGTTCTACCTGTACATTTAACTCTTCTGATGCCCTGTGTCAGCTTTTCATATGCCTTGGCCATAGAACCAGGGCCACGGACAACCTTAGGTGCTTCTAAAGGAGAAAACCAGGAAATCTTTCACAATATCCTTATGTAAACATTAAAGCAAGACAGTACTTGTGTCCCTGGGATGTCCATGATTCTCAGCATAAAGAGCCTTTTTTTTTTCCTGTATGAGGCAACTTCCAAGAACAGCGAAACCTGTTGGGTCAGTCTGACCTGATTTAGCTTCCTCAGTCAGCCACATCCTAAAACAGGGAAGCAACCCAGCACGATCCTTAGCCATCTCTAATAGTGCCAATTTTGAGTGCAGTGCTTTTAAAAATGCCATTTTAAATTGCCATAACAATTTTCACTGCTTCAAAGAGCCCATTTTTGGAAACTTCCTCTACCCAAGGAAAAAGGCCTAGGGAGTGTTATGTCATAGAAAGCTGGGTTCACTGTTGTCTGCCAATGGCCTGTCAGGCATCCATGATGGCCCACGTGTGGATATTAGTGGGCTTTGTTGTTGTTGTTTGTTTGCCTTTGTTTTGTTTTTCATTTTGTAAAACAACCAGAAGTCCCAGTTCCTGGTATACAGTTCTTAACTCGGTGTAAATGCTACCTGCAAAGACTGTAATGTTAGAAACTAAAGTGACACACCCCACCATCCACTGGGAATTTCTGAATCTATCGTCGTTTGAATCACTGAACTAAACTGGTTAGGGAGACATCAACTTCAGCCATCGCCTCTAACTCAGGACACAGGACCTACAGTCCTGGAAAGCCACACCCTTATCACCCAAGGTCACCTGAGGCAGGGGTAGCTAGCATCAGTGCCAGGCCACTGTATCCATCAATTCTTTCTCTCTGCACTTTGGAATTAATTTCCAAAGCAGTTGACCTGCAGTGTCCCTCAGAGGCAGACATGTCAACTGCTTGCTGGGTCCTCTGCTTGGTGATACTGAGAGGTGGCAGGACCTCCAGTAAGTGGAGCTGTTAGGGGGTCTAAGTCAGAGGGTGCACCATCAAGGAGACTGGGACTCCAGGCTCTTCCTTTAGAATCTGCAGTAGGCATAACGGGCTTCATCTACCACATGCTTCTGCTGTGATGAGTATCAGGTCATGGGCTCCACAGCCATGAAATCAACCACTCATGGACTGACAACTCCAAAATAAATTTCAGAAAACCCGTTTCTACCATGGAATAGGAAATATTTATCTTAGTGTACTGTCTCAGGCGTTAGCTGGGATGGTGATCTGGTCAACCCAAGTCGGCAGTTGCTACCGAGAAAATATTTTACACACCAGTGTTGATTGGAGGATCCCCGTGTTGCAACACAGTCTGGAAAGGAAACCGCATTTCATCAATGACTGTTCTCTGACAATCGAAGCCAGATTATTCTCAAACTGGGAAGTCCATGCCATGGTACAGGAGCACACGGGTTGACAGAGGAGTCAAGAGGCTGCTTCCCTACGGGTACAGAAATGACTGGAGCCCTCTCTGCATAGGATGGAGGGGTCATGTGCATATATAACCCCAACACAGCTCAAATCAGGGCTCAGAAAAATAGGAGACCTGGCTGTAAATGCCAGATCTATCGCCAACTGGAGCTAGCTATCTGGAACTGGGAGCAGTGATTTAATAATTAGAGCCACAATTTGGTAATACAATGGGAGAATTGCCATGTAATCCTTTGTGACCTGCCTTACACAAAGATGTGTTTAAATGGCATTTAATTTTTAGTAGCCATGAACAAAAGACACATTGAACAAGAAGGAGAGTAATGAAGAGGGATCATCCAGAAATAGAACCAAATGCCAGTTCCCACTGTAATTAGAAATGAATATAGCTACAGAAAACTTTGTTTATCACATAGAAAATCTTGGCAATGCTCCCCTCAAGAAAATGTTGGCAGAAAAAAGAGTTGAGAATAAATATGACATAAGGGGCAGCTTTTGAATCACAGTAGTCTATAAAAAACCCTTCACATTCAAAATATAGATCCCCTTTGACCCAACATTAGTGCCTCCACAGGAAGCCCTCCTGAAGAATCAGGCATGTCCACAAGTGTAGAAGGACATTATAAAGTAGTCCCACACTAATTCAAAATTGAGTTCAATAAAAGGTTCTTTATTTAGGGGTAGACTCACAGATCACAGTCCTCTAAATGAGTGGGGAACCAAATCCAGCAGCCAAGAGGTGGTGGGGGATAGAAAGAGAGAGAGTACCCAAGGCTACACCCAACCTAGTCTAGCATCTCAAAGGCCATTGGCTGAAGGAGTTTCCCCAGCACCTCCCCCTTTTGTCTAAATAAGAGAGTCCCAAACCTAATACAAAACTATATACAATAAAACAGATATCAAGTATAAAAATTAGAATTACCAACAGTATAAACAATATTAAGCAAGAAACATATGCTAAATATTTCAATAATTATTTTATCCTAAGGAGTCTAAGTCTTGTATTAGAAAGACTAAGTCATGAGAGGAAAGTAACTATGACTATCTAGTCTTTAACCCCATCAAAGATCAGAGAAGGAAAATAATATTACTTGAGTAGGCAGGAATCACAATCAAGCAACTTTTAAAATGTATAATAAATGACAGAGACAATTAGCTACCTGGGCAAGCACCCAAAGTCTCATTTGCAATACTGGAGCAACCAACTTTGGCTAAGGCCTAGAGTAACTGACAGACCATTTTCAGAGGCAGGAAAAATGTCAAAACCATCTTACCCTGTCTTGGCAAGGTTTGGCAGTCTTTTTTCTTATATCCTGCTTGAGCAGTCCAGACACTATGCATTTTGTCAGTGCTCAAGACATGGGCAGTTCTTTGCCCAAAGGCCAATTTTGCCAAGAAGTAAACAAACTCCAAATGAGTGTCTTTGGTGCCCAACATTCTCTTAAGACTATATCAGTGCTGCCAGGAGCAATCGTGTCTCACATCAACAGAACCGTAAGCTATTTAAATGCCACATTCTATAGTTCTTTGAAGTAGTTGAAGATTATTATCTATTTATGCATAATACAATCTCTATGTGTCTAAAGAACCTGATTAGTCTAACTATAAGTATGACAAACATGGATGACTATTGACCAATAATATTTAATACCTACATAGCTTAAAGACTAAGACTTCATCTTAGAATATGAAGTAATCTTTAAACAATTGTGCAGCAAATGAGGACAGAGACCACAAAATGTAAACAATGTATAAGTATCTTGATCAGAGGTAGGAATGTAATATGATAAATATATCCTAAATTTGTATCACTATACCAAGTATCTTAAGCAAATGTAGAAGCACGCATGCATGCAATATGACAAAATAACTTTGCTTAGATATACAAAATTGTAGACAGAAGTGGGAACATATTCAATATAATTTGAATTTGTATCAATATACAGGAATTTATACCAATGTAAATTGTCCATAAATAATATCTCTCAAATATTCACCCCAGTACTCACTACTATTATTAGTGTGAGTAAGCACACACTAATACACCAATTATCCCATCCAATCATGAAGGTGATTTTCAATCTAACCATTCTAGTCGTAAACAATTGGAAACAACCACATTCCCATCAGTTGAGTGATTAGCCTGCTGTTATAACCACACATGACAGGTGCTACCCAACCAAAAAACACCCCAGGAAAAAGAAAATCCATTAAAGAAAAAGGCTCTGAGCTAAAGAGCAGAGTACTTTATCACCCAGAGACCACCCACGTCTGTGAAAAGCACTGCTGGTGATAAGAGAGAGCATCTTAGGTTCTGAAATCCACGTAATTAGGTTTGGAACAAGGGCACGCTTCTTCCGGTCCATGGATTGAGATGTGCAGTGCTTCACAGCTGGAGAAAGTCAGTGTGGCTGCTGTGCTGTGCGGGCCATGTTTCCATCACAGTCAGGAAGCAGAGAGAGATGAACGGCATGGCTCATTTCCCATCTGATTCAGCCTAGGCACCTCGCTCACGTGTACGGTATGTCTGTGGGAATTCCCTCAGAAATGTGCCCAGAAGTGCAGCTCTGGTGATTTTAAGCCCGGCCTCCAGTAAACCCAGTGCTGAACAAAGAAGCTAAACCACCATAGGAAGGA
>NC_022022.1:45376659-45406670 GCF_000317375.1 Microtus ochrogaster | reverse complement strand
AGAAGGGTGGGAGGAGGGGGAGGGAAATGGGAGGCTGGGAGAAGGCGGAAACTTGTTTTTTTTCCTTTTCTCAATAAAAAAAACTGAAAAAAAAATAAAAATAAAAATAAAACACAAACTTGAGGTACAAGAAAGGTTGTCTCAAAAATATAGCGGAGCATGACAAAAGAATATATCTGATGCTGGCTTCTGGTCTCCACACGTACACACACAGAGATGAAGACATTCTTGAACACACTTCCACATATGTACACACACCACACACGCATTCAGAATGAGAGAAGCCAACAATCCTAGTAGACACATAAGTAATTCTGTGATCAAGTAAACAGTTTAAGAATATATAGGATGAAGTCTGTGGTGATATGTATGGTACGACCTTTCTGAAAACACTTCAACAGAATTGAGGCAATGAATAAACAACAGTTCAAAATAATAATTTGTAGTGTGTATTATTTCCCAGATATTACTGAGATATGACATTCATTAATGGGAATGAAGCAATAACAGCTCCAACAGAAGACTTTTGGTAGAAATATTTTAACAAAGTAGAAAAGACACAGAACCAAATTAATGGGGCAAGTAGGTAACAAGAACTTACCATGTTGCCAGGCGTGGTGGTACATACCTTTAATCCTAGGACTAGAGATGCAGAGACAGGTGGATTTCTGTGAGTTCTAAGTCAGTCTGGTCTAACTAGAGAGTTTCAGGAATATTGTTACATAGAGAAATCCTGTCTCAAAAAACAAATAACAATAAAAAACTGAAGGTGAATGCATAGTAAATTCAAAGGGGGGGGGTTTCTGATGAAGCTCCCAATTCACTGTTTGATAGCCAATAACTTCCCACATTGGTGAATGCAAAGGCAATACATTATAAAATGCAGAAAGATTCATTAGTGCAACAGGTAAGCAGAACCATGGGAGTTACTACCAAAATAACGCCGTCCTTTAACAAAGAAACAAGGTGATTTTGTTCATGAACCTATAGATATTAACATAGGAAAGAATTTTCAAGGCAAGCACACTTCTGAAATGCTCTATGAAAGAGTACATGCATGACATACCTTTACATCATAGATTAAGAAGGAAATTTAATGGATTTACTTCGTTATTTTTAGCTCAACACCATAGGGCACATATACAAAAGACTGAAATAGTAAGGAAGGAACACGTTGGAATACGATGAGATTCCTTTATAAAATTATAGTTGATAAAAAGTAAAGGAAATGTTGAAAGCCATCAGTATAGGAACAGTGCCCCCAGGGGTGTCCACCTTCTTCAACATCTGTCATCTACAGAGGTCACCACATGCTTTTAGTTCATTCTTCAGATTTAAGCATGGCACATACGTGTAGAGTTAACTACCAATCGAACATTCTATTCTCCTGCTGTGGAAAGCTCTGGTCCAAAGGGACCAACTATTAGTTTGGAACTTCAGCAGATCTTATCCAGTTTCCCCAAATTAGATTTAGCCACTTGAACTGAAAATTATGCTTAACATGCATTTCTTTCTAGAACAATTTTCCTAACGTTTTCACATTGATTATGATCCTGTGATCTACCAGACTGTGGTTGGGTACAAAAACATAACACAACATCATTATATATTAACCAAAAGTTATTCAGTGGATGGTCTAAACAGAAATAAATTTCCAGAAATTTGAGGCACCATGAAAAAGAACCATGAGTCTGAAGGATAAGACAAAAGTTAATGATCAGAAAAATTAATAAAGACTAAAACATAACTTTTAAAATTTTAATTTACCAACTCATAGAAAAGTAACAAGAATTTACAATAAACCAAAAGTTATTTTTTTTTAATTTTTTATTCATTTTGCATACCGAACACAGTTTTCCCTCCCTCCCCTCTCCTGCTGCCCCCAGCTCACCACCCCCATCTACTCTTCATAAAGGGTAAAGCCTCCAGTGGGGAATAAACAAAGCCTGGCAAAAGTTCTTTAACAGTAGAATTACGTAAAACTTTAAAAGCCTGATCAGAATATAAAACATAAACTGTCAATTCAAAGTAAGTATCATGGTGTGCAATCAATAGACTACAAATACTTGGAAATTCAGAAAAACTCAGAGAAATAGCAAACAATAAAAATATATAAAGATCAGCAAATGAACTCGTTCATGAAAAGCAGTCAATTCAGAACTTGCAATAAGCACTTGATAGAAGTCATAGAAAGATGGATTAAACAAGTTATGACGGATACATTTGTCTTTTATTTTGAACCAAAAGAATAAATTAGCAATAAAAGGTAAGACAAGTCTGCATGTAATATATGTATATATAAACATTCACATGGCATGTAATATGTATATGTATGTCATTGTGAGCGTATGTATGTATGCTTAAAATTAAATGGCTAAGTATTTAGAAAATATGAGTCTTTATCCTGAAGACTGTATTCAGCACAAAAGAATATGACTTAATGAGTAATTCTTAAAATGCTAATAACAAAATGAAGGTCTTAAAAGCTGTCCAGAAAGAAAAAGAAATTTAATTTCAAGGTCAGAAGTGGAATGACAAGATTGGCAATATTCATGCTGAATTTTCTCAAATGGGTCAATTTCCAAGATAGAATCCTATTATCTCTCCAAATGAACACTGAGTAGGATTTGAGAAGAGACCCTCCCGAACATTCTTTCAATTATTTTGAACCCAGAGTGAATCTTTACAAAATTAAAAAAAAAATGTTATAAAAAGGTATAAAACTCCCTAGGCAGTATAATGGCAAACATTCTTTTCTTGATGGATATACTCATAATTTTGACAACCAATGTTTAGAAATAAATCTGTGATATAAAGATATGCTGTGAAAGTGAAAAAAGATTTAAGACAGACAAGTCCATCAAATAATGGAATATACGGAATACTATACTTAACTTTAACAATACATTTCAAACATAGATTTTGTTATTCATGATAAGAAGTACATAGGCCAGCTAGCATGATATATAAAACAGACATGAGATCTTGTGTCATGAGAGAAGGCAAGCACAAAACTTGAGATTGTACTCTGACCTCCACATACGTACTGACACAAGTGAGCTTATATACTCAACTATGTTATATACAAATACAAACAAAACTTAGTGTATGGCAGAAATGTGGGACCTAATAGAAAACAATAATGTGACTGTTCATGGAACTTTAAATTAGCGGAAAAAAGATATATACTAAAATTAAGTACACAAGAAAATGTTTGTACTTAATGACAATAATTTGCCCAATTTTCTCAACTTTATATAGAAACCAGGGTTTGTACTCCAACGAATTATTCAATTCCAAAAATTAAGGTAGAGTCAAAGAATTGTTGGCCTCTGTGGTTCCTCTGTGTTGCATCTTTAATAAAATTTCAATAATAACACTAACTTTAGATAAATGTTGAAACAAATTTCTGAGTTTTCCATTCTTAGCGCATTCTGATTACTGTATGGAGGTTGGGCAGACTGACAGATACAGACACACACAGACACACACAGACACACACACACGCACACACACACACACAAAGAAAAAATATCCTAAATGCCATGTCTGGCCATATAACTTCAATATTCTGTTCTTGTCACTAATAAAGAAGTCTGGGAAACATCTTCAGCAACTAAATATTGGACAGAAGGCTTCTAAAACACTCAGTGACTGCTGTCAGAAGGCAATTAAGCTGAAGAAATGACATTAGGGAAAGCAGATGTCAGATTCAAGACAAGCTCCTAATTCTCATTCAGTCGAGGCCTACTGGTCTTTCATTTTCTAATAAACAAAAGATTGACCAACACCTGTCTCTCTCATCATCCAGCAAGCCGTTTATTTGGGGAGTAATGATAGCACCAGGAACAGTTTAGCATGACTCCCAACATTCTGTGTTCATTCCTAAGTAGGGCAGAAAGAAAATCAAGGAACTTAAAATGTGGAATCTCTTTTAGGTTTAATTTCACAGACATCTAACTATAATTTTTACAGTCTCAAAAATAAATATCTTGATAGGTATTGTAGATTGTTTTAATAAGACTGTCATTTTTCATGGGAGGGATAGCAATGGTTAATGTGTAAAATGAATTAAAAAATAAATGTAAAAAATAAAATAAATAAATACACTTCTTACGATCATTACACAGCAACACATGCCTTGGTAATTAACATTGCTTTATAGTAACAACTAGTTTCTCAAATTCATTCCTGCTTCCTGTCAATCAAAACAAAGTCCTTCCTTTCTTTATTAAAAAAAAACACTAAGTACACTTAACATGAATAATAAACACCCAGAGCCAGATACTGGGATTCAACCTGAAGACATGAAAAACAAAGCAGCCAGCCACTGGCTCTTACCTCTACCTCATACCAAATTGGCGATCCTGTCTCCACAATTCCTCAGAATGAGACTGAGCTGAGACCTGTCTCCTCCAGTTTTATATTCCTCTCTAGTACTAGGATTAAAGGCATGTACTCCAACGGCCCACTAACTAGTGTGGCTACTGGTATTAAAGATGTGTGTTACCACTGTCTGGTCTGTAAGGCTGACCAGTATGGCTGTTTTACTCTCTGATCTTCAGGCAAGCTTTATTTATTAAAATACAAATGAAATATCACTACATCTAAGTATGGATAGAACAGTGTTTTAAATGATCACAAAATTATATTTTGTCTCATTTTCCTTTGCAATAAATAAATCCATGAAGGTCTGGTATCAAGAACAAAAAAAAAGTTCATGAAACAATCATAATGATCTTTTAGAGAATATTGAAAAAGTCTCAATTGAAACATTACTGTGATTACTAGTTTTAAATTCTATAAAAATATAAGTACACATGATCTTTAGAAAGAGAACTGTAAGACTCTCCTGAGACATAAAGAAATAGCCAAGAAGTGGTTCTTAGCCAGATTGCTGGGAAGAGTCTCCCTTTGTGTTCTCAAACTTCAAAGGAATTTATAACAAATCTTTAGTTTACATTTATAGGAGCTTCATAAAATATTTCAAATGGTTTTCAAAGGGAGAAAACAGACAAAACCAGGGAAAGAACTAACTTAACTTTTAAAGCCTCAGGGACTATTAAAAGCTGGAATGCATTTTATACAGCAATATTGATATTAATGTGAGATCTTAGGGATAAACAAGAAAGGAAAGGTTATGGTTTAATAGTGTTCTGTCTGTGTGTCAAGTTGACAAGGGGCCTAATTAGTTTTGTGACAACTAGAAATCAGCTCAATCATTTTAGAAGTGGGAACTTCAAATGAACAGATACCTTCATAGGACTGTGAGCAAGTTTGTGGGGCGACTCCCTTGATTAATAATTGATGTTGGAGGGCCCCACCCACTGTCAGTGGTGCCATCGTTGGGCAGGTGGTCTTGGGCGATATTAAGAAAGCAGTCTGAGAAAACCATGGGAACAAACCTATATACACTATTCTTCCATGGCCTCTTTAGTTCCTGCTTGACTTCCTATCACGACTGCCCTTCAAGGTGGACTATAAGCTGTAAGATGAACTCTTTCCCCTCCAAGTTGCTTTTAGTAATGGTCTTTAGCCCCGCAATAGGAAGAAAACTAAAACAGTGGGTCATTTTGTTAGTTTTAGTTCTTGTACTTTTTAAAGCAAGTTTTCCTGTTCAACGTTTCATTTTATCTTAAAGGCCATTTTTGCATTCCTTCCTTCTGTTTCCTCCCTCCCTCCCTCCCTCCCTTCTTCCTTCTTCCTTCCTCCCTTCCTTTCCCCCCTGCTCATATGCTGGCGTGGGTGTGGAGACCATATAACAATGTGCAGGAGCCAGTTCTCTCCTCCCCCCATGTAGGTCCCAGGACTTGAACTCAGGTCGTCAGTCTTAGCAACAAACACCGTCACCCACTGAGCCTTCTTGCTTTCCCCACTTGATTTTTTTTTTTAAAGGCAGAATAGCTGTCTGGTGATGAAAGCTATCTGATTAACAGGGAAATTCCATGTTCGCATCTCTAGGAGTGAGCTAGGTTACTCTAAAGGCTGAGATGAACTCGGGCTTCTGCGTTGTCTGGGTCTTTCCTTGCTCACAGTTTGAGTCATAAAATAGTAAACATCGCTCATCCTCAAAGTGCTTTTGGTAGCTGACTGCATTTCAACAACATGGAATCTGCAGCTTATCTGGGGAAGTATTATTTTAGTTATAATTTGTTACTAAATTCTGTCTTGCTGTGCTTCCTTCTTGTTAGTGCTTTTATGTGCCCTGTGGTTCATTACAGTGTAAGTTCTGGGTTTATTAGGTGATTTTGCTCATTCTTGTTTACAGGCCATTACCACAGCTTCTAAGTGCCCCTCAGATTGTGCTCCCATTTTATGTCTTATCAAACTACACTTCCACATAAACCAAAACCTTTAAGTTTCTGGAACTCTTTATGTCTTTATTGCCAGCCTGCTGTTTAACCACATGAAGAGCACTCTTGCTTTGCATTTCCTGCTATCCAGTGATGAACATTCTGACTGTATTTCTTCCTTGCATTTCCTTCTATCCAGTGATGACCAATGTGACTGTATTTCTTCCTTGCATTTTAATCTATCCAATGATGACCAATCTGACTGTATTTCTTCCTTGCATTTCCTTCTATTTAATGATGAACAATGAGATTGTATTTCTTTCTCTACAAAGAAATAATAGCACTTTGTAGTTACAAACTTACTTGCATCCCTTTGTCCCAGTCTGGTTTGTATAGATGTGACATCCATGCCTGTCTCCAAATCACTCCTTGCAGCCTCTCTGTGAACTTGGCTTTGTTAAGTCCTGGATCTTCATCCTTTGTAACAATACAAACCTCTCACTTCCTTCCCCCCCACCTGACTTCTAGAACATGAGTCTCCTTTCCCCGAGCCCCTTCTCCTCAGCTTCTCTTCAGCCTCCTTTTCTCGACTCACATCACGCTGGTCATCATTTAAGTATTCCCCCAACTGCTTGGAATTGCAGTGCTCCTGAGAAAGTGCCTGCAACACCGTGTCCACCTTCCAGTGTCTTCTATCCAGAGGACAAGGAGCTGTGTGCAGTTAGCTGGGCCTGAGCTTGTCAGTCTTCCCCCTGACTTCTGTGTTCAGACTCAATTCTTCCCCCTCCAGCTCCTGTGTTCAGACTCAAGTCCATGAAGGAGAAGCAGCAGCAGGGGGCTACATGGCTTTGTCCCCGGCAGCCCAGGGTGGGATGACTGGGTCTCTCGAGGAATAGCTGGCAGCGGATTTCCAGGGGTCCATCTACCTCCACCAGACCACAGAATCATGGGACAGTTGGCATTGATGCTGATGCTGTGGCCTCACCTGTCTCGCCATCAAGTCCCTGGGTGATGTGGACTGGTAATTGAGGGCAGGTGAAGTCTCCAGCTCAGAAACCCTTGCCAGCTCATTCCGGCTGCTGTGATTAAACACCCGAGGCAGGGTGTTTTATAAACAACAGGGTTAGTTTCTCATGGTTGTGGTTTCCAGATGAAGCTGCCAGCAGTTGTACCACCTGGTGAAGACGTGTTTGACCTACGGTGTCTGCCATGGGGAGTTAGGCTATCCTGTCATGTCCTGCCATGGTGGAAGGGGAACCTGTCTTTCTGGGTACTCGGGATTTCATCAACTTCCAAAGGCTTTAACTCCCAGGATCATCGCATGGGAGGAAAAGGAATTTTTTAAAAATTTTTTATTGTATTTGTGTGTAGGTCACTGTGTGTATGTGTGTGTGTGTGTGGGGGGGGTTTGTGTCTATGTGTGTGTGTGCGCATATTTGTGTGAATGCCTAACAAGCCCAGAATAGGGCTTGAGATCCTCTGGTACTGGAATTATGGGCCGTTTTAAACCATGAAGTATAGGTGCTGGGAACCCAATTCCAGCCTTCTGGAAGAGCAGCAGATTAAAAACAAAACAAAACAAAAAACCACTGAGTCATCTCTCCAGCAGCCCGGAGGAAGGATTTTAACGTATAAATTTTGGAGGGACACACATATTCACACTAGAGCAATCATATGTTTTTTTTTTTTTAACTACACTTGCCCTTTGACCTCAGTTCCCTCTGTTTATTTGACCCCTTTGGATATCTTGGCCCAACAGCTTATCCGGCTCTCAGGGCACACCTGGGCTGGTCACCTGATATCGTGAGTCACCCTCTCCCTATAACAGCCATGCCGTGAGACCCAACTCCAAATCGTCTGCCTCAGTTTCCAGCTTCCAGCAGTTTCTACTTCAATGGGCTCCGGCAGTGGGCTCTGCTCAGCCTTCCCCTCCTGCATTCCCAGCCCGGCATCTTCTCATGACACCTTCTCCATTCTTTACCATTTCCCCAAGGGAGTCTGAAAGTCAGTCTTCGGTTAGTTTTACGTGGACCTGTGAAGATCTTCGTTGTCGTGTTCGGAAGATGCACAAGACATTTCTCCCTCCGGAAGCCTGGGTGGGATGTGTGAGTAGTCATCCACCAGCTGTTACTCAGACCTGAGTGGAGGCGACTAACTCTCACCAGCCGGAGGACAGAAGCAGATCTGATGAAGAGGAGTATGGCGAGCCGTGTGTTGACTGGGAGGACTGAATAATTCCCCCTTCATTTGTGATTGATAATCGTCTGTCTGTGAAGATCGGACCTGGGGCCCACGCCAGCTAGGCACTTGCCCTGGGTTGCACGGCCCCTAGCCCTTACTGCTTTTGTGCTAGGACCCAGTGCAATGGTTACAAACTAGAGTGCCAGGCACACAGCGGGGTTATGAGTGAGACTAGGTGGGCTCTGAAGCTTTCCTGCTTGTGGCATCTTCTTTCTTGACTCCACTCAAGGAGACATCAACCGTAGCAACAGACTTGTGAAGGAAATCTATTATATTAAAGTGTAGCCATTAAACAGACAATAAATGAAGTTCCAACCACATCACAGAAGAGCAGGTAGCTGTGGAGGGAGAGACTTACACATTGGGTGTGAGGTAGGTGTACTTGGTGCAAGGGTGAAGAAGTTGGCTTAATGTGGTAGCTAAACACATTTTTGGGTACCTGCCATCTTGTTTCAGGGAAAGTCCCATTTCCGACCACTCAAAGATAAATTGGACTTAAATAACTCTAGTATAACAATCTGTTGCGACAGAGTTTTCCTTTATTATTATTAATTTTTTTGATGAAAGTCCACTTCTCATTATCTGATTTAAATTTACATTTAAAACTTTTAATG
The DNA here is from genome assembly GCF_000317375.1 of Microtus ochrogaster. Taxonomy (NCBI): domain Eukaryota; kingdom Metazoa; phylum Chordata; class Mammalia; order Rodentia; family Cricetidae; genus Microtus; species Microtus ochrogaster. Next base: position 45,397,522 of record NC_022022.1, on the reverse strand, counting down.
ATCTAATTCAAACTTATATTCTAAACGCTGGAAGTACATAAGACAGGTCAGCAATAATTTTAAAACATCAATTCAGCTCAGTAGAAAGAAGCCATTGCTGTGCTTCTGTGATGAGCCGTGCTTGTTGTCACTTGCTGCACGGGAGCTCGCAAGTCTGTTTAATTGGCATGTAATTTAATTGCCACATGAGTTATTTAATTATGCGCTATAAATGGGAAGCGTTGTTTGCAGGCATCGTATCTCTTTGTTGGAATCTGGAACGCCAGCTCCTCCTCTGGTCTCCTGGTTATCTCTGATCCATTTCTCTAGGTCATCTGTGTCCTGTTGTGTGACCTATTAACTGATTTTGTCACCGTCTCTCGCAGGCGTGTGTGCATACGTTTGTATTTTCCATTTTTAGTGGCAAATTAAGCAAACCAAAAATTAATCTCCTTCAGTAACGAGAATGGAGACACAAAGGCCTGCGTTATTTCTCTACTGAATTATAATATTTACTGTTTCGGGTCAGCAGACTGTACACTCCATCCTTTCCAAATTCCACTTTGTTCCTTTGGAAGATCTATTGTAAACGTCTCTTCCAATGAGAGGCTTTCCTTAACCTCACTGATGGTTAGATTTTTTTTTCAGAGGACCAAAGTAGCAGGGTCAGAAGGAAGCAATGTCCAGTGTCACCTTCTTAAGTGGGGTGACGCAAGGCCCCACTGGGCAAAGAGTAAATGGGGTGAACTTCGGTTGCGTGAGTGTGTTTTTTATATTAAAGTGGCTTTATCTTATACCAATTGGCCTGTATTAATTCGATCTGCCTTCACTGGTCTCCACTAGGGAAGATTCGTGGTACTAGGTTACATATGGAATAATAAGTGCTCACCCAGTTGTTAGAGAAAACACACCAGCGAAGTCTTGTGATTCTATACAATCTTGGAACATAAAATAATTTTTAAAACTTTAGTTTTCCCCTATAAGTGTCCTGTAAGAAAAGGTTGGATGAGTGGGTGGGTTCTGATGACTATTGTCATACCTGACTCCACTGTTCTGTTCGGTTTCGTTGGGGATTTGTCTGGAAAATTGCATTTCATGTAAGGAAGAGACTAGTGCCGGCCACAAACCAAATGGTTTGGTAAACCAGGACAACCTCCGGCATATCAATATACTAAAATTTCTATAAACTCCAAATAAACATCGCTTATTTGACTCACGTGTGTTAAGCACCTGCCCTGAGCCAAGCTCTGTTCTGTGTCAGGTGACTGGTGTCAGGAGCATCTCTGCTTTCACAGTATTTGCGTTTCCATGGAGAGAGACCACAAACGTGGGCAGGTAAGGCTGCAATGCTGAGACTATACAGAAAGATGCGGCAGGAGCAGCCAGGAGGGAGGGAGGAGGTGGAGCTGGTACTTTTTAGACATATTCAGGAAAGCCCCATTGTGTCTTAGATCAGGGTGCACCAATATACCGATGATGAAATCAAGCCTGTAGTGAAAGCTGGTTTTTGAAAGGAGGGTAATATTTGAACAGGAGACTTATCGGAAGTCCGGCCCTGCAATAGGGAGCTGTGTCGACCACTTTACAGGTAGAGGAAAGACAAAACGCCAAGAGGAAGGACTGTGCTTGGTGTGTTTCAGGAGGAGCAAAGACCTGGTTTAGTTTTAGAAGGAGGGGAGTCAAAGGTGACATCAGCAGGGTCTCAGGGAGATGTGCGCACAGACAAGAGCATCTAGATTCCAGTCTGAGGGAGATGACAAGCGTGTCTGTAAGTGCTGGGTATAGAGTTAGGAGCACTGGACATTTTAAACAGAGGATGCTCACACAGAAAGCGTGTTAAGCTTCATTAGGAGAGTTTAGGATGGTTTGAGGGCCTCAAGATTGATGCCCAGATCAGTCCTTACAACAGACATTGGGCATTTTCCACTTCTGCCCTTACCTGAAATGTAAGGACCAGGGCACCTGTTGAGCTGGAATCCATGGCGAATGAGCCAGGAGCTACACCACATCCACTTCTAACCAGTCATGAGTTTGTTATTGGACTTCAGACCTGAGGCAGGAGGGCTAGGTGGCTCTACACCCTGCTTCCTGGCAGCCACGACCAAGGGCAGGAAGGAGGAACTGCTTAGTTTTTCGTGTTTAAGATCTTGCTTGGGTGTCTGAAATTTAGAATGTGTACCCATAATCTCAACACAAAATCTGACTGCATAGTTTATGCTTCGGAAACAGTACAACAGGGCCAGTGGGATAGATCACTGCCAAGACCGATGAACGAAACTCAGTTTCTGGGCCTGTGGTGTTCTGAATGAGAATGCTTCCCACACAATGGTTCCCAGTCGGTGGATCTGTTTAAGAAGGACTAGAAGGTGCGGCCTCATTGGAGAAGACGTGTCATTGGGAGTGGGATTAGAAACTTCGCAAGTCCACGACATTCCCAGGCTCTCTTCCTCTTCCTTTTGCTTGTGGATCAATGTGTAAGCTCCCACCTACTGCTCTATGCCTGCTTGCTGCCATGCTACCTGGTATGACGGTCAATGACTCTAACCCTCTAGAACTGTAAACCCAAATAGACTCTTCTGTAAGTTGCCGTGGTCATGGTGTCTTATCACGTTAACAGAAAATTGACTAAGATGGGGACCCACATGACAGAAGGAGAGAATTGTCCTATGGGAAGCTGACCTTTGACCTCCACATGCATCCTGGGGGCATGCATGTACAGGAACACACACACACACACACACACACACACACACACACACACACACACACTGAATGTAACATATCCTAGAGACTATCAGGAGGCTCCAATAGATACTGAGTCCCATCATTGGCCTCTAATCAGTATTCACCGCTGGGAGCCAAAAAAGTGTCAGGAAGAAATATGTGAACTGGGGCAAGATCATTCTTGATTTAGCCCAATGGCTGTTTCTCCTTCTTCCTCTCCTTCCAGTCCCCCCACCTTTTCTCTGCCCCCATCCACTCCTCTTCTATTTCTATTTCAAGAAGGGTAGGCCTCCCACGAATATCAATCGAACATGGTATATTATATCGAAGTCTGGATGAGGCAACCTGGTCTGAGGATAAGTGTCCCAAAAGGTGTCACAAAAGCCAGAGACAGTCTCTGTTAGTAGTCCAACAAGAACACCAAGCTAACAACTGTAACTGTACACAGAGGGCCTGGGTTAGTCCCATGCAGGCGCCCTGCTTAGATCTATCAACTTTCCTCTTATGAACTTTCATCGTGTCCTTCAAGTTCAGGTGTGCTGTGTGTTCATTGCCATTGAATTCTAGAAAGTCTTTAATTTCTGTATTTCTTCTTTGACCCAGAGGTCATTCAGTAGAGAGCTGTTCAGTTTCCATGTTTGTAGGAGCATGGAAGACAGGGGTGTTATATGTGATTTGATAAAATGGTGGGGTGCTGGCTCAGGAGGTTTCAGAGGAGAAGAATTTTAGTATGTTGCCTAGAGATCATTACTGTGATATTTTGATGAAGGATGTGGCTGCTTTTGTCCTTGTCTGAAGGGTCTGCCTGAGGCTAAAGTGAAGAATTTTGGATTAAGTCTGTAGGCAGAAGAAATCTCAAAACAGTGTAGTATAGACTCTCCAGGCTGGGATTACTAGCACACTCTGCCACGCCTGACCTTGCTGTGAGCGCTGCAACACTTCCCCATCTGGTGTCTTCCCAGCCCCTTGTGACTATGTTAAGAAAATGCATACATTGTACACACGGGTAACATGCTTTGGGTTCTTTGGTTATTGTATGACCGGACCGGATCTGCTTACACCAGGTTGGTCTTGATGCTGCAGTTCTCCCGCCTTCACCTCTCAGCTGCTGGGCTCACACGCTCAGCCCACTCATGTATGCCCAGTCTCTCTACGTCATTTTCTTTGGAAAGAACACTGCCCGAGGTGACTATTCTTATAGATCATACAATATATGCAATGAAACAACTTTAATAGTGCACGTCTGTGCACTTAGTGTGCACCTGTGCATCTGCATACATTTTATAATCTGGGTTGCTAAGTCAACAGTGTGACTCCTTTGTCCTCTGTTCTGCGGCTCCTATAAGCTACGAATTCACATATGTGATTAAGAAGTAATGTTCTGTTGCCAGGCACTGGGATGGAGATGAATATAGGCCTACAGCTCAGCTTGGGAGCTCAAAGTTTATACTTTTATGTTTTAAAAAGGTTGATTTTGGTTGTACAGTCCTGCTGTTCAGCCGTCATAGGTCAAATGTTTAATAAGGAAGGCATTTCGAGTTGTCTATTTCTAGGCTGTTTTACATTTTGTGGGTAGAGACTCTCGTTAAGGGATATAAATATATACATAGGTATATATATGTTGTATAAACACATCTGAGACTATATATACTGTGATAGATGGGGCTGTCTATTCCTGGAAGACACAGCTGTCATGTTACTTTAATATATTTGTCTTCTGTGACAGCTCATATGTACAAATAGCTGTTGGAAAGGAATACAGTGCCATGCCTTTGCCTTGATACCCAGTTGACAAAATAGGGCTTTTTAATATATATAAAATATATATTTAATATATATTTAATGTCACAATTTATCATCATAGCTGTTCATATAAAACTTGGTCACCTGACCAGAGCCTTAGAGTGACCCAAACGTCCCAAGCATTATTGGAATTTTGCTGTTGTCATTGTGTTCCTTTCTGGGGAGTTCAGGGACTATTGATAGACATCTGTGTCGCTGGGCTCTCTCGCTGAATGTTGTTCTGGTTGAGATCAATAGTTTCTCTCAAGTCTCCAAGTTTGGTTTATTATTGCTCACTTGCGTTTGTACAGCAATTATGATCTCATACAACGCCTTAACTTGTCCCAGTGACCAAAGACAAAGAAGAGAGAGGAACTGCGTTAGAAACCTTGTTTCGTTTAAAGAAATGTTCCTCTTCTTTGCAGCCATATAAACCTGTAGTGTCACTCAAAATTCTGCTGTCTGTCTGAGTCCACATTGAAACTACTCTAAAGTCGTCTCCTGGGCAGGTCTCAGCCACAGCCCTCTGCAGATGCCTGTCACCTTCCTGGACCTCGCCGGCCTCCCCCTTCCTTCACAAAGCAGTCAGTGTGGTATTTCTAGTGTGAAAGCAACTCTATGCTTGCCTCGAACACGCGATCTGAAATTGCTTCTGGTCAGTGAAGGCGCCCTGTGTGCTCCTGTTGTAGGCGCACATTGATCCCAGCTCTGCCTTCGCATTTCTCACGTTGTTCCCCCGAGACTTCCTGATCCTGCGATACTTCCATCAGCAGCTCCGTGGGCCATTTTTGAAATGATGGACACACAGAGCCTTCTGTACTTGGTTACAGATCTTTCAAGAGGTTGTCTGGTGGTTAGAAGCGATGATTCCCTGGAGTCCAGGCTAGTCTTGGGTGTAAGTATGAAACTTTTCACTATCATGCATGTAAGTGACAATCACAGGGCATGAATCACACCAGATACCCACGAAGACAATTTGTGAAGGTCTGAAGTAGCTTTCGCCACGTTACCAGCAGGTGGCGCGCGAACCCCACGCTTTAAGCCTCTCCGGCTTTGTGATTTTGATGTAACACACTAATTGGGCTGTTAAGGGAGGAGATGATAATTTACGCACTGTTTACAGAATAAAACTGATTTAACCTTCAGTTTTTCTATAAGTGTTTTCTTTTTCAAACGCAGCGTTCCAACTGAAATTGCTAAAGTAAAATGGAAGACTTCAACTTGAAAAAAAATGACTGGAGAGAAATAAAAATTTAAGACGGGGCCTCAAGTCAGGGGGAAATGTGAAGCATGAAATCAACACTTCGGGATGGGAACAGAGGGATCGCAGCTGCAGCCACTCACACAAGCAGCTCCCAAGCGAAAGGCTTGAGCCAGAACACGGAAGGAAAGACAAGGGCCCGAACGCAGCACTTATATTTGAAGAGCTGGAACCCTGGGTGAAGAACTTCCCACGGTGTACCTGTGAACACGACCCTGCCACACTTTCACAAACTGAGAGCCACGGAAGGCAGGAAAGCAAGCACAAAGGGAGCAGCCTGGGTGGCAGTCTTGGAAGGTGTGAAGATGTCAGGGGAAGAGAATTGTTGAAGAGAGTAATGGGGGCTCACAGCTCAGGGCAGTGAAGGAAAAAGTCATGATAGCAAAAGGTCCACGATGTTCGTTCCAACATGTGCTTCCTGTGTGGTGTGCACCGGGTGGGGCTGTTCTCTAAGTTTGTCTGCTTTTGAACATTAGGTCTTCAGCAAAGAGTGTCATGAGAGAAAAGACCTGTGTACTAGCTGGTTTGCCTGCCAACTTGACACGAGCTATAGTCATCAGAGGAAGGAGCCTCAGCTGAGGAAATGCCTCCATGAGATCCGACTGTAAGGCATTTTCTCAATCAGTGGTCAGTGGGGGAGGGGGAGGGGGAGGGCCCAGCCCATGGTGAGCGGTGGCATCCCTGGGCTGCTAGTCTTGGGCTTTATCGTCCTGGGCTTTAGAAGAAGGTGGGTTGGGCAAGCTATGTGAAGCAAGTCAGTAAGCGACTCCCCTCCATGGCTTCCGCATCAGCCCCTGCCTCTGGGATCCTGCCCTGTTTGAGTCCCTGTCCTGATTCCTTTGGTGATGAGCAGCAAAGCTGAAGTGTAAGCCTCACAAACCCTCCCAACTTGCCGTTTGGTCAGGGTGTTTTGTTGCAGCAATAGAAACCCCAACTAAGACAACACGTGAGCTCGCCTTATTTTTAAAATGCTGCATCAGTGTAAGGTAACGTTAGAGAAGTCATGACAGATAAAAACAGACCCTCAAAGAACAGCAGCGTTTATTTGAGAATAATACTGCAAAGGGAAATCCACATGCCGTAGTGAACTGTGGACACATTGAAAAAGTTGAGGGTTGAAGCTCAGATTATTTTGTTTTTGCTGTTATTTTTTTTCTAGTTCTTGCCATTCCCTCCTTCTTTCTCCCCTCCCTCCCTTCCTCCTCCCCCCTTCCTTCCTTGGCAGGGTCTGATGTAGCCCAGGCTAGCCTCAAGCTCACAGTGCAGCTGGGATGACCTTGAACTTCTCATCCTCTGACGTTGTCTCCACCTCCCAAGTGCTAGGTTCTGGTTTCTCTCCACACAGTCTGGCTCCCGCAATGCTGGTGATTAAACTCAGGACTTCAAGCATGCCAGGACAACCACGGTACCAACTGGGGTATCTCCAGTACGAAGGGAAGCTTTAAAAATGAAACAGAGGCAGGGTCATCAGATGCTATGACAGCTATGACACAGTAACCCTGACCAAACGGTCAACTGCAGGATCCCCTCAGGCTGAGGTGGAACTGAGAACTGCTGGGGAGATGCCCTGTAGAAGGACATTTGATATAAGGCTGTGGTGGCTTCTCTGTGGGCTGTGGTACTGGCAGTCTTTCCTGGTGGTTTCCATCAGGCAGTTGTGTGCAAGAGCCCTTGCTTTACAGGCTCCTGGGTTTGCTCACCTTATGTTGCTAGAGATGGGCAGGAGCATCTCTGCTCTGATTCTGACAGCTCTCTCGTTATTTTTGTACGGAAGAATACGGGAACCTCTGATTGCTCATCAGTCACGTCACAAGGGCAGTGCTCAGCACTTCACATAAAAATCAAGAGCCCCGTGCCAATGGATACATCTACACGACACTCCTCCTCCTAAAGCTCAGGGGACATTACAGAAGAGGTGGCAGAAAGATTGTAAGAGCCAGAGAATCCGAGACTTTGCTATGAGATTGTATCTCCTAGGAACACCTAAACTACACCCGTAATGTCTTACACCTTGACTACCCAAACATAAGCAGAACAAGACCTACACTAATAGTGGCCAGCGTAAATGCGGAAATGTCACCAGCCTCAGCCTTACACAAAGAACTCTAAGCAACCGAGAAAAGCTCAATGTGGCTACACATAGTGGATCCGAGAGCCTGGGCACTGCGGACCCACAGACTCCCAGTGGAGCCTCTTGGAGATAGCCAGTGATCTTTCATCAGATGAATACTTAGGTCTTTTAGGTATGAGCACATGAGACTTTCCATTTTTAACTCAATGACCTCATCTACTGAAGGGGCGCCACAGATTTGGGAGCCAGCCCTGCCTAAGTACGTAAATGTTTCCTGAGAAAATGGAAATCAAAGTGTGTGTTGGGCAAGGGCAGTGATCTGTATTCTAAGGTTGCTTCAACAGATGCACAGATCTGTAAGTTTTACTGTGTTTTGTAATTTGCATTTAAGAAGTAAGTGCACTTGGCCTGGCTACGTGTGTGGTTTGGCACGCACACACTCTGGCATGCACGGCTTCCAAGACCGAAGTTTCTCTAGTGAACTTCACATTGACTGGGTAAAAAGAGAGGAAAATAAAACAGCAAAAGACAAAAGATCCAGATTTTATTCAGTTTAAGTTGATAGAAGAGAATCTAGCAGAAGTCCATTTCTTTGATTCCTTCCATTCATATTTGGAATTTTATATACGTTATATGTGAAGTGTTAGCTAATAAAAGAAGCCAAACAGTGTAGGAAATTAGGCTTTGTAAACCCCCCCCCCCCACACACACACGCTGTTGAAGTTTGGATCTGAAGGCAAACACCGTGAGGATATTAGAAACCTATGTAAGGAGCTGCGACTTTTATAGATAGTCTTACGTTCTTCTTCAAGCATTTGTTATCTTTTCCCCTTGAACGGGCTCCGTGTCCTGCTTCTAAAATGCTGCTCAAATGTCCTGTCCAGGGCTGTGAGCAGCCTTGTGCCCCAACAAGATGACCAGCGCTGCTGTTTGACGTTCTGTCTGGAGCAGAATCAATTTTCTCTCCGGAAGTCATGGTGATGAACGAAACCCCACGAGCACAGGCACAGCCGACGGTGGGGCCATCTTGCACGTTGGCATTTTATCTGTAATCAGAAGCTTCATCACCACAGATCCTGTCAGCTACCCCCAAATAAGTTGGCTTTATTAATACAGGTTGTTCCTTCTTGTTGCATAATGAGTTCCACGATGGGTAGCTGCTCAAAGACCCAGCAGAAAGAAAAGCCGATCATCCGTCATTACAGAAGGCAGGGGAATTGGATGGGGCTTTTAACTCCAAGCCACTGATGGTAATTTTTGGTTGCTTGCCTGAGTTGCCTGGAGCAACAGAAAACATCACCTTAGTTTTATTCAGGCTAATTGCCAGCCCGTGTGTTGGTCCTAAATTTGAGGAATGAATGACAGCCCGATACATAGCTTCAAGTTCACAGTCATTAGCACACAGCCACTCAGGTCTAGTCTGCCCCAAAGACGTGTATGGAAACCAGCCACCCACTGAGCCCAAACAGCACTGGAGGGAAGAAATACATCCTTCCTTAGGGGTCCACAGCTTTCTTCCTGCACTGGCCATGTCTGCACGGAACAAGGCCTGTTTGTGACCCTGTTTGACATGCATTTGTGTGCAGAGGCAGTTCAGACTAGGTGCTGTCTATTCTGACTCGGCCAGTTAAAATAGACATAGACATAGGACTGGCTCTCTTTGTTGATGGATTCCTGGAGTAACCAAGTGTGTTGAGCGTTGACTAGGTTAAAAATAGTAGCATGTAAGCCTCCGGGTTGCTTCTCGTGTTTCTTTTCATTTTAGAAAGACTGACACTCGCTCTGCGGCTTCTCTGTCATTTTAAGGGTCACACATACTTGCAGAATTGGCGTCTGTAAGGTCTAGATAGTATTTTCCTCTTTCCCTTTAAAGCATAAACCTTTATTCTTTCTCTATGGCACGTTCGAGCTATAGTCCCCATGCAGTGAAACACAATTATTTTGTGCCTGTCATCTTTTTGGTTCTTCGAATGCTTTGTTGTGCAATTAAATGTGAACTAAAATTAAAATCCCCATAAACCAGCTGTCAGAGGTCGCCTCTGCAAACAAGGTGGATGTCAAAGGAGACATCTTTGTCAGGAAAATACATTGCAGTTATATGGCAGACTTTCCCCTGGGAATTCATGGGTCTCTGCTCCTCCCCCAGAGTGGCTTTCCTCCTTCTGGATCCTGAGAGTCTTTCTGTGCCCTTTAGGGAAAACATCCTCCCGACATAGCGTCCTGCTTTCCGAGCCTTGCCCCTCAGAGCATTGCATGCAGGGATGTCACGCTAACCAACCTTCTCATGCTTTTCCCACAACTGTTTTGTCCATATTTTTTTTCATCTTCCATCATCCAGTATTTACCTGCTCGTCCCCCGTGGGGACACAAGGGCAAGCATGGGGCTCCATCCGTCTCCTTCCCTGTTTGCACAGTAGAGTTCTGTCACGTGACTTTTCAAACTAGAGCCCAGTGGAAAAAATTCTGGCCAAGAATATTTTTGTTTGCCCTGCATAGTGTTCTAAAAATTAGAGAATTTCACCCAAACCATCTGGATTTTCAGCTTCTTTGGAAAAAATGAGAAGACGTTTTTGTCTTAGAAGGCATTTCTAAAAGATGCTAGCTGAGCTGAGCAGCAGCCGACCTTGACAGGCGGTGTTGTAGGACTAAGCCCTCGAGCGCAGTCTGTTCTTCCTGCTCTGGGCTTTTGACTTCTGGTTTAAAACTGTAAGGAAGAAGAAGAGCTTTCTAGATCAGAACCACTGCTCACAGCGGAGTTCTTCCAGAGATTGTAACACTGAAGGAACAAACAAAACTCTCAAGGCAGACCCTCTACTGGCCTGTAGGCTTCCTTTGTCTTTCTGCTTCGGCATGTACGGCTGGACAGAAGTATCCAGATGTGCAGGCAGAAGATGAGGATGAAACACCCCTGCAGCCCCGCAGCCTCCTTCCTGTGTGGCTACATGAGAGTCTGTAACAGGTGCTATCAGGCTGGTGAAAAACAAGGGGACAGTTGTACAGCCGAGGTACCTGTCAGGATGCCACAGACAGTTACTGCAACACAGAGTGACTTCTTTTTCACTTCCCGGAACAAACATTTTTCAAGAGAACGGAGGCTTAGCCAGATATCTTGATATCTTATGTGTAAATATAATTCTTTTTTTGAAGCTAAATTGTAAGCAGTTTTCTTCAAAGGCAGCCATCACTGCCTTTGGCTAGGATCTCACTTTGTTTTCTCAGCTGACCAACCATTAACCCTTTCAAGCCTGGCTGATTGCAAGTGTGCCGTGAACATAATGCCTACTCAGAGCTACTAAGAACTAAATGAGATATGTGTAGGTGGTTGGCACACAGGAGGTATCAGGGCTCTAGGACTTGCCTTCTCTGGGGGCTTCCCATTCTTATCTTGCTTACCTCCAACTACCCTGCAGGGGGCAGTGTAACACTGGGGTTGAGGACCGAGGAAGGTGGGGTCCCTTAGAAATGAGTGACTTCAGGCAAAGAGCTCCAATTCCCCGCTTCTCAGAATCATTCTCTGTAAAAGAGCTGAAAATGATAGCATTTGAGTTTAAGATGAGACCTGACATTTAAAGCGTTTGGCACAGATCCTGGCCCACAGTGTGCGCCCAGCATTGTTTTTAAGGGTCATTACTACCACCCCTCATAGTGCCTTGGCAGTAGAATTTATTTGCTTTGATGGCAAGGCCCATGGGTGTCCCCCAGAAATCTGGACAGTGTCCCTTTGAAACCCCCTTGCCGCTGCCCTTGTTCTGTTGGTGACCGAAGGCCTTCAGCTTAGTCAGCCTGAGAATAAAGAGGGGATTTCCAGCAGGGGAGGTCGAGGGAGGGATGGCCACAGAATTCCGTGCTAACTCCGGTCTCTTGAACCCACAGTCTCCCGCTGACTCCTTTGAGGTTGATCATCCCCCAAATTCTAGGTGTCTGGGCTCCTACCTCCAAAATAACAGCCGCCTTTTATCCTTTCTATTTGGACCGTCAGTCCTTCCTCTGAAGAGCTGATTGGAGAGGGGTGGCCCTCCACGCAGGAGGCTCTTAGTCATTCTCCTGTCGGTCTCTACAGTGTTGCTCTGGTTCCCACATCCGCCACCATCTGTGCCTCCTGCTGCGGCTTCCGGGTTCTTCTGCCTTGTCAGGACTAAGCGGCAAGATTGAGGAGAGCTCACATGACTCCAGCTCACGTGACTCATATTCGAGACCTGGAATGTAACCTTTAAAACCCAGCACGTGTTAGTCTGATGTTAGACTTAGGTAGCACCACAAGTCTGATGTTCTGGGAGAAACAAAACTATTTTTATTCGAGAACAGCAAGTAATGTTTTCATGCAGGAAAGACAAATTTAGCAAAATTTGATGACCCTCCAAATCAGGTAGCTCTCACAGTTGGGAATCCCCTCGGGCCAACTTCTCTGTGATGACTGACCCCAAGTCTGAGGGCTTCCCAGTGAAGGGTGTTTATCACTCATGTTATCATGGTGTACTTACTTCTAAAGGCACCCCAAGAGAGAGCCACCATACAGAAGGAGCTTGTGCTGGGGGAGAGAGAGTTCTAGGACCGTTAAAGACTCTTCCCAGAAGCGCCACCTTTAGTTTCCACTCGGATTGCATTAGGTCTGTAGGTCACCTGCTGGGCCTAGCCACCCCATGGCGTGGACACAGCCGGACCTGCCCTGTAGTGCAGAGTGGAGCCATCTTCACAGCGACACAGCTAGGACTTTTGTTTACATAGAAACCAAGCCGAGAAGACAGAGCCTCTCACCCCCCGCTTAAGTCAGGTCTGTGCAGAGGGACCTCTTGGCTATAACTGAGAAACGTGTTCATAATTTACAATATTCCATATACGTAACTACTCAAGTCTAAGTGTGAAGTCACGCTACCAAGGAAGTAGGAGGGGCAGAGGAACTTCTTTGGCTATCCATGTTGAATCTACCTCTCCCCCTCCTTTGGGGTTTCCCTCTGTGCTTTTTGTCTCTTCTGTTTACATCAGGCAAGTTCCACAGCCTCTTCTGTGCTTCCTTTCTCTGCTCACTAATACTTCTCTACACTGTGGCTCGCAGTAGCATACACTACTTGACTTTGTTGCTGTGATTGTAGAACACAACAGACCACACACGCCGTCAAGTCTCCTACTTCCCTTGGCAGTGGTGCGGAACCTGCCTGATCAGAACCTCTCTCATCAACAGTTCTGTCTGACCGACTACTGGGCTCATGGCTGAGAGATTTCTGGAGCAACAGCCCCGCCCAAGTGCAGGGAATGAGTCCTGTTATCACAATCCTGTCTCCTCAATAACAGTGTGGAATCTGGTGTGGCCATCATTAGTCAAGAGAAAAAACACCAAAGAAGAAACAAAGGAAGTTGGCCATCCTGTCTTTGCTCTCACCTGCATGCGGGGGATGCTACGCTGTTTTGCAACAGCATCCTGAGCCCCAAATCTCATGGTCTGATCTTGGATCAGCTGCAGTGCTGTATACAAACTGTCTGACTCCAGAAAGCTCCGCTTTTGCTTTTGGGTAAGTGGTAGAGCTTGGGGAGATGGTATTTACCAGCCGATGGATTTTATTATCACCACCCTGGGTTTCCTGCAGCTGATGTTCTTGGTTCTGTGTGGATGTGTGGACGAAGTGTAAGTATTTCACATTTTGTGCAGCACGGGTCACTGTGGGAGCCACTTCACTCTGCCCTCATGCACGGGAGAAACAAGGGTATACCTGGAAAATGGGTGTGGTTCCCCTAAGGGGAACTTCCCAGATACTGTAAATTCATATAATCATCAAGTATCTTATATGACTATTAAGAACCCCCCCCCATCATTTTTATTTGGTAGCTGAACAAGAGCAATCAGACGTTGGGCTAGCACTAGTTAGAAAGCCACAGTCTTCTTCTAGGATGGCCACTGAGAACTAGATGGATGAACCCATTAGGGAATGCAGAGCTCACTCGCCACGCAGCGTGCCTCTGCCTCTGCCTTTGCCGTGCCCTCGGTGCACGACCCTAGCTCCTAGTCCACAAATCTGTCCTCAAAGCAGAAACATCTGCACTGTTTCCTGGTGTCACTGGGCACATCTGGGGGCTTGTTTTGCAAGAAAACGAAAATGACTCTTTGGTCATTGTGACTATTTGGTCCTGAAATGGTTTTAATTTAGTTTTTTTTTCTTTATTCCTTTACCCTTTCTCCACAACAGAAATTAACATAAACATTCCTTCTGGCTAAATTCCCAATGCACTTCTTCACAGTGAGCGTTTTCTGAAGTGAAAATTAGGGGCTTCCTTGCAGTTCTGATCAGGAATGTGAAACAGTGCATCTCACAGGGGTGGGGAACTCAGGTCCATTTTTGAATTAATTCGTGCTGGGAAGGAGGCCTCTCTGCTGGCTGCCAGAGGATCCTTTCTGCAGAAATCCAAGCATGTAGGTGATCTGTATTATTCTCCTTTCTCATCCTATCATGGAGACAGTATCATTTGGTATAGGGAGAAATTTGTTGGCACTGGCCCCTGTGGAGGATTGCACTCTCTATGCCATCCCTAAGTTTGCTAGAACCTGGGGTGAGTAGCAAGGTCTTTTTCTAGCCCTCCACCTCTTCATCTCCAGCCTCCTAACCCCCAGTTTTTATTTAGCAGAATCTAGAATCTAATGATGATGAATAAATTGGCAAGCTCATAGAAACACTGCAGTCCAGTTTGGTGGGGAAGGAGCAGACTTCTGCCTGTCTCTAGTTCTAGCCATCTGGTTCCCAAAGCAGCCTTGGATCCTTCAGACTGATGATCTAAGCTGGATCTAGGTAAGTCTGTTTATCTATCTATCTATCTATCTATCTATCTATCTATCTATCTATCTATCTATCTATCCATCAATCATCTATTTACCTACCTACCTATCATCTACCTGCCTGTAATCTAGCTACCTACCACCTTATCATCCACTGTCTTAGGGAAACACCATGATCAAAGTTTTTTTAGGGGGGGGGGAAGAAAGGGTTTATTTTGCTCACAGTTCTATATAACAGTTCATCATCACAAACAGCCAAGTCAAGAACCTGGAAGCAGGAGCTGATGCAGAGGCCGTGGAGGAGTGCTACTTACTGGCTTGCTCCTCTCACGGCTTGCTCAGTCTTCTTTCTTTATAGAACCCAAACCCGCCAGCTGAGGTCTAGTCCCATCCACAATGGGCCGAGCCCTCCCGCATTGATCACTGATTAAGAAAATGCCCTACAACTGGGTCTTATGGAGACATTTTCTCAATTGGAGCTCTCTCCCCTCTGATGAATCTGGGTGACATAAAGCATGTCAACTAGCTGTGTCAACTCAAGTCAAGAAAGCCTGCCAGTAACCTATGTGTAATCTATCAATCACTAATCTTTCCACCACCTGTATATTATCTGCAGGTCATCTCTTTGTCTATTCACCTGTCTGTCTACCCAGTTCTACTCTTGGGATATCTTTGATATCTAAGGTCTGATAACTGAGATTTTGTATCATTTAAATTCTGCAACAATTTACGGGAGCTACACGGAGGAGGAAATCACACTATAATGATTTAAATTCCATGTTTTGCATCAGTTACATCTCAGTTTGAATCTTGGTTTCTTTCTTCACTTAGAGGCCATTGTAGACTTTGGGAATAATGGTCAACTTCATTGTGTCTCTGCTTAGGCGGAAGGGACAAACTCAGTGCACCCTGCAGCTTGGAAGAGAGTTCCTTTCCCTGATTTTGGCTCCAAATTTTTGTTGAATTGCTTTGTTGCTTCTGAAAACACAGAGAAACAAATATGCAAAACAGAAGATCTGAGCCTCAGCTAGAAACTACAGGGAAGGTGCTCAGGTGTGTTCAGGCATGCTTCTATGTTGTGTGTGTGTGGGGGGGCAGGGGAGGAAGGGAGAAAACAGCTGGGCTCCGTGGGGCTTGAATGTGTGATATCTCGAATACACACGCACACGCACACGCACATGTGTGTGCACCAGGTTCCCAGCTGGTGGGGCTGTTTCTGGAGGCTGTAGAGTCTCTAGGGGCTTAGAATGGGGGGTGATTGCATATGCCTTTGAAAGGGCCTGCTGAGGCCCCGTTCTCTGCTTCCTGATTTGCTTACATGTGGAAAGTACAGCAGCAGGCTATGGCTGTACAGACCAGCCTACTGCTACACCGGCTCATAGTGGCAGATTGGCCCCCCTGAGACCATTAGTGAACGATCAGCCCCTCTTTCCTTCCATAGCAGTTTTCCTGACATCATCAAGGAATGTCCTCCATACAGAGCTCACCAACCAACCTGAGGATGTTGAAGAAGGCGGTGTTCGCAGAAGCCATCCCGGTGGTCAAGGGTGGGATAGCATTCTCATGAGAAGGATGGTGAAAGATTTGGATTTTGCTAAATTTAAGGGCCTGCAGGTGTAGAAAGTGTCAAGGAGACTCTGATGGAAGATGCTGGGGAAGATGCCAAGGAGACTGGTCTTTCGTACAAGTGGACTTTTGTGATATGGGAAAAAAGCAGGGTGCTAATGGAGCAGATGGTGGCTCTCCCGCCTCCCGTGGGGAAATAGTGCTGGAAGGGAGACAGAATGGAGACCCCGTGTAACTCAGCCACCCTTGCTGTGTCCTGCCATTACAGAAGTCACTCAGCAAGTGATAGCTGACAAAGCAAGGAGACCAGCCACAGGTCATCTCAATCCAGGACGGATGGTCGCTCCAACCACGGCGCTCCCTTTAAACTCCCACAACCTCCTTAGTCCTTACAGCAACCCTTCCAACCTCTGAACATCTCTGAGTCGCTTGCTGGCATGGGGACCTGGGACGTGAAGATGGGGGACCGCCGCGGAGGAAGAAAGCCAATGGCAATGCCTTATAGCTGTAGAAATGTAGAAACAGAGCTGTGACTGATAAGGAGGGAAACGGGCTTGCTCCATCCTGTTGCCCCTGCTCTCCTGCCTGCAGACACCATCCAGTCAGGGGCCTAACAGGAAGAAGCTGGGCCAGAAAGGGCTGTGTGTGTGTGTGTGTGTGTGTGTGTGTGTGTGTTTTCAAGGTTCAGGTGCCTGGGGAACCGTAACTGCAGAGCAACCAAGCGGGGGCCGGCAGGACCTCCTCCCATATTCTTCTATATCACTGGCCAGCGATCAGGTTGGGAGCTTGTTTCTTTTCCAGCTTGTCCAGGCTTGGTTCCAGCAGCCCTGCTGCTTCTTCCGGCCCTGGGTGCTCGCCTTTCCTCCTCTCTTAGCAACCGGGAGTCTGTGGACGCCACCAAGCAGCAACTGGGAGGCTGCAGGGAGCCGGAGCGAGGAAGGGAGGCGCCCAGCCCAGGTGCTCTGAGCCCCACCGCTGCAGAGCAAAGCCACGGCTAGCTGCATCTGCGCCTGCAGCGGGGTCCAAAAGGGATTCAGCAAAAATGAGCCATTCTCACCCCGCTGGGTAAGTGACAACTGGAGCTTTGCCTTGCCAAGACAGGTGTCGGCTCCAGCCAGCAGCGCTCCTCCCCCCTCTTGCTGCGGAGCTCAGGGGCGGCAGAGAAAAAGGGAGGGTGGGCTGAGCGAGGGGGAAACATGCTGATTCTAGGTTGCAGGAGGATGGCAGAAATCCCAAGAGTCCTATTTCCTCCCTGCCCATCCTCGCTTCTCCATAATGTTCCCCTCTCTTGAAATTCTCAGCCTGGAAAGATGGGGAAAATGGATGTGAAAACCGCTTACAGTAAGCAGGGATAGACTTCAAGGCCAACTGGGATGCAGATCCCTCAATGTGGAACACAAGCGTCTAAATGCTAAAGCAGAAGTTACCAAAATCCGCATTGGTGGGGAGATTTGATGCAGAGATAATTTTTTCTCCATGGCTTCTCTGTGTCTTGTAAATAAAGGAGAGGTTGTTTTTATGCCCAGGGTCTCCCTGTAGGAGGGAGAGGCCCCATATGTCAGAACTGTGTCTTCCCTGTCACAGAAGCACCCTGAGGGTTCTTTAGAACCACCTGGACCCAAGAACGTGGTGGATATGGGAAAGCAAAAGATCAGGGAGTGAGGTGCCCACGCACCCACATATGGTCTCCTGGGGATAAGGCAACCCTTCCGAAGGCCTATTAGCAACATTCAATGCATTGCACACAGTGAACAGTCTTTGTTGGTTATTTCACACACCAACAAGGTCTCTGTTATTTGTGCCTTCTGAATTAAGCGTGTGATACATACTACACCCATTTTTATTACCACATTACTATTAAACAGATCGCTCCCTTCCCCGCTTTGGTTTCGCGATTAGGTTGAAGCTTTTCAGCTGCATTTATTACACATGTCGAAGAACAGCCGATTGGCAGAAGACACCCTATTTAGGATCGCTGGGTGATGGTGGCTTCTGAGAAACCATGGTCCTTACTGCTTTTAGGTCTACAACCAAACTTGAAGATTTCACTTTTTAATGCTTTCTCTGAATGAAGGGACAAGCAACAGTAATGTTTGAACAATCCAAAAAATGTCCTGTGGGAAGTTAGCTCCAGAACATTCTAGAAACCAAGGGCATTGTGGTAAATTGAATTTCAGAGCTTTAATGTTTGGCTGCTGAGATCCTGAGCAATTGTTGTTGGCCACGGTCCCGTGGGATGGGGCTGATGTGTGTTCTGCAGATGCACTTGGCACTTTGTCTGAATTCAGGAAGACCAATGTGCCCGTCACTGTCCTTTCCTGTGCTTGTCAAGTCCTTGGCTAGGCTCGCATCTGATGGGTCCATTTATTCATCTACGTGAAAATGCAGACAAACCTGTAGCTGCTTATTAAATTGCGCTGAAATTAAAATTTCAGAAACCGAAGTCCAATTTCCCTGACGCTCCAGGAGTTCTGAGCACATGGAGAAAGGGGCCCTGATGAAAGTGAGTGCTGTGTTGGTAGGGTTATAAGGGAATACAACATCATCTATCCTGCACTAAAATGCAGAGCTTCCGGAACTATCAGCCCCATGCCTTATATGCTTTATCTCCCTGTATCTGGGATTGTTGAGGCTTAGGTGAAGCTCAGCAATGGTCACAAAAGAAAACCATGTTAGGGCTGCTTCTCGGTACTTCCATGGCCAGAGTCCTTTCTGAGGTATATATGACTATCTCATTCGAGGGCTCACATGACTGCCATTTCCACAGACAACGCAGCTTAGGACGGAGAAGTTGCTAACAGTGGTACAGCTTGGAAGGGCGAGGACTGAAATACAGGGCCAGGATCTCCAGTGGGCTCGTGACCTTCATCACTCCCTTCCACAGTCTAACAGGCATGACCATGAATGTCGAGAAATTCCATCCAGGATAGATCAGCATCTGAAGGATTACAGTCATAGGGATCAAGTGTTTTGATATAAGATGGCAATAATTTTGTCGTAGTGCCTAGTACATGTGTAAATGCATTTTGATATATGATGGCAATAGTTTTGTAGTAGTGCCTAGTACATGTGTAAATGTGTTTTGTTTAGCTCATAAAAATAAATGTATGTTGGGTGCAGGCCATACACTTAAATCCCAGCACTTGGGAAGCAAAGGTAGGCAGATCTCTGTGATTTCAAGACCAACCTAGTCTACACAGTGAGCTCCAGGCCAGCCATGGCTACACAGTGAGACCCTGAAGCCCTATTTCAAGACAAGGTAATAAATAAACAAACAAACAAACAAATAAATAGAAACAGTGAACAGAAACATATTTAGTCTACAGGCCTTAAAATTCGCCCAGTAGCAAAAGCATCCCAAATTGCTCAAGTTTCCCCCTCGAATAAAGGGAGTAATAATTTCTCTTGCCTGTTACCATTTGGAAATAATAAAAGTCTGAGTAGCAAATAAAAGGTTTCATTAAAGCTGAGAAGTCTTCTCCATCATTACCGAGGCACTTTGTACTTATTACATTTTAAAGATAAAGTGGTCATAAAGTTAAGTTTTACAACAGAGATTGTAAGTCTGAAATTTCCCCAGTCAGTGAGTGGTGTCTGGTGCCTTCTCTTGGCCTCGTCTTTGCTCTGAGTTACTTGCCTACTTAATTATACCATGAAAACACAGACTATAAAACCACACAGGCCCCACGCTGGCTTCTTTCAGATGGAGTCTGGGAGTAAATAAAACCGATCCTAAAACATCTTTCAAAGACAACAGAGACTTCACGTCTCAACTGTCTCAACTGTCTCTCCATTCGGTGGATGCCAGCTATGAAACCTGATTGCTGGTACCACAGTCCCTAAGGGAAGTGGTTTAGACTGGATGGCTTCATTTCGTGGTCCCTCCACTTTGCTTGGTCCTCCCCTTGTTCCTGTTCGTGTTTGTGGGTTGGGCACCACGCCTCAAGGTGGAATAGGAATCTTAAATCCCCCCCACCACGGATGAGAATAAAAGAATATAGCTCTTCATGTTCATCAGTCAATCCACACAAATTGGGCTCTCTGTGTGAGCGGTCCACTTGACTTAAAATAGCATCAAAGATACATCTTTCAGCAAAAAGGGGAGGAAGCTTATACCTCATGACCAGGGCAGCCAGTGTATGTGCTTCAGGGCAGTTCTGTCTGATAGCTCCAGAGAGCCAACACGCTGCCCACTGTGCATTTCCAGGGGTTTGTATCCTCACAGGTGGTGGCATAATCTACCAAGTGTTCACAATAGGTGTGCCCATTACCTCTGAGGGACCTTTGGGGTCTTCTTCTCCATTCTTAACAATGTAGTCCTCTGCAGGAAATTATAGTTTGTTGCTCACATCTATCCCCCAAATAATCTCAAGTGCAGAAATATTTGATACTTTTAAATACTTGAATTCAAATTTGGCAGTTTATATTAGCCTTGCCAAATGCCTACAGGCTAGCTCTGAGAAGCAGGTTAGCTCCAGGTGGGTTTAACAGACTCACTGGTCTTGGCTTCTCCTGACATGTCGCAGGTCTTATTCTTTTTAATATAGATACCACCCATCCTTCGGCTGAACACACCTATTCATGCACACACATGGGGATGGAGAGGCATTCGTCCTGAAAATGCTAAGTACTTTGAACTCCTTCAGAGATGCTTATCAAAATTACCGCCATCTGTCACCGGAAATGTTCCCGGTTAGCTGTGGATGCCGACCCAGTG
>NC_022022.1:45339159-45374159 GCF_000317375.1 Microtus ochrogaster | reverse complement strand
TGACCACTATCTGTAAGTCTTCCTACAGCACTATATCAATGCAGTGGCTCCCAATCCAACCTGCCTGTGTCCTTACCAGAGACAGAGATGAAGACACAGGCACGCATGCAATGAGGTGGTCCTCTATGAACCAACGAGAGAAGCTGGCATTGCCTTTTCCTGTACGGCCTTTGGGAGCCACCGACTCTGTAGACACGCGCCCAAAACTGCAGTGCTGGAAGATAAATGTCTGTTTGTAAACCACCTGCCTGCTCTGTGATACGATTTTTTGTCAGTCTTAGAGCTAGCCAACCTGTCTGTAACAGCTGATAGCTTTTATTGCCTGGTCCGGAAAAGCTGGAATAAGTCTTTATAAGAGATGCAGAGTCACAGAAGACAAATGATTGATTGATTGATGGCAGTGTGGTAGTAATGAGTGTCTTAGTGCATCTAATATATATAAAATCCCACAGACCGAGTGGGTTAGAAACAACTCAGATGTATTTCACACAGTTCTGGAGGGTAGGAAGTTCAGAATGGTAGGCTAAGTGTCTAAAAAGTCTCTGCTTGTTTATCCACAGATGGTTGCCTTCTGTCTGTGACCATATGCTGTTTGCATATCAGGACTCTTAGGGCGATACTCTTCCTCGCCTTTCCATTATTATTATTATTATTATTATTATTATTATCATTTTATTATTCTATTCTCATTTTAGAAGAGGGGTTACCTCTCTTCTAAAACTACTGCCACATTGGAGATTAGGATTCTATTCATAGACTTGTATGTGTGTGGTGTGTGTGAGGTATGGTGTGGTATGTATGTGTGTGTGTGTGTGTGTAAGTCCCTTACATGATGTAGAGATATTTGAAGCTAGAAATTCAAAAGGGAGCCAAGATCTAAACCTAGCCAACATATGAGGGCAATGCCGGTGAGAAGAGGTCTCAGGACAGCAGAACAGTGACCTCTGCTGGGATGTGCTTAGCACTCAAGTGACGCCCACCCCTCAGAGCCTGGCTCTGATTGAGATATAAAATCGATCATTTTAAACTGGTGATCCATTTTTCTGTGACTGTTACTATTTTTCTGCCACGGCTATAAACATTTATAAATTAATGAAAATACTTAGGGCAACATACCGAAGGAAAGGGAGGAGCAGCAGGGAACTAAACAGGCAAAAATAAACTGTACAAAGTAGTTACGAAAGAGCGTTACCAACTGTGAGTTTCAAACTGAATCAAATCATGATGTTTTATAGTTGTTGTTAATTTGGCATTCTCTCTGTGAGACGGGCGATCATATTTCATATTTGTGGTTATTATGTGGCTTTCGTATCGAGCAGTTTCTTCTCCACATCACTTGCTTTGAGATATTTACAGGAATATCATCTCCATTGTTTAGGATCCAATAAAAATAATCTGTGGTAAATTAGAAGAGCAGAATTAGTAGGAATTTCAAATTGCTGGCTACAAGGGATACAAGTGGTTTTTAATTTTCCTCTCTCCACTTCTCTGTAGTTTGAAAATTGTCTGCTCTGAGATGACAAGTACCCGTCAGAGCAAAGCTTCTCAGAAACCCGTGCTCAGAAGGGATCACGGCCAGCTTTGTTATGTTATTTCCACTCCTCCCTATGATTTACCCGTTTTTGACAAAACTATGCTAATCGAAAATTTGTTTTCGATTCCTTTAAAATTGCACCAACACAGCATCTGAGTAGCCTTTCCAACTCCTGCGTAAATTACAAGCTCGTGTGGTAAGACCCACGTCTCGCCATGTCTCTGGGATTTGCCGTATCGCCGGTATTGGGCTTTGAACTTAGCTCAGCGGTTGCTACTGGTTACTTTCTGCATGGCAGGGACTCAAGCAGCCCAAGGCGGGAAGATTTTATTCTGGATCACGGTTTAATGCTACAGTCCCTTACGGGAGAAGAGATGGCTGCAGCAGCAGAAAGCAACTGGTCACATAGCATCTGTGGCCAGGAAGCGGACCTTTGCCTGCTGGTGCTGGGCTCGCTTTCTCCTTTCTGTGAGGTCAGCATCCAGCTCCTGGTGCTGCCTCCATTTAAGGTAGAGCTTCCCTTCCTTAATTAGCTGAATCCCAAACTCCCTCACAGACACGCCTGTAGATTTGTTTCCATGGTGATTCTAAGTCTCTTCAAGTTAGTTCAAGATCAACTGTTACACAAATGAACACTTACTTTGGTTGCAAGAACATAGTCACTCACAATCACTCATTCATTCTGTTTTGGTCCCCAGAGTGTTTCTGTGTGGTAATGCCACATTTAGGAATTGTGATGGTCTAGAAACAGTTTGCAAGAATCCATCTGATTCTGGCTATTATGAATAATGCTACTATGAGCATAGTTGAACAAATGTAGTATAATTGAACATCTTTTGAGTATACGCCCAAGAATGGTATTGTTGGATCTTGAGGTAGGTTGATTCCCAATTTTCTGAGAAACTGCCATACTGATTTCTGGAGTAGTTTTATAAGTTTGCATTCCCACCAGCAATGAAGGAGTGTTCATTCCCCTTACTCCACATCCTCTCCAGCATAAGCTATCATTGGTGTATTTGATCTTAGTCATTCTGACAGGTATAAGATAGTATTTCAAGAGTTGTTTTGATTTGTATTTCCCTAATGGCTAAGGCTGTTGAACATTTTCTTAAGTGTCTTTTGGTCATTTGAGAGTCTTCTGTTGAGAATTTTCTGTTTAGTTCTGTACCCCATTTTTTAAATTGCTCTTCAACCTAAGAATGGATAAAGAAAACATGGCACATTTACACACAATAGTACTACTACTCAGCAGCAAAAAACAATGGCACCTTGAAATTTGCATGCAAATGGATGGACTAGAAAAGAAAACATCCTGAGTGAGGTAAACCAGACCCAGAAAGATGAGCATGGTATGTACTCACTCATAAGTGGACACTAGCTGTAAAGCAAAGGATATTGAGCCTATAGCTCATGATTTAGAGAAGCTAAGTAACAAGGTGAACCCTAAGAAAAACATACGTAGATCCACCTAAAAAGGGGAAATAAACAAGATCTCCTGAGAAAATTAAGAGCATGGGGGGTAGGAGAAGGGAGGTTGGAAGGGGACAAAGAGAGGAAAAGAGGATGGGAGAGGAGAACTTGAGGGAATGGGATAGTTGAGATGGAGGAAGAACAGAGATGAGAGCAAGGAAGAAGATATTTTGATTGAGGGAGCTATTATGGACTAGCAAAAAACCTGGCACTAAAGAAATTCCCAGGAAACCACAAGGATGACGCCAGCTAAGGCCTTAAGCAGTAGAGAAGAGGCCTTGCCCTGTAGTTAGATTGATGAATATCTTAAATGTTACCCTAGCACCTTCATCTAGCAATTGATGGAAACAAAGGCAGAGACCCACAGTGGAGCACTGGTCTGAACCCCCAAAAGTCCAGTTGAAGAGTGGGAGGAGTGAGAATATGAGCAAAGAGGTCAAGACCATGATGGGTTCACCCTCTGAAACAGTCTACCTGAGCTAATGAGAGCTCACCAACTCCAGCTGGACAGGGAAGGAACCAGCATAGAATCTCTTTGGAAGACAATGTGTTCTCTCAGAAAGATGACTGAACTGGAAATAATTGAGGTTCTACAAATAGAGCAATGTCTGGTTGCACACACGCAAAGAACAGGGCATGCTCTTGTGTGCCCATAATACTAGGCATAATGAAGGAGACCACGTCAATGCTCTCACCGGGTTCTAGAAAAACATGTTGGGGAACCTGGCTCGCTAAGTACCAGGAAACAGTACTTGACTCCAGGCACATTTCCTAAGAGCATGGTGCCGAACTATCCACTCTTTGAGGGAGAGAGAGGAAGAAAGAGGCTTTCGGGTACAGGTTCTTCCGAGGAAGATTTTCCTGTTAGTGTTGAAATTTCCATGTGGGAATTGCCTTCTCAGGATGACATTTCCTGTAGGGAGGTTAGTTTCATCTGGATGGCTTATCAGTAGAGAGGGAGAATCTGTGAGCCCAGTGAGCTCCTCTAACAGCCAGGCCGCAGTCACCTCGTGCTGAGAGTCTCTGGGTTCTGCATACGCGGTCACCCACTTGGCACTCGGACTCTCCAAGGAAGCACAAGTTTCGTGGTTCTTTTCAGAGAAGGGTGTGAAGTGTGTGGGAGGGAAGAGCTTGTATGTGGTCACCAGTCTACTAAATGGAGAGTGTAAGTTTAAACCCAGTGGTCGCGCTCTGCTTCTAAGACTTTGATTGCAAAATGCTAATAATTTTGCCCAAGCGTTTCCTCTTAGGAACCTCTATGCAGCCACCACAGAAGCCCCCGGTGCTAAGAAAATGGGCCACACTATCTTACAGGGCATCATTTCATTTTCATTAAAAAAATTTTTCCTTGAGAGAATATCTTACTCTCTTTTGAGATTTATTTTTGTTTTACATGCATGGGGATTTTTGCCTGCGCATGAGTCTGTGCGCCGCATGCTTGCAGTGCCCGCAGAGGCCAACAAAGGGTATCAGACATGCTGGGATTGGAGTTAGGGATGGGCGTGATCCACCGCATGGGTGCTGGAACTGAAACCCGGTCCTCTGGAAGAGCAGCCAGTGCTCTTAGCTGCGAGCCAGCTCTCCAGCCCCACCCGTCTGATTTTATATGACATACTTTTTTATTATGTCGGTACCCCAGTACTGATTGCTTTCGCAGCCCCTCTGCAGATCAGTCCTTCACTCATTCACTTCACTGACTGCACAGGGTCCCTTCTCCAGGTTGAGGCTGACCTTACAGAACACACTTCACTACAGTTGCTTAAGCAGACGGGTCCTCAGTCACGGGCTGGCCATCTCCGCACACATAAACTGATCGCATGCCATGAGATCTTTTATGTAGAGAAAGATAACAGTGCTCTGTAGTCAGCTGTGAGAATGAAGTCATGAGATACAGGCTATCTAGAGCGTTTACTGTGCATGCTACACATTTTCAAGTAAGCTCCCCACAAATGCTCCTGATAAACACGGTTGCTTTCTCTAACTTCCCTTCCTTTTGTCTTTGCATTAACTACTTCATTATCTTCTCTAACTTTGAGTTCTTTTTTTTTTCCATTAGTGCACAGTTTTAAGTGGTTTCATTTCTTTTTTTTTCTGTTTAAAGATCTGGAAAATTTAAAAGGAAAGATATTAGAGCTATATAGCACATCTTACTTGCAGGCACATTGCCATGCAAGGCTTCCTATTGCCTGATCTCCGAGTTCTGCAAAACAGCCTTGCTAGACTCCGGCACAGTTGGAGTCCTGGTTGTTAACTAGTCATTTCAAACCACTGTATTAAGGCTATAAATAAAGCAATATTATGGCTCTCCTCTGGATGCATTGTTAGAATGAGCTGGGAGAAATTGTAAATCAATATTTAGCATAATTGCTGAGACCTGGTAGATTTGGATACAAATGAAACAGAATGAGTGATGTAATATGAGACCGTTGGAATGGTATCGGTTCAATCACCCCCTACGAAGTAGCAGGTTGCAGAGCTTGCTCTGCTTTTATTTGGCAAAGAGTTTTCTTATAAAGGGCTGGAAAACAACGAATCTTCATGTCTGTTGTTCTGCACTGGCCTTTTTTCAACTCTCCTTGGAAGGGTGTAGTCCCCCCGCCTTTCAGGAAACTTTGTTCTGTCAGTGTTTGCGTATGCTCTGTTAAGACACTCAGCACTGCCACGGTGATGACCCACTGGAACATTCTGCATGTTGATAAGCCAGAGGAGCTACAACATGACCTCAACCCTTTTTCCCCTCCTATGATGCTGTCAGTTATTGCTCTGAAATAATAAAGGAAGGCTATGACCTCCCCTTGTGGTTGTTCATAAAGGGATATGAATATGCATCTAAGGATCAGACAACGTATTTTGTTGCCATTGACTGATTTACTCTTTTGCTGGCTAAGAATTTAGTGGGTGGTACGAGGCTTCAGATAAGACACTGTGGAAGCTGTCTTATTCCGATGGAATCCAAAGTCATTGAGCATATGTGTGACCCTTACTTGGGTAGAAGCAATCAGTCAACAAGTACCATTCTGGGGCGGTCTTGCTGGCTTTTAACCCTTTCATGTGTGTCTATCAATGGACCACACTCACTTTCAAAACTTTTAGTATTCCGAATCAAATGACTTTGCTAGCCAGATCCTGGGTGTTCATTTATGTATGCAAATTTTATATGTAAATGGTTTCATAGTATCTCCAAGTAAATATCTCTTCAGACCTGAAACCAAATTCTCCCTGCCGGAAGTGGGCGTTGATGAGCATCAGGGGATGAAGACAGGGTTCCCCAGAGCCATGGGGCAAGTGTGGAGGTGGGGGTAGAACTGTGTTTCTTGTCCTCCTCTTGTGTTTATTTCATCAAATTCTGCATTAAGAAGGAAGCAATAGGGGTTTCTCTGCTGCAAATAATGGCAGAAAAGTTATCGTACCTCTTCAGAGGTGCTGTCTGGTCTCGTGTTTTCTAAATTTTCTAACATTTACATAACAGTCACGAGGCTGACGTTGATAGAAAGCTAAATTTTCTGGAGTTATTTTGTTCTACTTACTTGTCCCACTCCTGGCTATTTTGTTTGGAGATATTTCATTTTAGGTACATTTACTCTTTTGTGAGGAGTCTCGATGAGTTTCGGACTTAGGCTTGGTTGACAGAGAAACATGACAGGTTTGTTCATGGAGCGGGAACTGCGTGTGATCTTGTGAATTTTTGAGTAGACAATGGGTGAAGAATTTGGGTCAAGAGACAGAGCCTTCCTGTCCTTAACTACAAGGTGATGTCCAGGCAGACAAGCCAGTCCTGTCTGAGCCTGGCTGAACAAGCCTTCCCGACATAAGCCCTTGGTTTGTGAGCTGCGGACACATTCCACTGGCTTGACTTAGAAGCCCGTGTGGGCGGCAGAGGTTTGACACAGACCCTCTTTGAACACGATGGAACTCTATAAATTTCAAATTTCATGTCATCTGAAATGCAAATCACCTCTCAACCAGAGTTTTTATCTTTATTAATAAAACTGTGCTTATTCTCCTAAGTCTCACTTGATTCCGTTCTATTCAGCATAAAATAGTGTAATCAGTTTTTCCCGGGTTGGCAGGCAATGTGCAGCTTTTCCTTTTATGGCAGTGTAAAGAAATACCTTTCATGATGTTTCCTGATGGAAATGCGGCTGAAAATGCTCTGTGCTTGGCAGCATCCTGGTGTTCTTATGAGAGAGGTTCTGTATGTGACGGGCCAGCAGCGTTCCACACACCTGTCAGGAATCGTGAGGTCTGCTCCCTTGGGTGTATCTCATCACTTCGCTTCTGTTCAAACTTCTAATATGCTGGTAATCTGGATTTTCAGGAAATAAAAGAGCCTCGATTTGTGATATGTGTCAAGTCCTGTGGTAGAAATGAACCCACCAACTTCAGGCCACCAATACACTGAAAAGAGACTTTTCAGAGGCACAAGCCTGCCCTTGATCTTGTCATCAATAAAAAGCCCTCAAAACTCTTAATTGGGTTAATCACCATAGCTGTCAATAACTATCTTGTGTAGATCATTACACGTAGACTTCCGGTTATATTCATTTTCCAGAAAACGATACAACTTCATTCTTTCCATTCACCTATAATGAGTCATTTTATGACTTGTCCACTGTTGATACATCTTCACCGAAATGGTAGTGCAGGTACCTCTGCACTGTGCTCACTAGGGTCCCGTGTGCATGACCCTGCAGGTGGTATAACTGAGCCATAGGGGGTTCTAACTGTAATTTGCGGACCCTCCACACTGGTCTCCAGTCCCACCGGCAGTGTGTGAAGGCATCATTTCTTTGGCAGCTTTTCTCGTTGCTTGTTTCCTAAGGATTGCCTTCTAACTGGGGTGAGACAGGAGCTCTAGTTTCGCAGACCCTCGGTGTCTGCATGTGTCACGCTTTGTATTTCACGATTATTGGTGTTTGTACTGCTCTAGTCCCTGTCATGCTTTGTATATCATGATTATTGGCGTTTATGCTGCTCTAGTCCCCTGTCACGCTTTGTATTTCACGATTATTGGTGTTTGTGCTGCTCTAGCCCCTGTCACCTACTTACTGACAGGATTACTTGTTGTTTTAGGATTTAGTTTTTTTTGTTCCTTGTGTGTTCTTACTATTAATCCTCTCATATAACCTGAAAAATTTCTCCTATTCTGTCAGCTGTCTCTTCATCGAAGACTGTTATTTTTCCTATGTAGCTTAGTTGTCCTTCTTGGTCCTATATTTTTGGCAGTGTGAGTCTTTTTCTGTAGTTCCTGCCTATGTTCATACTTCATGTTATTTCTTTACAGTATTTCAGGTTTGTTAGTTAAGGTCACTGATGCGCTTTGGTTTGTATCAGGCCAAGAGGTAGGTATTTGCCTTCTTCCTTCCATTTCTGGAGACACAGTTTTCTGAGAAGCATTTGTTAAGGAGGCCATTTTTCTCCAAAGAATGATTTTTGACACATTTATGGGAAATCAGGTGTCTCTGCATGGACTTGACTCCAGGCCCTCTGTTCCGTTCATTGGTGTTTGCATCTATTCGTGAGTCAAGACCATGTGCTTTGATTATCCTGGCTCTACAGTATTGCTTGAGACAATTTTTTTTCTTTGTACACTGAGAATAATTGTGCTTCCCACATGGTTCTTACTATCCTTCAATCTCTTTGGGAAATGTCACTGGAATTCTGATGAGAATCACAAAGAATCTGCCGATCATGTTGGGAATGTGACCGTTGCTACCATATTGATTCTGCCAATCTGTGACTGTGGGAAGTCTGGAGCTTCTAGTGTCCCCTTTGATTTCTTTCTTCAGTGTCTTAAAATTGTCTTTGTAGGGGTCTTTTACCTCCTTCATTAGGCTTTTTCTAGGTTATTTTTTAGCTGTTGTGAAGGAGATTTCACTGACTTTTTTCATGTTGAGGTATATATATTGGTATATATATGTATATATATTGGTATATATATTGAGATGACTATGTGATTTTTGTCCTTAATTAATGAGCTATATTGCATTTATTGATTTGTTCATGGTGTACCATGTCCGCAGCCCTGGAAGGATGTTCCCATGGTCGTATGAATGATCTTTTTTTATTATGTGTACCTGGATTCAGTTTGCAATTTTTTTTTTTGTTGAGGATTGTTATATCCATGTTCATCAGGAAAATCAGTATATGGTTTTCTGTCTTGTGCTCCTACACAGCTTTTCTGTGAGCATAACACTGTTTTCATGATTTTGGAGGTATTTCATACCTTTTTCTTTAAAAAATATATTTATTTATCTACTTATTGGTATGTAATGGCATGGTGCACATTTGAAAGACAGATGGCAAATCTAAGGAGTCTGTTAGATGACTCCTCTCGCCATCGTGGTCCTAGAGATGGGACTTAGGTTGTGAGAGAAAGTGGCATCTCCCCCTTGTATTTTATGGAATAGTTTGGGGAACACTGTTTCCACTTTTTTTTTTTTTTTTTGGTTTTTCGAGACAGGGTTTCTCTGTGGCTTTGGAGCCTGTCCTGGAACTAGCTCTGTAGACCAGGCTGGTCTCGAACTCACAGAGATCCTCCTCCAGCCTCTGCCTCCCAAGTGCTGGGATTAAAGCCATGCACCACCATCTCCCGGCCTGTTTCCACTTCTTTAAAGGTCAGCCGTGAGTCAATTCAGCCTTATTAATTTATTTATTTTAATTACCAGACTTCTTGTTACTGCTTTAGTCTCAATGCTTGCTATTTTAATATTCTAATTTTTAAATATTTTATTTTATTTAATATTTTAATTTTGAAAATTATTTTTGAATATTTTCACATTTATTTTAAATTTGTTAGACCATTTATATCTATGAATTTATATTTTTCACCTAAATTTTCCAACTTATTGAAATGTGGTTTGCAGAGCATGCCCCAATAATCATCTGAATTTCATTGGTTTCCATTGTGATATCTTATTTTTTTATCTCTAGTTGTGTTATTTTGAATCCCCTCTCTCTGGCTAGTTTGAATAAGGGTTTGTTGATTATATTTAGATTTTTGAAGAACCCACTCATTGTTTTATATATTCTTCATATAGATTCCCATTTTATTAATCTCTGCCATGACCATTATTTCTTTCTACTTAATATTTTTCTGTTCAGTTGTTCTTGATTTCAAAGACCTTGAAATGAACTCATTGAATTACTTGAAAATTCCATAATTTTCTTGTTTATTTTAGCATTTGTGGCTATAACCTTCTACCTTAGAACCACTTTTATCCTGTGGCAACAGTTCTGATATGTTGTATTTTCACTTTCAATCAAATATAGGAAATTTGGAAGCTTCCCGCTGATTCTTCAATGGTCTATTGTCATCCAAGAGTCTTGCTGCACCTCTACCTGTTTGTGAATGTCCTACAGTTTCTTTCTGTCCACTTCTAATTTAATTTCACTCGAATAAGATGAAAATCAAGAAAGTTTTTAATTGTTTTAATTTGTTGAAGCTTGCTTTGTACCCTAAGATATGTTCTGTTTCCTAGAGCGTGGCCTGAGTTGCAGAAAAATGTATATTCTGAGTGTTGAGGCCGAGAGGGAAGTGCTCAGGGTTTCTGGTCTATAATGTCATGGAACACCTTGGTTTTATTTTTCTTTTCGTCTGGATAACCTGTCTATAGGTAATGGTGGTCTGTTAAAATCACCCCTATTATTGTCTTGGGGTCAATTTGTGCCTTTATATCTGGTAGTTTTATAAAATTGAATGTCAATGCTTGGTACAAATATGTTTAGAATTGTGATATCCTCCAGATAGATCGGCCCCTTTACCAATATGAAGCAACCACCTTGATGGCATCTGGTTCATTTTGTTTTGAACTTCTTCCTCTATGGCTATGATTCATAGGTTTGATTTTTCTCATGAGTCCTATACTGTTTGTAAGCTTTGTTTATGCTTTATTACTGTTTTGTCTTTGTCATTGTCTGAATTTTTAAAAATTCTTTAACTTTGTCTTCAAGTCCTACTAGTCTTTCTTCCACTTACCAATGTCACAAAAATAGACTCCAATGGGAGCAAGTTTGGTGACGTTCTAGACAAAGAATTCAAAAGGATAACTAAAGAATGTTCATCAACATGAAAGAGAGCGTGAAACCAATGAACTCAGAACACACACGCCTGAATGAAAGAAGGAAGCAACACAGATATGAGAGAGGAATTTGGTAAAGAGAAAGAAAATCTGGAGAAAAATCAAAGTGAAATTTTGTAAGTGAAGAGTCAGTAAGTGCGGCGAACTTTCTGACCAGCAGGAAAGAACAGCCACCAGACGAGGATTCTTCTCAAATCACGCTTTATTGGAGCCTCTTCGTTGTAGGGAGAGCAGAAAGCAAGGGGCCAGGAGCCCTGAACTATATAGCTGCTTATATAGGGAGTCTGCCTAGCAACTTTTGATACTTTGATACTTTCACTGCCTTTCTGGAGACCCACCGGCAGGAAAGAAAGCAGGGAAACATCCTTGTCAGTTACAGACCAGGATGTTCCCCTGCCGGTCAGGGGAAGTGTGGGCAGCTAGATCACAACAACTCACCCTGTTTTCTGGTGGAAGAATTGCAGCCCTAATATGGAGTTATCTATTAAGCGAGGCTGGGGCCAAATGCCATCTTGTAATGGCAGCTATTCAAATCGGCTCCCAGCAAGTAAGCAGAGGGACTGTAGGGGGTAATTTCCACTGGAAGAGGACAGTACCCCAGGAGCACTGGGCGTCTGGAGAGTGGCCAAGAAAAGGGACAGGACTCTCTCTCAGAGTCTGCAGAAGTATGCAGCTGTGCTGGCATTTTCGCACTTTTCATCTCCAGGAAATGTGTAACAGCTACTTTGCGCTGTGTAACGACTAGCCTTTGGTAAGTTCTTACAGTCGCAAGAGGAGATGGGTACTGCTGGCAACGGTTCAGGGGGTTCATTGTCATAGTTGGTTAACAAGACTGCACTGGTTGTGTCAAAATCGCTCTCTCTCTGAGAGGATTGCTTGTGTAGCTCTAGCTCACCTTGAATTTATAATCTTGCTTTAGCCTCCCTACTGCTGGGATTACTTATGTATACCATCATGCCTCAGAAAAATAATATTCTTTCTAGTCTCTCTAAACAAGTCTTTTTAAAAGCAGACTGGAACAACATACGTTTAAGATATTGGCTATTTTAAGGGTTTTAACACATTGTTTTGTTGTTACAGGCTAATTATAAATCAAAGTAATATATTTGTCAATTTAATGTATATGAATTTTCATGTCGGGCTGAGAACATGGTTTAATCCTTAAAGCATGGACCCAAATTCAATCCTCAGAACTCCTGTGAATAGCCGTGGACAGTGGGGTGTACCAGTGTACCTGTGAACAGCCATGTACAGTGGGGTGTGTACCAGTACCTGTGAACAATGGTGTGTGTACCAGTACCTGTGAACAACCGTGTACAGTGGGGTGTGTACCAGTACCTGTGAACAGCCATGTACAGTGGGGTGTGTGCCAGTACCTGTGAACAGCCATGGACAGTGGGGTGTGTGTCAGTGGGGAGGCGGAGACGGGAGGCTCCCAAGGGTCTGCTAGCTCCTTAGTGCTACCAAAGCAATGAGCTGCAGGGTCAGTGACACACCCTGTCTCAAAAAATAAGGTGCAGAGTGATAAAGACACCAGACAGTGACCTCTGCTCTCTGCGTGTACACATACACACACACACCTCAATGGCACCTGCACATCTGTGCCCACAAACATTAACATGAACACACACATACACATATTACACACACAATAGCTTTCCTGTCTTTGTGCTTAGAGATTGGTGGAAGCACATTTCTGTGAGTATTTCACAGTTAATTTTTTTCTGGATTATACTTAGCAGCCTCCAGTGGCCGCTGTAGCAAGAGCTGGAAAGAGGCGTTCATGCTTATTTGATAAGCATCAGAGAAAAAGGCTCCCAAAGCGCATGTGGGCAGTGACTTAAGCTGATGTGTGTTTCTTCACCTGTGAAATGCGGTGATTGTGCCTTTCATTATGGGCTGAATTTGAGTTTCTCACAACTCACGTTGACGTTCCAATCTCAGAAGTGAATGATGGTGTTTGAAAGTGAGCTGTGGGGAAGTAACTAAATCACGGGTAATTGTTGCCTTTCTGCAACCTGGAAGATGTTGCCTTTGTCAGTTCCCTGCAATTCGAGGCCACATTGAACCAACAGCCCCTCCTCTGGATCTCCGCAGCACAGGAGCTAGACCTCATACTTGCAGCATCCAAAGCTCCGGAGAAATGAAAAATGCATGTCTGTCTGTCCTTCAAGCCTCTTAGGCTGTGGTATCCTGTGGGGGCAGCCCAAGAGTATTGAAAACTGGTGTAGATGATAAGGGCGGTTGGAATGTGTGCCTGTGGGTATGGGCTGCATTGCAGCTGGGTTGAGAGCATTCTGAGGGGCTAGGTGTGTGCATTCATTATTGTTCCCGGTGTTGATACAGAACATTTGGCAAAAGCATGAGGAAGGCAAGGGTTATCTTGGGTCACAGTCTAAGAGTGAATTCTGTCATGGCGGGCAGTGGATCACATGACATCCACAGCCTGGAAGCAGAGAGGAAAATGCTGGTTCTCAGCTTGCTTCATGCTTTGACTTGATCCCATAGAATGGTGCCACTCAGATTTAGGACAGGCTTCCCACATTTATTAGCACTCTCTAGAGACTCTCCTCCAGACAAGCCCTTGAGGTTTGTTTCCATGGTGATGCTAGGTCCCACCAGGTTGACTTCAGAATGAAGGCACACAAAGGAAAAGCCACGAAAAAAAAAAAAAAAAAGGAAAAGCCATGGTTGGGTTGAAGGTGCATGGAAGCAGGTGGGGAGAAGGTTTTCATCTTGCTAGCAAGCATGTTCTCAGACATGGAGTCCAACTTTACAAAGGGTTAAAGCCCTTCCATGCAGCCGCACACGGAAATGAGGAAACAATTTGAAACTGGACGTAAAGCACCCTTTTAACTGGCAGAGCTCTTGGCCAATCTGCGTTTCTACACTAGTGTTTGTGGAAGCAGAACTGAGGCAGAGGCAGTCAGGCTGCCTGCTCCTGGGCCAGGGCTGCTGTTGGTGGAGGTGGACCACGTGGAAGCTGGACTCTTAGGAGTTATCTACCCTAGCCCCTCCCAAAGGGTGATGGTGCGTATGTGGGGGGGGGAGTGGGTTGTGGTGAAACGGTAACAGTGTGTGTGTGTGGGGGGGAGTGGGTTGTGGTGAAATGGTGACAGTGTGTGTGTGTGTGTGTGTGTGATGGGCTGTGATGTGATGGTGATGGTGCGTGTGTGTGGGCTGTGGTGTGAGGGTGACGTTGTGTGTGGGGGGAGTGGGTTGTGGTGAAACGGTAACAGTGTGTGTGTGGCGGGGGAGTGGGTTGTGGTGAAAGGCTGCTACAGCCTGGAGAGATGGGCTCATCAGTGAGGCTCGGGAAAACATATTGTTGACTTTGGGAGGAACTCTTAGGACCGACCCCTATGGAGCAGTCATCCCTTCTGGGAGGTTTCCAGTTTAGAATTTGTGATAGCTGCCATGCTACCTGATGCTCATCTCTCAGGACCCTAAACTAATTAATTAGTGTGAATGTGTGTGTGTAAAGACCTGCAGTCTGCACATGCCATGGCCCACATGTAGAGGTCAGAGGACCAACTCCTTCGTGTGTATTGTCTCCTGCCACATATGTTTTTTGGTTATGATCCTAACCTTTAACAACTACTGAGCCTTCTCTCTTGTCACCTTGTGAGATCTTGAAGTCAGATTTGGTTGTCAAGCCTGTGTTTAAGCTCTGTATCCACCAAACCACCAAAGACTTTCCACAGCGGTCTTGAGTGAATTAGACCAGGATGGAAGTAGAGAGTGATTGTCAGTTCACATAAGCGCGCGTGCATGTGTGTGTGTGTGTGTGCGTGTGTGTGTGCATGCATGTGTGTGTGTGCATGCGTGTGTGTGTGTGTGTGTGTGTGTGTGTGCGTGCGTGTGTGTGCATCTCTGGTGCCTTGGGACTCTTGAGTACAGTGTCTGTGGCATCTCTGCACCCACCCTTAGAGAATGATCTAAAAATATTAGGAATCTCAATCGAGGTTGGTGACTAATGGTGATTACTACGCCTTTCCTTTGCGTGAGAATTTTATGGGACAGACTCGCTGTTTGGGGCCAGATGGAGGAACTGTTAGGAATCGCTGAGTTTTGCTTCTATAGATCCCAGTTTGTATATCCTGCCTGGTGGGTGGTGAGGGTTCCGAGTGTGTGCTGAAAAGCTGCAGCTGGGAAAGCAGGACTCAGCCACTGAAGAGAGAGGGTGTGCGGGAAGCAGCGACAGGAACCAGTACAAGCAGAAGCATGTTTTGTCCTCTCTCGGTGCTCTCCTGGTACCTGAGGCCGGAGAGTGGACCTTCCCCACCAGAAACCAGGGACTGTGCATTCTATAAAATAATCAAGACAGCTAGACCTCTAGACAGTGATTGGTCAGGTCTGTGTAGCTGGCAATACCCTTTAGTATGATCCATACAGGATCAGTGATGGACAGTGAGTGAGGGAAATCACAGGTCATCCACAGAGTTCATCAGGAAGGTGAGTTTGACAACTGAAGCATTATATGTAGGGGAGGAAGGACTCTAGCCACCAGACCTGGGTCAGGCAACCTTATCTGACCCAGTACAGAAAATAAAGTTAGAAAATGGATAATGAATAGTTCTGCTAACCATGTCTGTGGCCTGGTCAGTCAAGCTCCTATAATTGCGCTGATATTGCTATCTACAAAGTTTATTCTCCAGAACTGACAGGACACACACACACACACACACACACACACACACACACACACTCCTCCAGCCTCAGTGGACTAGGGGTGGGCTATCCTGCACACACACTCCTCCATTCTCAGTGGACTAGGGGTGGGCTATCCTGCACGCGCGCGTGCACACACACACACTCCTCCATCCTCAGTGGACTAGGGGTGGGCTATCCTGCACACGCGCGCGCGCACACACACACACACACACACACACACACACACACACACAGTACTCCATCCTCAGTGGACGAGGGGTGGGCTGTCCCGCACACACACTCCATCTTGTGGGACTGGGGATAGGATATTCTGCACACATATTCTTCTGGAAGGAACTGAGAAAACAGAGGAGGATTATAATTGGGTGGTACAAAAGCTGACTGGGCATTGCTACTAGGATATAAATATTTTAAAAGTTACAGACCCT
Source organism: Microtus ochrogaster (assembly GCF_000317375.1). Classification (NCBI taxonomy): domain Eukaryota; kingdom Metazoa; phylum Chordata; class Mammalia; order Rodentia; family Cricetidae; genus Microtus; species Microtus ochrogaster. Next base: position 45,357,972 of record NC_022022.1, on the reverse strand, counting down.
GGATTAAAGGAAGAGCTATTTTGTTCACCATAGTGTGGCCGAGGCCACTACCTTCCCAATATTTTAACCTCACTTCATTTAATCAGGGTTTCAACACTCCTAGCTATTCCAAAAGTATTGATTTTTATTTTTTTAAGCGTGGATCTGCAAGACAGACAAAAGACTGTATATGATATTCCTGTAATGACTTATCTTAAGAATCCATGAACTGTGCAGTCGTGATTGTTAGGCCTGAGAGACACCTGCTCACCTTTTGGAAATGAAGAGCTGAAAAGAGATTCTGAGATTCAGAAAGGGTACGGGATATAAGGCTGACCTTTCAGAGACAGGAAACCTTTGATGAACTGTAGGACACGAAGACAGTTCATTTAAAAGATGTCTTCAAAGCAGCACTGAAGCTGGTTTTGTGTGTGCCTCCATGAGACTCTTGGCTTGTCTTTCTACGTAAGCCCAGGGAAATAATGGTTTCTGCAGTTGTTCATGTCTGCCGCCTTCATGTGCTACCTTGGTTTCTTGGCTTTGTTACTGCTTTTCAGTCCTTTTTGTGGACAAAATTAAACTTGCCTGACCATTTGGCAGCATGGAACTTTCCTGTGATAGATTGTTAAGGAGAAAAGAGACAGGAAAAGGTCACCAATTTAATCTCCACATAATTAAGGTCTTGCAAACAGCTAAATAAAATTGCGGCTAACATTCTCTCCAGACTATAAGATGAGACACTTCTGTAGTCTCAGAAAAAGTTAGAATTCAGCTGTTGCATCAGAGTGCAAATCTTTGTTGTATTGTATGAAATTTTCAGGACTGGGCTATGGTGAGACTTGCTTGCTGTGTATATACATATGTAAATGTCTGCATGTACACACACACACACACACACACACACACACACACACACACATATATATGCACATTTTTAAGGTGCCTAATAACTAGATCAAAAGAGCAGTTTCCTAGAGGAGGAGTGAATTGAAAGTGGGAACTGGGGGGGTGTAGAGGGGGGAGGGACTGGGAGAAGAGGGAAGGGAAACTGCTGTCAAGATGTAAAATAAATAAATAAAAAAAAATAAACAAGTAGTTTCCAGTTTCTAACCCTAAATCATAGGCTAAACTTAAGCATGCATTAAGGTATAGTATGTAGCCAAGAATTTAGTTTGCTCAAAGTTGAGAGAGTCTCATTGTATAGGTCAGGTTGGCCTATAACTAAAATACCTGCTTCTGTGTCTCAAGGGGAGTATTGGGATTTCAGATGTGCGTCACTATACCTGGTTTCCTTTAATCTTAGAAATAAAACATCCCAAAAATTTAAGATAATCTATACACTAAAGTTTTTGTAATAGAGATTAATGAAATTGTCTAGATAAATATAAGTCAACAAATCAAACCCGATAAGCTAAAAGTTAGGATTTATATCAATGAAAATAATGAAATAAGGAAATAATGTCTTAATTTTCTCAGCAAATTCCTGCTTGGGATCACAACAGACAACATCAGACACGGCGTTGAGATGCTTTCTGGGGAGACACTGTGTGTCACTAGTCAGCCGCTCCCTGACAGCTGGAGGCTGGTCCTTCACTGTGTGCCCTGCTGGCCTGAGAGAGGCAAGGGTGTGTGGTGTCTGTGTTTAGGGTGCACAGAAGAGGCCGACACAGTGGAGAGGTTGTTGCTTTGCTGTCTCACTCCACCAGCACGTTCTCTGGGAGGTGGTTTCGTCTCCTAAGACTGGAGGCACATTTCTGCCTTGGGCTTTCACCAACATTTGCTTGCTCACCCGTGTCTAACTTTACTACCTCTTATCCTAAGACCTGAAACGAAAAGGCTTCCAGTTGGCAGGTAAACTGGTCTACAAATGCATCGCTGGCTTGGCAGTGCTGCCAAGAGTGGCCTTGGCAATCAAGCAGCCGTCGTAAGACAACAATGGCTTCTCTTCTCTGTTTCAGATTACTTGCCACGTATAATAGCCTCACAGACAAACACCTGGCTGGGTATTTCAGCAATACCAGGATCAGGCGGCACCTCCTAAGATCCGGGCTGGTAAGGGTGTTTTGAGCTCTGCCCACCTTCTTGTTCAATTAAGTCTGAAAACTTCCTACCTTTCTTCAGATTTCCTGTAAGTCAGTGACATAGTTTTTTCTATACTAATTTAGAAAAATTGCTTCCTTTTAAACCTCTGATTTATTTATTTGGAGGCTCTTTCTAAAGAAGAGGAGAGAAGTTACAATGGCTACTAAGGAAACATAAATTATTGAAGAAAAAGCCCTGTGAGATTTCAACGGCATAGTTGATTTGCTTACTTATTCATTTATTCAGTACACATTCTGTGAACCAGGCACTGTTAAAGAGCAGGAGCAGAGAAGACCTTACCTTATTGTTTCCAGAAAAATATTGCGTTTAATACTCACAGAATATTGTGTGGCAAACATGCACAGTTCACTTCCTCTTGTGTGTATTGTGCATTTTGATTTTCATTTCCCTGTGATGGTTTATTGATACTCTAGAGCCTTCCATCATCTTCAAAGCCACTCTTCCCACGCACACAATTTCCGTTTCTTTAAAAGTGTATAAGGGAGAAAAAATCTACCTCAAAAACCCCTATGGTTTTCTTTTGAAAGAAAAGGGGTGTGTTTCTCAGAGTGTTGGCTGTTTGCTTTCTTAAAGCCCAGTGTTGTCAGTGGGGCTCATTGTGTTTCTAACTGTTGTTTGTGTGCTTGGCACCAGCTGGGTGGAGCTGAAGTAAGAAAGTCCTTCTCAGCCTCCTGGGGCATTGCTATCAGAAGGGTCAGCTGAAACCTGGCTCTGCCAGGAATAAGACACCTCTCACACCCGTTACAGCCCAGCTTCCTCAACTGTGAACTGTAGACAATGGTACCCTGCCTGTGGAGTGGCTATTACTGTTAGGAACCTGGAATGAGAGACCCTGCAATTACTGTGTGACTAGGAACACTTCTGAGCTAGGATGCTAGTTGGGCAGGACTTCGTGTTTACTTAACACCACCCCTAAAACGCTCAGGGAAGACTTGTTAAAAGCCTGGTAACTCGAATAAGGAAGGCAAGAACTTTCTCGAGATTAACAGAGCCAGCAGCAGTCCTGCAGCTTCCAGGAGCACATCACACAGAAATTCCTCAGAAAAGGGCAAGTCTGAAGCTCGCAACACTCGACCTCTGGGGGATTCTTATCCACCTCACTCAAGTTTAAGCACTGTGGCTCTCTAGGAGCTTCCTGTCCAACTAAGGAGAGCAGACGTAATCCCAGAGAAGCGATAACAGTGACATGTGCCAACTACCACCAGGATGGAGGGAGCAGTCAGGATGGACTAACATTAGGCCCTTCCCAGGGACCAGAAATCCTATAGCTAGCGCATCCTAGACACTGTAAGTGGGCTATCTGCACTAATAGGTTGCAGCAATAATATAAAAAATATAGTTAGAAAATAAAGAATATGGATGTGAGGACTGGAGAGACGGCTGCACGGTGAAGAACATGTACCTGAGTTCTGTTCCCAGTGCCCACAGCCAGCAGCTCACAAAGGCCGGCAGCTTCAGCTCCAGAGCACTCAACACCTGTGGCTTCCGTGGGTACCCATACTCAGACGCACATAGGCACACACACACACACACACACACACACACACACACACACACACACACACAGACATAATTAAAAACTATACTTCTAAAGGGACAGAGTGTAGATGGGGCTTGCGCTTAAATGTAAGTGGAACAAGGGATGGGGAAGTGGGGAGGAAAACAAACAGCAGGACGGATAGCAAGCAGCCTCCTTTACGGAAGAGATCAGAGGAAATAAAGGAGTCAAAGGAAGCAAGGGCTGAGGGCAAAATTGCTACTCCAGAGACACACAGCGATCCCCGCTGTGGCCAATATCGAAAACAGTCTATCCACACTCCTCCATAAACCGTAAAATTCTAAATCACAGCAATTAAACCATATTCTGGCCTGAAAAGTGCAGGAAGAAAAAGCAGGGAGCAAGCAGAGTAATGAAACCAATTATTTCTCAAGACAAACCGAAGGCTTTCTCTACCGCTTGCTTGCCTTTTTCCTGCTGGTGTTTCCCGTGAACCACAGCCAGCCTGTGCCACTCCTGTGCATGCCTCAAGGCAGTGCCTCCCCTTCCCCGCGGGGGCTTTCACGAGGATGAAAAGAACACCTGGGTTCCATCACTGGGAAGTTGTTACTCTAATGAAAACCTTGTTTTAAACGTCAAGTGTACCACCTGTGTGTGTTTTCACACTGGCAGGTACCGGAGACTTCCTTTCTCCTTTCTGCTGAAAGGAGATGAAGAGATGAAATAGTCATTAAAAAACGGAAGTTCCCAAGGGACAATGATAGTCTCCTTTAGGATTTGAAAAGGCCACTTTCTTATCTCTCTCTCTCTCTCTCTCTCTCTCTCTCTCTCTCTCTCTCAACATCTATTTGTCTGTCTCTCTCTTTCTCTATCATCTATCTATCTATCTATCTATCTATCTATCTATCTATCTATCTATCTATCTATCTATCTTTCTATCTTTCTATCTTCCCTCCCTCTTATTCTTCTCTCTCTCCTCTGTCTTTTTTTTGGTACCTAACAACACATTTTCCTATCTTGTATTTCCGTGTGTATTTTATTTACCCATTCATGATTTTCCTTTATTCGCCACAGATCACGAGAAGTGGGAGGATACTTTCTGAAAAGGAACAGAAAGCAAACACCATGAAGCGGGATCATCAGAAACACATCCGGGAGTGCTTAGCCCAAGCCATCTTCCACAAGGTCCTCGACATGGAGGTGGGGGCATTTCTCACCCTCTTTATGATGGACTGGCCACTCTTCAATAATGAGTAATGATTGAAGAATTCTTCCTAGACTTCACGGAAAAGGAAATGGGCCAAAAAGAATTGGAAAATTCTGGTTGATTTCCCAAGTAGCCAGGAGCCCAGAGACCCAAATTTTCCTCCTTTTTAGTGCAGAAGAAATATGGACATGATTACAAAGTCTGTGATATTTAATTTTCTAAATGTAGATTCTTTTAATTCACAATGGCTACCCAGCCCTCACCATCTGCACCTTAATTTCCATTTGCTAAAAAAAAGTGACATCTGTTTAAATATCAGTAATTCCACTGCCGTGAATTATCTAGGATCTGCTATTCATTTAAGGCTCCATAGCTCGGCCGTATGTTAAGTTTCACAGAATAGGCAATGAAACATCTGCTGTCCCTCCTACTTTGGACACATTGGTCAGCACGATTTACAGCCCAAGCATCAACACGTTTTGAGGCATCTGACATTGCACTTTTAGTGGGATGTGTAGCTAACCTGAGAAATGACTCCAGCCTTGCTCCACGAAACTGTCCTTCCAATTGTCAAGCACCGTTTTAGTCTCTGAGAGAGGGTGCCACTCTGGGCTCGACCATATAGAAGTCACAGAGCAGTTGGCTTAGAAAGCTCCACACCTGTGGGTCCAGTAACGTTTATGAACAAATGTAGAACTAAAGCAGCAACAAGTTTAGCATCAGTGAAAATAGTTATTATTATACTGATATCATCACATTGCTATTCACTGAAGATGCTTAATGCATGCAGTTTTTGCTGACTTAGGAATTCATTTTTTTTACCTCAACTCATGTCCATGAGTTATAAAAGCACATTGTTGACAGTCCCAAATTTGCTGATTTACAGAAGTACCAGTGGGAACGGTACAATCCTGCTTAAAAAAAATAGTATGGCATTAAATTAAGCACAACCTAGTATTTAACTTTGGGAGTGCAGTGTTCAGTGTTGGATCAAGTCCTTAGAGTTTGGAGGCAGGAGGCAGCATAACTGTGCATGAACTGTCCGTTATGTCCCATGTATTAACAGCACATAATCACGTTTAAGAGAATGTGTAACTATAATATGGAGTTTCACTTTCTCTAATTGAAACATGGGGCTGGGAAGACAGTTCAGAGGGTGGGAACATTTACTATACAAGCTGAAGGACCAGAATTTAAATCCTCAGCACCCATGTAAAAAACCCTGTGTGGTCACACTCACGCCAATAACCCATCCCTGGGAAGGGAAGACTGCTGTATCTTGCTGACTGCCAGTCTAGTACCAGACTGAGTGAGAGACCCTGTCCAGAGGGACTGACATGGCGGAGGGCAGAGCAGGTCGCCAGTGTCTTCCTCTGGTCTCTCAGTCCGTTCACGATGTATTGCACACACACACAAACCCACGTGCAGGTGAAATAAAAAGAACTAGTACTGGTTACACATAGAGGTTTCAGCGTTCAGCGGACTCTGCATGTTCACAGTGGGGATGCTTAATCAGTAAACTCAGCAGATACCTGTAAATCTGAAAAGCAGTGAAATCAATTTAGTTTCCAACCATGTTTCAGAAGGCTCACCTAAACGGCTAATATACTAGAACAACCAGTATTGTCTCCACGTTGCCACAGTGCTTCCCATTAACTGGTGCTGCTCCAGTTTTTCCTGATGTCGTAGGTGTTCACGCATTCATCCTTGCAACCTGCAGTAGCAGACTCGCTGTGTGCCAGGATGGGACCCTCTCTGGTGGGTGTAGGACACTATTTATTGAAATACTAGACAGAAATTGCACAGAAGAGGACAGTAGCAAAGTGAATCCTGCAAAAGAGGGGGTGACCTGTGGGCACCAGAGCAGGGTGCATGGAGGTCCTGCTGCTGTGAGACATACCTCGAAGAGCTAAGTTAGGAGTACAGGAGAGGAATTCCAGAGAGGGAGGATGGTCACATGCAGGATACCTCGGATGGAAAGGAGGCCCAAAGACAGTGCAATGGGCAGTTAGGCGGGTGGTGACATTATCTGGTAAGTTGCAGCTTTGTTTCTGGAAAGTCTGGAATTCCCAAGGCAGGCTGCAGAGCAGGCCATGAGGTGATGGATGTTTTTTTTCAGCAGGGGAGTGAAATAAATGGGCAGAGCTGTTTGAGAGGTTGCTGCTGGAGATGTGGAGGATGGATTAATGGGCTGGAAAAGATTGGAGGTGGGAGGTCAATTAGGAATCTGTTGCCAAAGGGTGCAGCTAACAGCCGCAGAGCGTGTGGGAGAGGCAGCTGTCTACAGAGACAGCAGAGAAGGAGAAAGCAGTAAAGAGAAGCCACTATGTCAGAAGCAGGGGAGATGGGGAGAGTTTTGGGGACTGAAGGAGGAGCCCAAGGGAGGAAGGAGCACGGATGCGGGACCGGAAGCCGATCACAGACCTGCTAGGATGCTGCCCTGGAGCCCAGGCACTCACAAGCTCACAAGCAGCAGGATGTCTCCAGTGGGGATGGACCCAGGAGATAAAGGCACTGGAGACTTGGGGAGGGAGTGTCAGCCATGGGGAAGAGGAGCCTGCCATCTGACTGGAAAGTTGGGGACCAGTGGATTTGGGGAACAGGCTGATGGTAAATGTAAGAAAGCTTGTTGCTGAGTGGGTGTAAGGGCAGAGCAGTAGGGAGAGGGACAAGAGGTGCCCACAGATAATCCATGACAACCAGGACTGGAGTGATTGCATCAGTAGGGACCAACTCCAGAGAAAAGAGTTTCCCTGAGGAACAATAAAACCACAGCAAGAAAGCCATAGAGACTGATTTCAAGTCTGATTAGAAAAGATGATTTCAATTGGAGGTGTATTTCTAAATCACCAACTATTACAGTAACGTAATTGGAAAACACAGAGGGAAAAATCATAAAACAAAATAACTGCATAAAGTTCCTACTTTCAAAGGTGACCATTATCAATGTGCACTTCTTTTTAGAATCTTCTAGCCATATTTATACAACAATAAAAGGGAGGCGGCATATGCGCAGAATGTCAGCTCTCAGGATGCCTCATCAGGAGATTGGCACAATGCGGGCAATGGAGCAAGTTCCAGGTCATCCCAAGCTAGGTTCCAAGACCCATTCTCAACAAACAAGCAAACTCCAAAAAAACACAGTGGGGTTTCAGCTGTGGCTCAGCCCTTAGGAGCAGGGACTGCCTGTGTAGGAGTTCAGTTCCCAGAACCCCTTCCAGGCAGCCCAGGACTGACTCTAACTCCAACTCCTGCCCCCACATGTCCACAGACACAAAAATACAAATGAAATCATCTTTTTTTTTTCTTTTTTAAAACAAGAAAGGACATCATGATACACTGTGACAGGGGCATGGGCTTGTGGCAATCAAGCGCTGCAGGGGTGGTCGGGTGGGGGGGTGGAAAGGAGAGACCAGGGTACAAAGCAGTGAATCTGCCTCAGTGTCTCCTCTTGTGACTGTGAATCTGCCTCAGTGACTCCTGGGACCTAGTGGTACAAAGGGAGCACCTCCTCACCCCAGGGGTCCTCTGGAAAGACTGTCTCTGCCCTTCCTCGATTTCTATGGGGTTCTGTATCTTGCTTCCTCCTGTGTTATTTTCATTTCCATTAAAAAAAGAAAATCAAAATCTTTAGGAACCTTGTTTAATGATCCCATTCTGTTCCAGCAGAGGCATGTGCCAAACATTTAGCCATCTTTTCGAATTTTATACCACGATTGCATCCTTTTCTTCAAAGAAATAAAGGGGTGGGGCCATCTTCAGATAGTATCTTTTTGTGCACAACACTTAAAAGTCATTACTCAGTTTTCTTGTTCAGACCTGGAATGAAGTTTCTGGGTAAAGGGCATGGACCCTTTTAGCTAAGATGTGTAATTGGCTCTCCTAGAGCGGTGGCAATTGATATCCCCAGCTGCACACTTAGGCAGGTGGTTCTTCTCCACCTAAATGACAAGAGGGCTTACTGAAAATAAAGCTACCTCTATCGGGATTATTTTCCTCTAAAATATTCTTGGCTCTCACTAGCATGATTCTGTCTTCAACAGCGCTACCACCAGCTTGAAATAAAAAGGAAACTGGATACCTTAGCTCGGAAGGAGCGGATTCAGAGGCTGAAGGTAAACTCTTTTACCTTCTAATAACATTTTGTGGCCGGGCGGTGGTGGCGCACGTCTTTAATCCCAGCACTCGGGAGGCAGAGGCAGGCAGATCTCTGTGAGTGAGTTCAAGACCAGCCTGGTGTACAAGAGCTAGTTCCAGGACAGGCTCCAAAACCACAGAGAAACCCTGTCTCGAAAAACAAACAAACAAACAAACAAAAAAAACCATTTTGTGATTTCAACAGACCCCCCCCCCCGCCCGCGGCAGTTATTATACCTACTTTTGGACAGCACACATAGGTCAGGTCAAGCAAATGCTTCTACTGAGCCCGGATCTCCACCGCCATCAATATAGATGTTGATAGAACAGGTTCTGCTCTCTAGAAATGCATTCTGAGCACAAAAAACTTTCCAAGACAAAATTAAAAATAGCCAAATTTGAAAGGTGGCTTCTTTTTTTTTTTTGTGGCAGAAGCCAAAGGATATTCATGTATCTCGAGAAAATAAAAAGAGATGGTAATGTTCCTGTATGAAGGAAAATAAAACATTAGAAAAATTATACAATCACACATTTTCATTCGAATGTCACCCTTTAAAATTCTGGTGGGAACGAGCTTCCTTGGTAGAAGAAAGCGTGATCAGATCTAAGACATTTCGTGCTAGGTATTTTTAAACCTCTTGGTTGTTCTCTATTTTTGTTCTCTGCAATGAACTTACAAAATGCATCCATTTGAATCAGGAGATGAGAGATTCAATTAGGCATGTTTCAGTTGAGGGTGGCAGATTTATTTGATTTCTTGAGCTATTTGAAATCATGAGCTGTTTGTTCTTAATTGTCTGTGGTATTACAAATGTGGAAACATATTTCACAAACCGATAAGTATTTGTAAAGAATTCACAGGGAACCTGTCTCCTTAAGACTAAAATTTTTCTTATCTGGGTTGATGGACTCAAATTTGTTTTTTTGGGGTCAAAGGCTAATCTTGTTACCAAAGTGTTGGCCAACAGGACATAGATAGCTTCTCAGGGCTCAGGAGAACGGGGCTTCAGCTTGGCTGGCCGTGCCTCGTGTCATGGGCTGTTACAGGTTGTGGATGTAATAGCGAGAAGTACTGAGTTCCAGTGGGGCTCATGTTTCCCTTCCTTTGCCTTATGCAATGCAGACGAGGGACACTAAGTGGGTCACTGGGAGTGCTGTGGTCACTTGGGTTCCTCCCATTGGACACTTCTATTGGGACTGTCAAGGCTCACTGTGTATTTGTAATTGCCAAAAGCAGGTTTTAGGTTCCTTATATCTAATAGGCAAACTTGCTTCAGGGCATTATTGAGTTATTGTTTTTGTATAAAATGAATCTTTTCTGGGAGTCTCTTCTGGTCGGAGTAGTGAGGTACAACAGGCACTTTGTAGTGGCCCAACAAACATTATCATGAAGGAAAGGGTACTCAGAGTGACTCTTTCATGTGCAGCTGGAGGAGGCTCCGTTTTCTGCCACTCACCACTACACCAGTCTCCGACAGGGTTGTAAGAGCCTTGCTAACCCCCATGTCCAAACACAGAGTGGCCTTCTTCATGGGGAGGGCTTTGATCTCATAGCATGTTGTGCATCAGGTGCTAAGCTAACCCCATAATCTATACATCAACTTCACAAATTTCTTTCTCATTCTAGGGAGAACATACAAGACGTTTTATTGAAGATAACATGCCCATTCTGACACCCCACCCCCCAGCTGGCCCAAAGAGTAACCGTGGCTGTAGTGTTCTGGCTGAGGAAGGACGTTCTAGTCCATTAACACTGGTGAGCCCTATTAAGCACTCTGTCCCAGATAATTAATTTATGATTTCTCATTAATCTCAGAAAGAAGGCTCTATGGGAAGCATGTCTGCACAGCCCTATAGCCTTGAAAACACAGTCAAATGAACAGTTGGAAGCCACAGCCTCCTAACTGCTCAAGTCTCCATTAACAGAGCCCCCTCCAGCCACAATCCCTGAACGTGCAGCTGTCATAGCTTCTTAAGTGGAGATCACGTATGCTTACAAACATACCCAGCTCCCTCCCCATCCCCCACCCCTGCTCTACTTTACCCAAGGAAAAGCGCAAAATCTACCTGGTGTCTAAGATCACACACGATGAGCTGAAGTTATCCATCTCAGTATTTACACTTCAGCTCAGCAACGTGGAGTGTTTTCTGACTGTGTTTTCTGGCTGTGTTTTCTGACGTCTGGGTATGGTTCTTGCTCCTCTGTGGTCTGCCCGAATTCAGCAGTGCCAGGCTGCATGGTGGTGACAGTACTACCATTTCAGGTTATCAAAAGTACATGCTTCTACTCTGAGATATTAAATGTGATGAAATCCCACCTGAAGAAATCATACACTGATATTTCATCCCAGAATACATTGTCTGTTGCCCATGGTGAGATTTGATGGAAGGAGGGCACAGTTCTTCAAAACAATACAGATTCAAGAAAGATTTAAAAAAAACTGCTGGATGTCGGTGGTTGAAGCGGGGCTAAGCTCCCCATGAATTCTTTACTCTTGGTTTTCATGACTGAATGCTTTTCCTTGTAAACTCTGATCATTTTTGTTTGTGTTGCACAATATTTGTGGAGAAACTATAAAGCCTTCAGAATGTTGAGGAAGTCTGTCACATATGACCTTAAGCTTCAACATTCTGCAAAAGGTAGACGTGTCTTAACCTGTCCTGGTCAAACAGCCCAAGTCTTGCTAAGCCCCACTTTTCTCTGGACTGTTTCTCCTCTTCCGGGTCTGATGTGAATGAATGTAGGTGTGTACGCACAAATATGTCTTTGTTGGACAGTGATTCACTAGCCTCTCCCAAGCTTTCCCCAGAAGGAAATAGTGCTGCTTTTTGTCCTCCACCTGGTTCAGAGAGGGAAAACCCCTTTAAGGGCTGCTCTCTGTCCTCCACCTGGTTCAGAGAGGGAAAACCCCTTTAAGGGCTGCTCTCTGTCCTCCACCTGGTTCAGAGAGGGAAAACCCCTTTAAGGGCTGCTCTCTGTCCTCCACCTGGTTCGGAGAGGAAAACCCCTTTAAGGTTTCTTTGAGTTTTGCTGGCGAACCCCCCTCAGGAGATAGTCTGTGTGTTGCTGCGCTGGAGTGAGGGAGTCCTCTGGAAATCAGAGGCTACAGTGCCATCGCCGGACACTTCAACACAGGGCTACAGCTGGATGACAGGCTGTGTGTCCCCTGCACTTCACTGCCTAGCTACCATGATTCTTAGGTGGATTTCCTGCTTCACGGAGACTCAAGTTCCTCTTTAGTTTGTCTCTCCTGTCCTGGACATAGCCCTTCTCAGTTTAAGCCCTGGCTACTGACAGTCCCACAGAGACAGGAAACCTTACAGGATGTTACCATTTTTCTTGAGCTTCCCTGAGGAAACCTCTGGCACCACGTGCTCCTGCACTTGGTTGCTAATGGCCCTAAACGTTCAGACACTGTGCAAGCATTTAGCTGTGCCATCTCCATTAAAACCGAGGAGAGCCATCTCAACTGAGTCTGCGCATTTTTGGGAAATTCACTCCCTGGAATCCCCTAGAGAATGAGCAGAATTTGGTTAAGCTGAGTAATGTCCAGGTAGCCAATTTCAACTCACATCTTGGTACAGCTTTGAGAACATTAAGACAGTACCATATTTATTACAGGAAGATGTATTCACATATCGTAAAAATGCAGCAAGCTTAAGATAGCCTCCGATATGAGCTATGAGAGTTCAGGGCTCACAGCTGGTAGTTAATGGGAGATTTGTTTTCAGAGATAAATGTGATCAGTTGAGCATTTGACTGCCACATCCATCTGACAGGATGATCTTTGTGTGCAATTGCACAGCCGTGACATTAAGAGCACAGCCTCCAATAGATATTCTGATTTGTACTAACCTGCTTTCCCTGACTTTTACACAAGATTTTTTGACAGGAGACCCTCAACGGTATATATGGGTCCAGTAGAGTTTACAAGAGTTCCTTTGGGTGATCTGAGTCTCTTATTAAGAAGAGTCTGGTTTCGTTTCTGCATGCGGTTTTTAAGACCTCTCTTAGGTTTAGCTCTTGCTTTCTCTGAGATCTCTGTTACATCAATGGATCCATGTGTGTCTGTTGTGGTTCAGGTTTGCAGAGATTCTGTTCATTAATTTCCTCGTCGCCGAGACCAAAGGCCTTTGAGAATTTGACTGAGGCAGGAAAAGCTTAGGTGGCTTACAGTTTGAGGATGTAGAGTCCATCACGATGGAGCAGGTATTGAAGCTGGTGGCACCACAGTGGAGGGAGCATGTGGCTGAGGCTTTTCTCCTCCTCACAGCCTTCAGACCAGGAAGCAGAGAGAGGACTAGAAGCAGGACACTCAAGAGCATGAAGAGCTGCCATTCAGAGAGAAGCTTCTTCCCTTCAGCCTTTGCCTACTACCATGAGATTCACCAACTCCCGAAAGAGCAGCTCCAGTTTTGGACCAAGTATTGAAACAGCCAGTGGGAGGCATTTCACATTCAAGTTATAAGTGATTCTAAGCAGTAATGGCTTAACCATGGAAATCATCCCCACCCCAGGCCAGGCCCATGAGTCTCAGGTGACTCTATGAAGTCATCAGACACCTGGACTCCTTCTGTGTTGCTCATCCACCAGCTTGGGGTACCTGTTTCATCCACAGCTGCCAGGGCTGTATATCACCATGTGGATGCTGCAGCCTGAGGGAAGGGGTCTGCTGGAAAGTAAGGACACGCTCCCCTTCTCTTTGAATGTGAACAGGATGTGTCACGAGAGTCTCTTTTGTTCACATTTTACTGGCCTGAAGAGAGAGGCCCATCTTTGCACAGAGGCCTAGGGAAGTCTGGGGAAACATGCTCTCTTTGTGCCAGACATGTTTCCAAATGAAAGTTCTGTTATCGGAGAAGAGAGGAGAGCAAATATTAGGCAGTATTATCTCTGTTGCTCCTCTCTGGTCCTGGCTTAGAGCCGACTCTTCCTTGATTTTTAGATCCCCATCTCCCTCTTGCCTCATCATTTGGATAAAAATTTTAACTGCTTCTGTGAGAACTTAGTTTTCCTTAGAGTTCTTGGTTAACTGTAAATATTCTAAGAATACATCATTTCACATTCTGTTCACTGGCATCCATCAGTCTGATTGACTAATAGAATCTTTGGATGTTAAGTATTACTTTTTAGCTCCTTGCTTGGTCTAAGGTGAGAGTTCAGTATGTGCCTACTGTTGAACAGTGTTGCACACATGCGTCTCAAGATGCTGTGAGAACAAGGGCTTAGTAATAGTCACTGGCTGCCCGTGTTTTACGTGTGTATTTATACATACATTTGCAGAATGGAATATTTGTGGATCACCATCCTTTCGAGTCAATGTACAAAATGCTGCTCATGAATCATTTATACACTGTCCTTCTCATGCCCCTTTGCCCAAACACGCATGCCCTATTCTTAGCATGTTTTCTACTGTCTTCGTATAAGCACAACTGGGCCAAAAGTTTCACTCCTCCCTGCTTTTGACACTTTGCTAATCTTTATACTAAACTTATGATATTCTGTTGACACCCCCCCCCCCTCCCAAAGGCACTTACAAAGTTCCACGCTGGCACTTTTTGTATTCACTGCAGTATATTCTTGATTGGAAAGTGTCTCTGTTGGGGGCTCAGCAGGAAACAGATGGCTCATACAAATAGAGTAATTAGGAAGTTGTTTAATAAAGAAACTATTTAGGACGCTACAGCAGGGCAAAGAGAAACCAGCTTGGGATGGTAAGCCCAATGGGGTCAGCACCATGGGAAACCACAGTCCCTAGATTGAAGGAGGGAAAGGGAGAAAATAGATTCCAGAAGCAGTAGGTAGGGCCCCTAGCTGGGAAAGGCTCCTCTGCAGAAGTGTTAACACTTAGGTGGCAGGAACCATTTCTACCCTGCAGGGATGATGGGAGTAAAGGCCTCCATTTCATCTTCCCTTCTTCTCTGATGTGACTCCTCTCTTTGGTAGAACCCAACTGCAGTGCTGAGGTTGATTGGTAAATTCTTTGAAGGAATCCCTTCCAGGGCCCAGAGCGCCGCAGCCAGAGACATAGAAGGAATGGAAGCGGCTCAGCGTGGAGACATTCATTTTTACATAGTGCGTCCTAGCGTTGCCAGCTATAATCTTTCATTTTGTTTTCTTACATTTGTAGGAAGCAGCTGACGACACGTAATTGGTGGTGCATTATAGCCGAGCACCTGCCTGTCCTGTTGTCTGCTTTTACTTTGGGTGCCAACCCTGTGGCATAATGAATTCAGAGTGGATTGTATATTGAAAACATTGAAACCGAAATGAGTCTGTTCCAATCATATCATTTCAGATCTCTCCAGTACGAACATTATTCAGCTTAACATTTAAT
The DNA here is from genome assembly GCF_000317375.1 of Microtus ochrogaster. Classification (NCBI taxonomy): domain Eukaryota; kingdom Metazoa; phylum Chordata; class Mammalia; order Rodentia; family Cricetidae; genus Microtus; species Microtus ochrogaster. The sequence goes on along the minus strand of NC_022022.1, from coordinate 45,342,710 downwards.
TCAGCAAAGCCATTCTTTGCAGATATGCAGTACTACCAGGAGTTTACAGTACCAGCAAAGAATATGGGACTATAATAGAGGCCACCTCCTTTGTCTACGAGGCTCCATCCCTGTGATATTTGGTTATGCAGAGGACTCCAACACCATATGTTTAACAAATACTTGGGTCAGAAGGCTGTGTATAATGGAAGAATATAATTAAAGTTTAATCTGTTCAGTTAAAAAGACACCATTAATTACTCTGGGCAATTTGTTGGATTATTAATTGGTTCTGGAAACATGTCAAGATACTAATTTAAATGGAACTTTCTCCCCTAATTGTCTAGACAGCCCCTCGGCCATATACTGCCCCAGGAAATATGCAGCCTCCGATTCGATTGCAGCCTCTTTTCAGTAATCACACAACGAGAAATGTTTCAAAGATAACTCCAGAGTCCAAACCCAAAATCTCATTGCTGGAAAGCGAAACTCCGTTTCCTATTGGGGTAAATGCTATTTTCTTTAAGAAATATATTCTTTTAAATTGTTGATTTAAATCTTGTACCGTCAAAGGTTCTGAGATGCTATATTTAGTTTAGCCACACAGTGAAACTTTTCTGTGCATTCATTAAGCACTTACTGTGTACTTCTGATGAACTCGTTCTGTGACGGGAAGACCTGAGGATTATGTAGTTGAGCAGAATCCATAAAGGGTGGGTTTGTAATGATGTGCAGTGCCAGCTCACTATGAAGAAGATGGAGGAAAAACAAAGAAGTCTTCTCACAGGCACAAATGGCTGTCCTCAGGCGTGACCCTGTGTGGACTCCTTGCAGATTTAGATACAGGAAAACCAGACAATGGGACTCTGCATGGCTGGTCTGTGTTTGCACTGGGACTAGCTTTCCTATCAGTGTGTGAAGTTACTTGGAGGTTGAACTCATCATACCCAGGGGTTTGACACTGCATCCCTTTCAAGGTTATATCTTGGGTAATCTTTGGTCTTTAAAGTGTAAAAAGGCTAAGTATGGGTACTGTGAAACAGAATCTACCTAAACAGGGGATAACAAGCCAGACCATTCCCACACTGGGGAGAGACAGATTGTGTCTCTAGCTTGCAGAACCATTTGCTAGTTTAAGAGTTTGTGTCACAAGTGTAATTGCCATTAATTGAAAGGTTCATTCCTTACTAGGCAATACCACCCACGAACCTAAGACATTGCCCCCTTTCACTGACAAATGCCCTTCCTGCAGATAAATGAGCGCTTGCATTTCATACCAAATATACACGTGCAACCGCGGCATCCTAATCCATGGGATGTGGCTTTAGCTTTTGAGAGTGCTTTACACTCCGTGTTCGGTTAATTTACTGGTAGCTTCTCAAAGGCTAGAGAAGTTTAATGGGAAGCAGTGGCTTCTAGTTTGCACAGCTGGGAGTGAAGCAGGCTCCTGGGTCAGCGGCACATCCATTTTAGCCACTATTCAAGAGTAGCCGGGTCCCATGAGACTATTTCAGGCTACTTAAAATAACACACAAGCAGGATCCTGTCATGTTATAGTAATCCGAAATAGGAGATTTGTCCTGATCATGGGCCATTAATCCACCAAGCATTATCAAGTGGCCAAAGCTTGTAGGAACAATGAGTGTTGTTTCCCTGGTTGGCAGAGCCACTGGGGAGACAGGATCACAATGAGGAGGAGGTTGCTTGGTGACCAAAGAATCAGAACAGGGCTGTGTCTCAAGTGTTCCTGGCTCAGGTTAAGGCTTCCTGAGGCACCCATCTCATCTAGGAATGGGCTTGCCAAAAGTACCAGAAATCTCACAGGTCTTTGCCTAAAACTCTCTGTGTCCTCCGGGGTTAGCTTTGCCATTAGGGCTGGACATACTCAAAGCCTAATGGGTAAGACTTTCTCCCCACTAGGTGGTGCCCCAATGGGTGCTTCCTGTGGTTTCTTCCCATGCGTCTGTAGTTCTGAGTTCTACTTTGGTAACTTTTCTTCCTAGACGTAAGGACACTGACAGTGAGAAGACACATGGTTTTTACACCCGTCAGATGTTTGTTTGGCTCTCAGTGATTTCCCCCAAAATTAACTCTGAGACACTGGCTACTAGTAATAGCTATATATACACCTGGTGACATGTAATAATATAGTATATAACTCAAGTATTGAGAGTATGGGTCATTGAAGGAGAGGCACTGGGTAGTTCTCTACACCAACAAGTTGAAGATTAATTTCATGTTAGTTCCAATTACCTAAATGTTTAACTATTTTAGGCACTTAAGACAGGATAGGTACTGAAGAAGAACAAGTGTTGTTATTATTATTGATTATCAAGGCAGACATCAGTAACTTACTGGAGCTTACTATGTAACAGACATAAACAAAATAGACCATGAAAAGAGACATGCTTTTATTAATAGTATTGATGGTGAAAGTGCTACCAGACAAACTCTTTTTGGCCTGCATTGTTGCTAAGTATGCATTGGGCCCTGGGTCGACCCTTCCTGTCTTACTGAAAGAAGAATTTACAGGCATAAGGACTGGAAGTACCACAGATAAAATGAGGTTGAACTTGTCTTAGCAGTCCGAGTGAGCATCTGCAGGAAAAAGTGGTGCACACGGCCAACCACAGGTTGGCTTTGATGCCACTAATCACTTGGCAAGTATTGCCAGCATTCAGAGGGAGCCTCTCCTGCCAGGGGAAATCCTAAGTGTTTTCAAAGTCCTGCATGGAGGATCTGCCACCGTTTTAATGTTGGGAATCTGCCCAGGAAACCGTGCACATGTATGCAAACATACATATATGCAAAGGCACATGTATGCAAAGACGGAACCACCTATTTACAGTAGTGAACAACTGGGAAAAGTTTCCCCTTATGAAGTATAGTTTAAGATGTTTAAGTACATAAAAATACACTATGATTATATGTAATGGTTTATAAAATCACCCAATATACCTTCAGTTAAAAATGGAAAAAGAACAAGATATTAATTTTGAGAAAAATATGATTAAAATCATTTCCAAAACACGACAAGCACCTGATACCAGTTATGCTATTTTTTTTAAAGGAATTAAAATTATCCAAATTCTCAGTATTCTAGGTAGTTAATTCTAGGTCATTAATTTCAATGTTTGTATCATGCACATATACTTTTAGTTTGATATTCTAGGCTTAATGCAATGTATTGAAGAATGAACCAGGAAACAAAGGAAGAACACTCAGTGTAATTTAGCATTCCAACATTAGAATCTGCTTACACAACAGTGTAGCTTTTATTCAAGGTTTGAGCTAGACATGCGCTTACTCACTCTGCTTTTATTTACTTAGTAACCAGTGCTCTTTGGAGAGATTTCTTTCCCTAAAATAATTTTTCATTATTAAGCACTTCAAAATTTAGACGAAATGGGCTGAAAACTAATTAGGGACACAAAATATAAATGTGCTGCAAATTTATAGTGTGTCAGTAGAAATGCTTCTTAAAAATATAAATGTGAGCCAGGCGGTGGTGGCACACGCCTTTAATCCCAGCACTCGGGAGGCAGAGGCAGGCGGATCTCTGTGAGTTCGAG
>NC_022022.1:45334141-45339046 GCF_000317375.1 Microtus ochrogaster | reverse complement strand
ATGTGTGTGCAAAATGTAAATGTACTGCAAATTTAGAGTGTGTCAGTAGAAATGCTTCTTAAACATTGGTGCAAAATGGAAAAAATATCTAAAGATTCTTTAAAGTTTGAAAATGTACATCAGATACATGAAATAACCAATTTGTAAAAATGTTTGGACTCATGTCTGTATGGTAAAGATTATTGGTTTTATTTTTAAAGTTTTTAAATGATTGAGGAGAGGCATTTTGATTAAACCCTCAACAACATAAAGATATATCCCACAAGGATAAATTAATGTTTAAATTTTTCCATTTGTTCTTACTTTTTAAATAAAAATCTATGTAAAAAATCACTTAAAAGAAATGTTACATCATACTGTGCATAAATATTCTCATGTTTCCATACTAGTTAGTGAGAAATATATAATCTAATTAAAAAAACAAACGAAGTTTAACAATTTGCCTATATATGGGTTTTTAGGATGACTGAGCTGAATTTATATGTATGTGTGGACACACATACTTAACACACACACATATGTGTGTGCCCAAATGCACATTTACAGCACAGGATTCATACTTACACTTAATATTAATAGTAAATCTGATATGGGGTTTATTCCTGTTTGCAGGATTTCTGGGTCAAAGAGTATTCTCTTTGAAATTTGGTGAATATTTTTGTTTCATTATATTTGAAGCAATTCCAATAGTCTATAAGCTGGTGTTTAAACCCAGGGATGTGTGAGGCCAGGGTGTGGGGGCAGTACTTCCTATCTCTCAGTGGACGGGCCAGCTGTACCCCAGAGTCCAGCCCTGCATCCCTCCTCGGGTGCAGGTAACTCAATGAGCTCTCCCTTGAGTGGTGTCCCACGTCTTCTATTGAACCCCACTTCCACAAGGATAAAACCATGTGCTTGTGGAATTTGCAACGGACACAGAGTGTGATTTCAATAGATGCAAATGTGTATTGGGGTTGGTCTACCGTTTTCAGCTGGGTTTGTGGGCACTGTCAATCACCCAGGCTACTTGTGTGTCCCTGGGTCTTACATCGTGGTCTGTGATTGCAGGGCAAGAAGGCAATGATGAAGTTCAGGAACTCCATGGACAATTCCCAGAGGCTGGATTCCTACCAACTGCCAGACATTAACATTTACCAGATACCTGTCCCCCCGACACCCCAGCCCCAAGCAGGAAAGATCTTCAGGGAGAACAGGTTCGAGCCTTGGAGGAGGAAGAGGCTGCGTCCCATCACCGCTCCCAATGGCTTAGAGCCCCTCTGCACCAGGGTGATTATGGCTCAAATGTTCTTTTATTACTGTAACACCGATGACGTCACACCAGCTGAGGTCTGTAGTAGAAGAATTTTCTAGAATCAAGGACAAAACTGCATTGCATAAAAAAATACAACATTTTTGTAAGTGCATGAGTGAGTTAAAGGAAACATCTGGGTAGTTCAGCCGAAAAGCTAGTTTAGCATCATCACTGATAAGAGAACCCTCATGAAGTCTTGTGGCCAGATTCAGTTTGACTGACTCCAACTTTTCCCCATTAATTAATTAACATTTAATTTATGGATTTAGGCATAGCTGGAGAGTATAATAAATATTATCAAATTTTACTTTTAATGGTTTATTGCAAATTAGTGAATATTGCCTACAGGTTTTTTTTTCAGGGTTCTTTGAAAATGCTGGGCTTTGTCCCACATTTCCTCCAAGCCTTGGTACAGCACATGTTTGTAAGCTTAGATGAACTTTAGACAGCTCCAGTCTTGTAGGAGAGCAAAGGACCTCTTCTCTTTCATTTGGTAAATACACAAAATAATTACATGGGATCTCCGTGAGTCTTAGATAGTGGGATGGACATTTTCCAGAGTGAACATCAAGTGGTGAAGTGCCCAGACGCTTCCACCCCCCTGCCTCCGTGCTCCTAAGCCAAGTCTTGTCTCCAGCAACCCTTTCCACTCTCAGCTGCTGCCCTCCTTCCAACCTCCTCAAAAGGCCAGGACTTCTTTTCCTTGCAGTTTCAAATCTCCTCCTTTCAATTTAGTTTTCTACAGTTCTCTCTCTCTTCCCGGTTCTGTCTCTGGCAAAGCCTTTTCTGTCATCTGTGAAGACTCCTTCGCCCTGCCTGCCTCATCTCTGACTGATACTGTTCTCTGTAGATTGTGTCTTTGGCCTTCTTGGCACAGAGTCTCTGCTTTTTACACAGCGTTATCAAGTCCTTTCTATGTGGACTGCCCCTTAGACCGGTTTTCTCTTTTCTTTTACATTTTAAATATTTATTCTTTGAAAATTTCATACTTAGCATATTTTATGTTACATGCTCCCAACTACCTTTCTCCAACGGACACTCAAGCATACCAACTGACTCTGCACACAACTTCATGTCTATTACTATTATTATTATTATTAATCTCCCTGGGGCCATCAGTGCTGATCATTTATAAATTATTGTGGAGCTACTGGGTGTGTGTGTAACCCATCAGTGGCCGCATACCCAAATAAAAGTGACTACACCTCCCTTAGCACCACCACCAACTGTAAAAACCTCCTAAGTTGGGGTTTGTGGGAACTCAGACACTCATCCCAACCCATGCTGGAGCAGTGCTTGGCTTGTGCAGGCAACCACAACTGTGTGAGCTGGTGTGCTCCAACACTATGAAGACTATGTGAGCGGATGTGTGCTCAAAACTATCATGACTGTGTGAGTGGATGTGTGCTCCAACACTATCATGACTGTGAGCTCGTGTGTGCTCCAACACTATCATGACTGTGTGAGCTGGTGTATGCTCAACACTATCACAACTCTGTGAGCTGGTGTGTGCTCAACACTATCACAACTCTGTGAGCTGGTGTGTGCTCCAACACTATCACAACTCTGTGAGCAGATGTGAGTACCAACACTACTGAATTTTAGCTAATTAATTAATTATTCAAGGCAGGATTTCTCTGTGTAATAGCACTAGCTGTTCTGGAACTTGTATTGTAGACCAGGTTGGCCTTGAACTCAAAGACCCACTTACCTCTGTCTTTGAGTACTGGGAATAAAGGAATGTATCCCCACTCCAAGTGACTTTTTAAAGATTGTCTCGAGTGTGTCTGATAGATTTTTGGTATTTTGTATTTTCCTTGACTCTAAAAATTTTATTTCCTTTTTAATTTCTTCAGTAACCTGATAATCATTCAGTAGTGTGTGTTTAGTCTCCGTGTGTTTGAGTGCTCTGCGTACCATCTGAGGTTTACAGTGCTGATGGTGTCTAGCTTTGTTCCCCTGTGGTCTAATAGAATATGCTATTCTAATTTTCCTATGTTTGTTGAGACTTTCTCTGAATCCCAGTATGTGGCCAATTGTGGAGAATGTTTTCATGGACCGCTGAGAAGAATGTCTACTATTCAGTGCTTGAGTAGAATGTTCTATAGATTCCTTGTAGGTCCTTTGGATTTGTGATGTCATTTCACGCCAATGTTTCTCTCTTTATATGACCTGTCTACTGTTGAGAGTGAGGTATTGGAAAATATTATCACTGTGTTGGGACTGTTAATTGGTTTTACATCATTTAGTATTATTTAATGAAGTTGGACACGCCTGTGTTTTGTACATACATAGTTACAATGATATCTTCCCTTGCAGAACATTCTTTATTGGGTATGAAGTGCCCTCTTACTGGGGAATTGAGGCCAATTAATTTACAGAGTTGCTATTGAGATATGTATATTAATATCTGTTATTTTGTTGATTGTAGGAAGACCTCACTTGATAAGCAATTGTTCTGTATTATTATTAGTTCTTTGGGACCCCTTGTGTGGTTTTCCTCATTTCTAAACCAAACTATTTTGTATAGAGCTAGCTTAGTGATTAGAAATCCTTTAGTCTCTTTTTATCATAGAAAATTTTTATTTATCCTTCAGATGTATTAGATAGTTGTGGTGGGTAGAATAATCTAAGTTGACAATTGTGGTATTTCAGATTGTGGAATATTCTTTTCGGGCCCTTATGGCTTTAAAAGTTTGTGCTGAATAATGAACAATGATTCTGGTTGACGTTGACTTGGTCTTTCTGGCAGTTTTCAATAGTCAGTCTTTATTCTGTGCTCTTAATATTTTAACTATACTATTTCACAGCGAGTTTCTTCTCAGAGTTTATTGAATTCTTAATGTCTATATACAGATGCTCATCTTTTTTTCTTAAGTTTGAAAATACTTTCTATACAATTGGTATTATAATTTGTTTTACCATTTTGACAATCTGAAAATATGAAAATTAGTTTTTTCCTGTATGTTTAGTCCTATCTTAGCCTTTGGTACATCCCCATCACACATGCGAATTATTATCCAGGAAGACTCAGAATGCTCACAATTTTATGGGCTACACTCCCTCGCAATCTTACTTCTGCAGTGCGCACTGATAACCTTTGATTCACAACTGCAGAGGTAGTTCCAGATCATGGGACTGCTGGGTGTATGTACAAACATGAGACCTCAGGTGCAAGCTCACTGTGGGTTGTATAGCGTCTTAGGAATCTGGATGCATGTTTATATTAATGTGTTAGAATTAGAGCTCTGAGATAAAACTGCACATCACTGAGGATGTAGAGAAATAGCTGACTCTACTTTAGAACTGTTTTCACTCAGCCATTTTATTGTAGCTAGGACAGAGTAGAGGACTTGGAAATGTTTATCTCTGCATTAGCATTGGATTTCAACTCAGATGACAGCTGAAATTTTAGCTAGCTAAACTTTCCAAATTAGGAACTGGTGTACATATTATATGATAAAAACAATGATTATGATATTTGGCCGCCTATAAAAGATAAAAGCAAGGAGTTAAATATCTGTATCATCTATCTATCTATCTATCTATCTATCTATCTATCTATCTATCTATCTATCTATCTATCTATCTATCATCTATCTATCTATCTATCA
>NC_022022.1:45321595-45333857 GCF_000317375.1 Microtus ochrogaster | reverse complement strand
TCTAATCTATCTATCTATCTATCTATCTATCTATCTATCTATCTATCTATCTATCTATCTATCTATCATCTATGTATCATCTATCTATATAAATATCTATCATTTATCTATCTACATATCTATCATCTATCTATCTATCATCCATCTATCTATCATCTATCAATCTATCATCTACTAGTCTTCCAGATCCCTCCATTGTTCTTTGTATATATTTTAAAACTTACTATTTATCGTAATTGTCTGATCCAGTTTCTCTCCTTTGCCCTCTAGGCCTGATACTCTGTTTCTACCCAGTCCCTCCTATTGGTGATTTCCCCCTGAGGTTTTGATGTGTTTTGTGTGTATTATTAAGCTTTTCATTTCTGACATTGTTTCAGGTTGGCTTTCTTCCCTGATTGTATCTCATGGAATTCTGCTCTCATTTTCTGCACTGGCACCCTCATTTTATTCATCTGCTTTTGTTCACCTGAAGTATGGTGATTTTTTTTTGAGTTGTGATAATCACACTTACACACATGTATGCATACACATACAATCATACACACACATGATCGCATGCGCACACACACATGATGCTGACATTGAAACACAAAAGCATGTGCACCTATGTTTTGCCTTTTGGGAATTTTCTCTGCTAAGGATAGAACTATCCAGTCTACCCTCTCGGATTCTAATCATCAGCTTTTCTCCCCTGCTTTCTGCTTCCTTGTACTGATGCCTTTCTGGCTGGGGGAAATCTTTTTAATTTTCCACACATTCTATTGAGAATTTTGTTCTGATGCCATATTTATTCTGTTCATGTGTGTTCATTGGCCATCCTTTTATAAAATACTTCATTTGTTGTTGGAGAATTGCCTCAGTGGTTAAGAGAACTTACTCCTCCTGTAGAGAACACTGGTTGGATTTCCTGCACTCACAATTATTCATCTATCTATCTATCTATCTATCTATCTATCTATCTATCTATCTATCTATCTATCTATCGCTATATATATATATATACTTTTAGCATTTTGGAATTTTAGGTATAAATCCCGGGCTTTGGGCAATGGTTTGTGTTTAATTCGATTTGGATATCTGCCCCATTAATGAGTTTAGCCCACCATGTTCGGTATTGAGACATTTCTTTGGTAACATTCCTCGTGCTGTCCCTACCCCTTTCCTGAAAGCTTTGCTTCTTCCCTTCCAGACACTCCTTGCCAGGTTCATTTCTCTTACCTTGTTCTCTCTCACACCTGTGACTTGATTTTGTTCTCACCCTCAATCTGAGCATCACTGTGACTTCAGCCTCGATATTTCCTTCTCTGTTCTGACAGTGCCGTCTTCTCCCAGGGTTTAACAATTTGCACATACCTTCTCCAGGTCAGTGCAGCCTGAGATACAAAGGCATCATAGTAAGAAATCGTGTTTCTTCATCCACTAATGGAGAAGATCTCAGTTCTGCTCATCTTCCAGTTCTCTCTCCCGCCCCTTCCAAGCCAGCCTGAGTTACTACTTCAGCTGACCCTCAATTTCATGATGCTATCATTTCCACTGGAAATAAACTTATCTTCAAACTACCTACTGTTTTTCCTTCATTTAATTGTCTGTTCTTCTATATGAGCTCTGTGAACTTTTAACAAAATATGAAATTTTATATTTAGTGCCAATGCTAACGACATTTATTATTTAGTGAGCCCTTAGAATATAATGTTTAACATACCATATATGCAATAAGCCTCAAGAAGGACTCACAATTGCTTAACTTTGGAGATGAAGCAAATCAGGTTAAATAAATGATCCATGATCACAGAACTCATTAATATCATCTTTAAACAGCACAGCAAGCTGAACTGTTGTTGCAATCATCAAACTCAAAAGTGATTGAAATTTATTTTCTCTCATTCCTTGAGATTAACTGTAAATTGTCAGCTGTTTTCTTCAACAGAGAAACCAATTGGACTTCTACATGATAATCCCAGGCACTTGACATACATACTCACCTTTCTTATAAGGACCCCTGAAGGTCCAGGCACCTCTCAGAATGAACCAAGACAAAGGTCTATTGTCTTTGCTCACTTGTAAAGATGAAGTGATCACGTCAAAAATCGTCATTTTGTCTTGATCAATATCAACTCAAAACCGAACGTTAATATTTATTCTGTCCATTTGTTTGAATTTTTATTTGAAAAGTAGCTGAAAGAGTCAAAAGTACTTTCTAACAGAGGAAGAGAGGAAATGAAAGGGAGAGAGAGAGAAGAGGGAGAGAGAGAGAACTTAAAGCAGAAAATAACAGAATTTGATCATATCCCTATCATTTACAAAATTCACTAATCTGTATGCTAAAGTCCTTGAGGGGAATTTATTATGTGACATTTTTTATTCTTACACTTTGTATGCGATGACCCTTTATAAATATTTTCTTATGGGGTGCTTGGAATTACATGTCTCTGTTCTTCATATTATCAAGTCGTGTGGGAATAGGAGTCCCATGGGAAGACCTGCAGTCACTAAGTCTGCATTTTGTCTCTCATAGGACCCAGGGAGGATTTACAAAGCAGCACCGCACAGCAATGCAGTTATCACAATGATCTATTTTGGGAAAAATGTGCACCTATCTTATGAGGACACAGACTTTCGAGATGAAATCAAGATTTACCAACAGCACTGTGGAGGAGAGAACCTTTGTATCTACAAAGGCAAACTGCTGGAGAAAGGTACAAATCAATGTGAATTTTAAAAAAGAAGTGGTTGGGTTGATGTTCCAGATAAGCTGCTGTTGACATAATATCGAAATGACTTCAACCACTTTGTGAAATTATGCATATCCAGGGAATTAGAAACCAACAGCTGCCTAAAAGTCAATCTAGATTCACAGCTCCTTGATTGAAACTTAGCAGCAATTACTTCTGCAGATTGCAGAAGAAGGAATTTGGAGTTGTTTAACCTGGTAACAGATCGATTTTGGGACAGAGATATATATGATCACTAAGATGTTTCAGGAATACGTTGTCTACAAAATTACGAGTTAGCTATTTGATTTGCTACAGTGAATGACATTATAGGTTTTCATAAGAAAAAATTACAGGTTGCATATCTGTTCTTTAGGATACATGGGGGCAGAAATACAAATTAATAGATTCCATGATGAGTCATACCTAAATAACTTGATGTCAAATTTTTATAAATGCTTTTTTTAGTATTAAGAAAAATCCTTTGATTCTAAGTCCGTACTCGTCAGAATAAGATGCTTTTATTAACACACATTCCCATGTACTGTGGTCTTTCCTTGAATATTTAGCTTAGTAGGGCAGCCATGAGAGGCAGAATGCTTACAAAACCGAGCTCAGTTCTTGCTTGCATAGGAAATTCTCTTCAGAAAGCATTGCTAGTTTGCACAACCATATAAAAAAATCTTGAAACAGACTTAAGAGCTGGGAAAGGACTTAGGTACACTTATAATTCTCTTTCTTTTTAAATTTCTTTCACCTATCAAAAGGAGTGCTTCGAAGGAAAACAGATGCAAACGTTTGAAGCTATAAATACAGTGACATAGTTCGGAATCATGTTTTAAGCCTCCCAAATAAACAAGACACTAGAATGTTGTTTTCAGTAAAATTAAAATGAAACATGGCTCTCAGCTTGCTGTTACTATTTTTTACAAATTTGTCAAAATTGTCAGAATTTGCTCTGGTGTTGTGCAGTCCATTTCAGAGTTCATTCCCATCACTGCAGATGAGGAAGAAAAAGGTTCTCTGAGCTGGCGTAGCTCTTGCAGGGTTTCTGCCTAGCTCTGGCCGGCTTGGGTGGGTTCTATGAGTCGGTGATACCTCAGCTGGCCTCAATAGCCGAAGTACCAACCTTTTTATAGAGAGAAGGTTGTGAATGCCAGGGAGCTTGGCACAAATTGGGGCGCAGTCATACATCCTTCCTTCTCTTAACTCAAGCAGCTTTGACACAATTATTCTTTAAAAATATGATGTTTGGGGTATTAATTTGGGAGAACTGATGAAATTAGCTATTATCTAAAGTTATAATGTCTATGTTTAGGTATCTATGCTCAGAAGAGTTTCCTACCTTCTGTACTGCACTTGATTCAACAACATGTATATAAAGGACCGTTTGGTGGAGAAGGTGACTTGTACAAACGAAGTCTTGTCTGGGTGATCTAATAAACAGTGTACATGGTAGCCCAAGGGTGTGGGCCCTGACACTGGCAGGGAGGGTGCTGCTGTGCACGGTTGTTTGTGTACATACTGATCCTGTGTCGTTGTTTTGAGACACTGGATAATTTTACGTGACAACATGGAGTGAAAACTTAAGTTATTGATTCTGTCCATGCTGTACCCTGGTCTCAGCTTGTCTTATCACCAGGACAGGAATTGCTCAAAACCGAAGATTTGGTTTGTTATGGAGCTATCATGAGGTTCAGTAACCAGAGTGCTTTTTCTGGGCTATCAAGAATCTGCCCTTAGTTGTGTGTGATTCTGTGAAATGTCAGTAGGTTCTTAGGTTTCTTTGGAGAATCAATAAAAGTCTTTATTCATACTTTTGGAATAATTCACTCATTAAAATGTGGCATGCTCTGGTTTTCACTAGGCTCTCTTGTCTGCTCTGTGCCTAGGGAAGATGCAAGTAGACTGGATTCATGGAATAGGTGGAACCCACTCTAACCCAGGCTGCTTCCTGAAAACATACGGCTGCTGTGGCAGCCTCATTGCCAATAGCTCCCTGTTAAGGTCTGGCCTGTCGCTTTTAATAATTAAGGCCCTAGTCTTTGGGAACCTCTGACCTTCCCTGTGAGCTGCTTGGAGATAGCTGCTTATTAGTGGAAATATCATAGGCCAAGGGTTTGTTGTCTTCTGCATCAAATGACGTCAGGCTCTAGGGGCCAGAAGCTTCAGGGAGTTTTCCTTCCTCTGACCATTTAGAGTACTGGTGTGAAGACAGTGAGTGTGGGGAGAGAGAAGCCCTGGGCAGAAGGACACAGATGCTTTGTCCTCTCTTTTGAAGTCTGATTTTAACATGAAGTAAATGCGACCCACTTTATCTTGTCGGTCTATCTCCAAAGATATATTATTTTAAGGAAAAGATTTGATGCCCTTATTTTATAATCCAGTGCATTATTCCTCTGAGTCTGAATTATAGATTCTTAAAGGAGATCTCTGTACACCAAGTCTGTCTGTCTGTCTGTCTGTCTCTCTCTCTCTCTCTCTCTCTCTCTCTCTCTCTCTCTCTCTCTCTCTCTCTCTCTCTGTATATCATCTATTTATCCATCCATTTATATGGAAGAGGAGTCTTCTGTATACACAAGACTCTCTCTCTCTCTCTCTCTCTCTCTCTCTCTCTCTCTCTCTCTCTCTCTCTCTCCTCTCTCCATGTGTGTGTCTGACATCTATCCATCCATACTTAGTATCACTTTTTCCTTTAGTACTGCAGTGGTATCTACTATCAGTGAACAGCAAACATCGCCTTGGCATTGCTAACACTCTACCGCTCTTTCCAATATCAAGTATTATGACGTGGACAGGCTGGGGACCTCCAATCCCTGTCATCCCCAGGTTCATCAGTGAAGAACTAGGACAAGGATTCCAACTCCATGTTATCTGGTCTGCACTCCTCTGTACTCCACAAAGAAACCACCAAGTCAGGGGTGGGAGAAGAAGTCATGATATATGTTATGATATAAAATTCTAAACCAACAGAGATAAAGGCAGAGGATAGCACATCTTGTTTATTAAGTTTGAAAGCTATAAAATAATCAAATCATTAATATCAGGGTGGATGGAGGCAAGACAAGGGACTGTCATGTCTGGCAATTGAGTCCCCATGTCCTTCCCCTAAATTTTCCCTTGAATATTTGTATTGTTTTTATTTTATGTGTCTATATCTGTGTCTCCATGCATGTATGTATACATCTTTGGAGATTCTGAGTGAGACCAGAGGATGTTGGATACCCTGGAGCTGGAGTTATAGGGAGCTGGAAACTACCTTGTTGATGTGGACTCTGAACTCTGAAACAGCAGCAAGTGCTCTTGACTGCTGAGCTATGTGTCCAGCCCTTCCTGGATTGTCTTAAGTGTACCTTCTCCTGGTGGGCACTTGAGTTCTAAGGAACCAGCCGAGAACAAGGGATTGCAGCATGTGGATACAGGTTCACCTGCAATGAAGTAAAACTGCCCTCCAGCCTCTGATTGAAGAGTCTGTTTATCATTGATACTGGTAAACCTTTGAGGCCATTGTGTCTTAGCTTTTTCAAATGCTCACCTTTTTCTTAGTTTAATTTCTCATCATGAATACTAAGGTGTACAGGATGGGACTTTCTCAGGTCTAACACTTTAAGACAGGCAGCATTTGACTTAGGAAGGTTCCACAGCTCACAGTAACATACCCACAGACACTTTCAATAACTCAGCAGGAAAGAGGTTCAAATGATGACTCATGAGTTCATTATTTGGGGGCTCCTTTGCCACTGTGGTTGGATCTGAAGGAACCAAGATCAGTAGACTAGCCTTGCCATCCCAGGTTTTACAAATACACTGCACAACAGGCATCTGAACTGGGGCTCCAAGACGTGAGGCCTCCAGCAGCAGCACCCGGGAACTTGCTAGAAATGCAATTTAAAAATATCAGAATTTGTCATCAACTCTACTGCAACCCTTTGGAGTGAGAAACTCTTTGGAATGGCTTCCACACATTAAAGTTTGAAAACGTCCAGCGCAGCTGTATTTTAACAGGTTGTAATAAGAGCTAAGGTGGGGAATGCATGTGTGGTAGAGGGTGGGACCCCCTGAGGCCCGCCCCCCCCGGAACTGGCATGTGCAACAGGATTCTGAGTCATTCTGTAGAGCACCTCTTAAGTGGGCCTTTATTACAGACAGCTGTAGAGATCTAGAGTGATTAAGACAGCATTACAAACATCAATGCTCAGTTTCTTGGTAGGATGCTTTAAGAAGGTAGGGAGAAAAAGAATCTCAAATGCAAACAGAACTAAGTGTAGCTCGGAGATGAAATAACTCTCAACAATATAATTGGTACCACAATTAGAATATCTAATGCTGGAGCTGAAATATAATACTTGCGTGTGAAGGTCTGTGGCGCGTGTGCTCATGTGTATATTCGTAAATGTGTGTGGAAGCCAGGAGGTGACCTTGGTGCCACTCCTCTGGAGCCATCCACCTTCCTTTCTGTGAGACAGGGTCCCTCACCGCCCTGAAGCTCACCAAGTTAAGTTGGCTGGCTCCCCAGTACTGGGATTATAAACAGGCTCTCCCACCCTTGGCTTTTGTTGAAAAATAGTCTCTGGAGTTCAGTTGGTCTCGTCTGCTCACAAGAAAGCATTTGAGCAGCTGAGCTTGGCAGCACAGTGACGCTCCAGCACATGTGAGGTCCTGATGTCACATCAGTACTAAAACAAAGTTCTCAGATAAAAAGCACGTTCTGTAGCACAATATATTTTTTGAAAAGGAAAAACTGTGATTTATAAGACAAGATATGAAGCCAGTTGCTCTCAGGAACGTGTGTTTTTGGTTTCCAGACACTTTCCAGTTTATCTCCAAGCGACACCATGGCTTCCCCTTCAGCCTCACCTTCTTCTTGAATGGGATCCAGGTGAACAGGCTGAGCTCCTGTTGTGAGTACAAGCACCGCAGGAGCTCGAGGCTCGGAGGCAAGCGAGGCTACTTCGGGTTTGTGAGTGTGGAGAAGGCATCTCCCTGCTACAGGTATGGAAGCTCACGTCCTCGGCAAGAGTGACTGCTTTGCCATGTTGCCGTTTGCTGATGCTTTTCTTTACACAGTTCTTACAGAAAGTGAATCACTATACACAATCATAAAACACAAGTTTTAAGATTGTCAACTGTAGCCATAAATGCTTGATTTTGAAATTATAAGGCGTAATTTCTAAACGTATTATGTTTAGAATGGTCACATTTTATATTCTGTCTCTCTTCTCATCTCTTTTTTGCCTCACACTGCCTTAAATTACACCTGTGTAGGGAGAGGGGCCTTTTTCTTCATTTCTTTCTTGTTATTCTTGATAACCCCCCCATACCCATGTGGTGTGGTATCATCTGCCTGTGTGTATGTAATTTCCAGGCTATGCCTACTGGAAACATGTCCACACTCCTAGGTCACCTACTTTTATATCCTTGTCCTTGATATGGTATTAGGTGTAATGACTGCTCTTTTTTTTTTTTATCAACTTTCATGCTGGACAGCCTGTCTGGGTCTGGACTTCTACTTGGAGGCGTTCTTTTAGTTTGTTTTTTCTTCAAAATATTCCTGAAGAACTGACTAAATATCAAGTTAGGACAAAATATATTCACGAAACCATGACACTTCTTCCTTTTCCTGGAGGCAAAACAACATACTAATAATCTGATCAATACAGGTCTAATAAAAATTAGCATGAAGAAGAAATGAGGCAGGGGATTTATGGGGTGAGCAGGACCAGGTTGGGGGGAGGGGGCTGTGCAATGTAACATAATCAAGAAGCAGCCCAGTAACTTCCTTTGGCAGAAATCAGAAAGATCTCTTCTTCCAAATAGCTTCTCAACTGGAAGCCCTGTGGGGAGGGCAGAAGAAGCAGTGTTCTTGGTGTGTTCAACTTGTTGATCAGAACAAAGCAGAGAATGGAATAGTGAGGGAAGAGGCCAGAAGCAGTGCGGTTGAGTCCTGAGCAGTCCTGAAGTCCTTCCGAGGTCTTTGAGTTTACTCTGAAGTTAGAGAGTCTCTAAAGGAGGTGTTGAACAAAGTTCTATAGTTGAAGAAAACAGTGGCTCATGGAACCAAATATGTGGGTAGGTTACATATCAGTGTGGTGAAGGCTGGTGTTCCGGCTTTTCACATTGCTGTGAACAAGTATCTGACAAGAGCAGGGGGTGGGGGGAGGAAGAAGGGATTCAGTTTGGCCCATGGTATGAGGCGAAGGCCAGTATGGCCAAGGAAGTACAGCAGCAGGAGTGTGCAGGAGAACCCACAGTTAGGAAGCAGAGAGATGAATGATGACGATAAATCAGACCTTAGGCTGTGTGATGGTACTGCCTCTTTTCAAGTCTTTCCTCCTCCGCTAATTCTCTCCGGAAAAGTCCTCACACATACACAAAGGTGAGTCTCCATGATACCATAGATGCTTCTTAATACTTTTAGGTTTGACAATCTCAATTCTCCATCCCAATAGGAGCCTTACTGTCAACTCAGTGATGCTTATTGGTGATTTTGAGACGAGTTACCCAAGCAAGGAGGCAGGGATGGGAACTTGATCACAGTGGCCTCCCAATGTAATGAGTTAAATAACATTAGAGAAAACTTCTTGTGGGGAATCTTCCTTTAATAAATGATAATTGTGTGGCTCCCAGGACTGTATAGGGTGTGAAGGGTCTTTTAGTTTTCACAACAGGAGATCATGGCATGAATTTATGTTAATAGATAGTACTGGTGCATGGAAAAAAAACTTGAAGAAACATAAAGAGGGAAGTTAGTAGAGTTTAATCCTTTGGTAGATTTGAGAAACTGGGCTCAAGAGTTCAAGCAGAATTTTTCAGTCTTGATTAAAGGAGAAGAGAGACCTGCACAGTGGGTGTTAGATGTTGTGTGTGCCAGCCCCAACTAGGAAGCCCTGTCCATTCTTGACATTTTCCAGAATAAGAATACTTTTCCCACTTGAGGTTGAGGAGGGGCTGGAGGTTTTAGGGAAGAAAATAGGTGTGAAAAAAATCTAGGGACTAAGAGAGTTCAAGGTCCAATGCAGTAATATCTGCATGGTCTCTGCACCCACTGGGTGGCATTCTGTCTCCAGTTCAGATGCCCGTTTATGTGCAAGTCATTTCAGAGATTCCCACTGAACTCTGTGGAAAATAAATGAATTTATCCTCAACCATCTGCATGAAGACAAGGTGTTAGCGTGAAAAAAGTCCCCTGTTAGGCTCCTGTGTTTGAACATGGAGTTGGTGCTGCTATCTGGGAAGGTAATTGAACCTTTCAGGAACGAAGCCTTCCTGGAGGAAGTATGACACTGGGGGAGGGTTCTGAGGTTTTATATCCTGGCTCCACTTCCTGTTTTCCCTGTGTTTTCTGTGTGGATGAAATGTGAGGTGTCAGCTTTCTGACTGACTGTCCCTCCTTTCCTGGATGGACTGTATTTCTCTATCTCAGTAACAGTAAAGGAACTAATACACAGAATATTCTCTGTGTCGTAATGATTGGGAGATGGAACATGTGACTGTTGACATCCACTCTTCTACTCGGTGCCTTCTAGCTCCTCTGCAATTCTGTTTTAACATGTGGCTTGTCTATTTATTCTTCTGCTCTTTGCAAGAATATAAAAAATAGTTAAGAGATTAAAGAGTGAGGCCTTTCACCTTCAAGTGATTTACTTACAGCTCTCAGAGAATAGTGACAGGTTTGTTTGTTTTTTTTTAAATTAACTTCAAAACCACACCCTCCAAAGACAACCGTGAATGCTTGAAGTAGTCTCCTTCCTTGGCTGTCTCCCTGTCACGGTTGAGGTAAACGTCCCCTCATAGTGACAGAGATGAGCAGGGTTAAGTGGACAAGACTAGAGTCCTGTTTCCTTGACTTATGCTCCACTTGAGGTGACTTCAACTATTGCAGTCATTTATTTGAGCTTCGGTCATCGGAACCAACACTTTGAATTCCACTCAGAAGCTAAAGAGGTTGGAGTCGGTGATGGAGGAACCAGATGTTACTCGCTTTGTCCAATTCCCTTCGGCAGACGGGCTATAAAAAGTCTGAGCTTGCAATCAGAATGTCTCAAAGTCTTCACACAACCACAGTGCGCATTCAAAGTAACAACGAATCGCAGGTTTTAGGTGCTGAGTCTGTTGCCACCGATCAAGGAAGAACTGTTTGCACAGAAGACGGCGCTAGTGGGGAAAGCCACACATTAAACACGTCATCACAATGGGAAAAGCCCTTATCATGCTTAATTTGGATGAGACGCTTGGTTCCCCTCCTCTCTTGCCTGACAGCCTGATCTGTAAGTGGGGAGCCAGTCCTGATCTGTAAGTGGAGAGCCAGTCCTGATCTGTAAGTGGAGAGCCAGTCCTGATCTGTAAGTGGGGAGCCAGTCCTGATCTGTAAGTGGGGAGCCAGTCCTGATCTGTAAGTGGGGAGCCAGTCCTCTCGGCTTTATTACACAGGGAGCTGCTTAAGTGTTTAGTGATAGAATTCCGTTCTTACTTTTTTGGGGGGTAAATTGATTAAGAGCAATTCCCATGCTACTTGAAGACTGAAGATGGCTGAAAATTCAGTAAACTCTTCAGTTTAAGAAGTTACCTGGGCTTGGAGACAAAAGCATCCTGTAAGCAGTCACTTCCTGGGTCAAATTTCCTGTTATATCCTTGAAGGAGCAGGAGTAGGTTTGAATTCTCTGGCCTTTGGTCAATATGAAATGGATCCACTTCTGTGGGTCCTCTCAATACCTAGAACACCAAGTAACCACATCCTAGGTCAGGATATCTTGTTTGTAGCCACACCTTAAGTCAATAACCTTGAAAGAGCAAGAATAGGCTTAAACTCTGACCTTCAGTCCAGGTGGAGCAGATCCACTTCTGTGGGCCCTCCACATGATGTATGGAACATGTCTAGGTAGCTCACCAAATTTGACTTGCCATGACTTCTACAGGTTGCTTCCATTTTTGAAGAACAGAAGCTTACGACCAGAGAATCCACCGGAGATTGCAGAGAAGGGCTTCAAAAGGCACTTCTTAAAATCAATAATGGAAATTCTGTTGAAACAAACACATAGACTCCCACAATACTTAAAGGGAACAACAGTGGACTGACTTTATTTCTTAAAGACTAATCACACATGTTGAACCCATCTTAAATGCAAGGTGTTACCATGTTCTTAGAATGAGGAATTTCAAGGACAATAGAATCTTTTTTTCTGATTATTTACATAAGTATATTTTAAAAGCTTCATCTTTATTTATGTGTACTTGTATGTGTATTTCTGAGTATGTGACACATGCGTGTAGGTGCCTTCAGAGGCCAGAAGAGGGTATTGGATTCCTTGGAGATAGAATGACCGATGGTTAGGAAGCACTCAACTTATTCTGGAAAACAAACCTGTGTCTTCTAGTCCTCTGTGAGAACAGAAGGACCTCTGAACTACTGGGCCATATAGACTCCAGTCCCTTGAGTATATGATACCTAAGGACAGATGATCTATCTGTCTATCTATCTATCTATCTATCTATCTATCTATCTATCTATCTATCTATCTATCATCTATCTATCTATCATCTATCTATCTATC
>NC_022022.1:45302721-45321495 GCF_000317375.1 Microtus ochrogaster | reverse complement strand
TATCTATCTATCTATCTATCATCTATCTATCTATCTATCTATCTATCTATCATCTATCATCTATCTATCAACCTATCTACCTATCTATCATCTATTTATCTATTTGTTGAATCACTACCTACAGTACCTTTCTATTTATATATAAATTACTATATATATATATAATGTTTCCTGAGGCTTTAAGATATGTTTTTTTTAAAAACATTTAATACTGTAGTTCTTGGCTGATGAGAGTTTTAAATTTTTTCTTATTATGGTTAAAATTAAGAATTTATGTCCCCATACAAGATTTTTATATTAAAATAAAATGCCCCATTTTAAATCAGTGTATGAACACACAAGGAGAATATTCCTCATCATTTTTATTAGAATATGATACACATAAGTTATGAGGTGTGTAACTCTGCCAGTCTACTAGAAAGGTTAATAAAGTCTTCATGCTGTTATTTCTCACAGATGCATTATTGCCATGGGCCTTGACAGAAAACCATCTTCAACAAAACCTAGGAAGGAAAAGATTGCGGAGCAAAAGGAGGAGCCACTGAAGAAGAGTCAGGGGAAAGTGAGGAAAGAGAGAGAGAATGCACCATTGAGAAGGAACGCGATGGAAGGGAAAGAAACCTCGTTCTCAGCCACCTTTTCAGCTGAGGAACTAAAATCAGCGGTCGGAGAAGTGAGGACGGCTATGGAGGAGATGGAATGGAAGGGCAAGTCAGGACAAGATGTTTGGGAAGAGGACCAGGAAAACACGTTTACATACGGTAACTAAGAGCAGATTTGTCTTGTTGCTGTTGCCTTTAGCATCTGAGGATCATTTAAGACTTTCAGATTGATCTGTGGACTATTGCTTATTAGCTGTGATCTGTAGACAGCTGGGCCATGCTTCTTTTACTGTTCCCTGTGAAGTCCCAAGTTCTTTTTCTGGCCTCAGAAGTGTTGAGGTGCTTTCTGTGGGTAGGAAAACATAAGGAAGCTTCTGTCCTGCTATCCCGAGTCAGAATCCACTCCTGTAGAGACCATTTGTCCAAATGGAACTTTGTCTATTTCTTTAGCTTTTGAATATGATTATAGGAGCAGCATCGACCCACTTCAGCATTGGTGAGTACAATCCTTGGGAGCATTTGTTGCTATGGTATTAGACATGGACAGCAGCTTGTATGCAGTTCCAAGTCCTAGAACCTGTCTCTCTTGCGTTTCTCTTTCCCCGTCTCCACTTCCCTTTCCCTCTGTCTCTCCCCCTTTCCCTGTCTCTCCTCCTCCCTATTGCCTTGTCTTTCCCTCCCCTTACTCCTCTGTCTTATTCTCCCCCGACACAAATATGTAACACATGCAAACACAGTCAGATGCACACACACACATACACACACTCACACATCTGCACAGGGGAAGCAACGGTAACATTGCCAGGCTCTGCGCAGTGGGTGGTGCGCCAGGGCCCTCTCCCTGCTCACTCTCGCTTTCTATGGGAGCCTTGTTTCTAGCTCCATTTTACAGCGTGGAAGATGGGCTTCACTCCTGCACAGACATAGCAGAACTCAGATCCATGCCTTTGTGGATCTATTCTCAACTACTAAATCATTCTCTCTGGACCAATGCTTCAGGTACTGCATGGCTGCATGTGATATTCCTAAGGAGCCAGGAAGAGTGCATTGAGTGTTCCTCACAGACGAGCAGTGGCCACAGGTCAGGGTTCCCTGTGGAAGGTCTGGCCTCTTAGAATCTTGTTTCTTATGTTACTATACAAGGGTTTCAGAAATCCTAGGGGGAAAACCCAAGTGCTGGGCCTCATATGTTGGTGACGAGATAAGGGGGCTATTTTAGCTGGGATTTCACTCATAATGCTGGCACCCTGCTCACTTCTCTCTGCACTGCCCCCCATTTCTTACTCTTTCCTCGACTGGGGATTTTAAGATTCAGGGGTGGCTGCAATGGCTACAGAGAGTTGCTTCCCAGTGTTTCCTCTTGGAAGACAGAAGACTTGAAGAGTCCTGGCTGAGGCCCCTGTCCCTTGTTTTCCTCTTTTACAAACATGGCTGTGTAAAGACCATGCCCTTTGGACTGTGTCTATCATCTGTGTTGATGAGTTAATGGGTTTTAACTTCCACTTCCATGAGGACCCAGAGAGAGACCACAGCTCTCTGCCTGGCTGTGGCTGATCATGGAACTGGAGCTGGGTTAGGGGAGATGCTAACAGAACCTCTAACTGCCACATTTGAATGCTTGGTGCTCCTCCTTGTCAGTGGGGATTCAAGATAGCACTCTGAATGCTCTAGACGAACTTGGGAGGATAGCAGAAGCTGGTAGTGGAAGGATGCTGAAGCCCACACCAGTGGCTCATTCCTCTGATTGAAGCCAGGAGTGGGTGAGGCAAAGGTAGCTCACCTTGGGCTCTTGTGAAAATGGAAGGCTGGTAGCTGAGGGAGGACTGAGCTTTCCTGGGGATGACGGAAGGGGTAGCACACAGCTAGAGCAGGGTCAAATTTTATGTTTTGTGGAAAAGCACAGAAGCCTGTCAAGAGCAGGATGCAGGGCTGTTTCTGTTACCCCTGAATGTTCCTTCTTTATTTTGCCTCATTTTAACCATGCCTGTAGCTGCCCTGATGGTGGCCCCAGTCCTACTCTGATTTAGATTGGATACACTGCTAATGTGTGTTGCTCCCAAATAGTAACACTTTCATGTGATTTGTCCTGTTCCATGCCAGCCCCTCCACTTCCAGTGACAGCTGCTCTTCCTTCTAATCCCTATTTCTAATGACCTATTAGCTCTGGATGGGCTTGAGTCTTGCTGCTTCTAATAGCACCTTGGCTCTGTGCTAACTATGACGTGTGGAGAAGCTGAAGCTTAAAGATGTTACATTGCCTGAGGTCACATGACTAAGAAAATTCAATCTGGGTATAGGACACATGACCGACTGATGTCCGAACCCTCACATATCACTACTGTTTCTTACTATGGATTATTATAATATTCATGGTCTGTCAGACTCCTACTTATCCTGTGAGTAACAGCAAATATCTACAAAATAATAAGAGTATGGGGCTGTGGAGATGGTTCAGTGGGTAAGAGAACTTGCTACACAAATGAAGACCTGAGTCCAACCTCCCACGGGCCGTATAAAATGCTGGACATCATCCCACTCAATTGTAACCCCAGCACTTTGGGAGGGTGGAGCCAGAAGGATCCCTGGAGGGTTGTTTGTTGCCAGAAGCCTAGCTTCAGGTTCAGTGAGAGACCCTGCCTCAAAGGAACACGCTGGAGAGTATGAAGGAATTATGACGGAGCAGGGTACCTGATGTCTACATGCAAGAACAGGTCAGTCACACATGCACATGCCCACACCCCAATAACGTGCATGTGTGTATGCTCTGCACATAAACTCAGTTCTTCTTACGAAGTCCTTCATACACACTCTAAGGTGACATCCTGCCGTTTCTTCGATCCCATTCCACTTAGATATGCTGCAGTTTCTTATTGAGGTTTATTTCAAGGTGCTCTACCGATGCCTGGAGTAACACATAATGCAGAACCCTGTACATATTTTTAAATACACATATATTCCCATACAAAATGTAGCTCTTATATTAGGCACCAGAGATGAACATCAGTAACTCCTACCATAGTATAATTATGAGAATACTTACAGCGGTACAAAGCTTGTCTACAATCACAAGGCCCTGAATTCAGCCTCCAAAGAGCAGATGGATTCTCTAGTAAAAGGTTTTTTTACTTCTGGAAATTTCCATGTAATATTTTCTGACTGCATTTGAGCATGCGTGAGTCGAGCCACACAAAATCAAGCCATGGACACAGGGGGGAACTGCCCTGGTACCATTTCACACAATGAATCATGAGTTCTAAGTAAAAACCCACAGGATGAACTAGTGTCAGGAGCAGCCACTGAGAGCTCTGGATATGATGCGTGCACTCTTTCTTGTGTACAGAAATCCCTTTTCCTTGGCAGAGACTGGAGATTCCTTCATGCAGGAGTTATCTTACTGCTAGGTCTTTCCCCCCCCTCTTTTCTTTCTTTCTTTCTTTCTTTCTTTCTTTCTTTCTTTCTTTCTTTCTTTCTTTCTTTTTTAAATTGCACTTTGATGCTCTTTCACACAGAAAAATTTCAGTTAAAGCTTACTAATTAATTAATTAAATTAATCAAAGTTTCAGTTAAATCTTATGAAACTGCCCCAGGGGCTGAAGAGATGGCTTAGCTGTTAAGAACGCTTGCTGCTCTTGCAGGGCACCTGGTTTCAGTTCCCATCACCCACCATAGGTGGCTCCCAACCACTCAACTACAGCTCCAGAAGATCTAAGGCTCTCTATGGCCTGTGTGGACACATACATGGCACACAGGCTCAAAGACACACACACACACACACACACACACACACACACACACACACACATAAATAAATAAATAAAAATAAAATCTTACAAAAAATTGCCCGGTAAATTGCCCAGCGATATTTGAATACAAATCTCTTTATTGTCTTTCTGTTTGCTCTTTGCATGTTGAAGCATGCACTAACAGCCTCACCCTGCCCTTTCTTCTATGACTTTGATTACAGATATTTACACTCCTTAGCTGTGCAAAATCTCACTTTCTCTCGGTGTGCCCACTTCGCTATTTCTACCACATGTTTGTTCTCACAACATAAACACTTTCTATGCGTAGGAGGGCACCTATGTCAAAATTAATTTTCTTTGATTGCTTAGGGTGGGCAGTACTCGAGAACATTACCCAGGAGGCCCCACCACCAGAAGAGATGGAGTGTCTAATAACTAAAACACATAAACATTGGGAAATCTTTATTTTCTTATATCTTTTAGGTTGAGGATAATTGTTTAGTTGCTTAATTGGTTCTGCACGAGTGCCTCTCGCTGTCTGTCGCTGGCATGCTGTCACTCTGAGATTTTCAGTGTGGGGTGGGGAATAAAGAGCAAACAATTAGATATGAAAGGTGAAAAATTATAACCACGAGAGACAGCTGGAGCTTATATGATGTGACAATTTGCTTTCCCTGGTACAAATTTGCTCCATCCCTGTAGGGAATGAAGTAAATCGGAGACTGCGACAGCGATGTTCTGTTTCTAGAGTTTTGATTCTGAAGCTGTAATTATTTTGGGCGTCGTATGAGTGAACACTGTACATGGTTCCTGTTGCGGCTAAGCTATGAAGCCATCTTTAAATCTTTCCTCCATGTCCTTTTTGGGTTCTCAGCAAGCTATTCACATACTATCTCTCAGGTCCTCTGGATGTGATTAATTGAATTTTTCCACTTCACTATTCATTAGAGTGATACCCAAATATTTTGAACAATCTTTATATGAAATATGACCTCACTAGGTCTGCAGATTAACTTCCATTATTGTAATCCTGTTTTCTTCATTTTTAATTTACTTCCAATTTATCCTTCATATAAAGTTCCCCTCTCTCCATTTTGGTCACTGTGGGTAGTGGTGTCCATTTGTAAATGAGCCCTTATTAGCTTCCAGCCTTGTCATTGAGGTTTTCATTTCTTTTTGTGCTCTTGTGTGTAGCTGATTGCAGTCTTTGATCATCTGCTGTTAGTCCTCCCTGTTCCATAATTGTGTGAAAAAGCAACAAAGAAAGACCCAGAAAAGAGGGGACAATGGAGCCAGAGTTCTCATTAGAGTGAAATGGTTGAAGCTCCCAGAGTTCTGTTCTTATTGTCACTGTGCGGAGTTTCTTCTTTCAGACTATGAAGAAGATTTCGAAGTGGATGAGGAAAAGCAAGATCAGAGAGCTGAGGATGAGGGTCAGGCTGAAGATCAGACAAGCATAACATCCAAGTCGCCCGAGGAAGGAGAAAAAGATAATTTCAGCCTTGAAAAGGAGATTGAAATCTCTTCAGAGAAGGCACCCGGTGCCCGTGCCTGTGAGAACGGCGAGGATGACGGCTTGGACAGCGAAGAGGAGGATAAACAAGGCAGGTTACAGAGTGTATCAGGGTGCTTTTGACTTTGCTTTCTGTAAAATTAATAAGACAGAGATGCAGAGTTACCTAACCCAAGAATCCCCCAAGAATCCCAGCCAGCCATGCCTCAGCGAGTTTCTGAATTGAAGAATCTCTTCCTTAGTCTGTTCGCTTTCCTAAGTTTGGGAGATTTTAGCAAGACATTAGATTGGGTTTGCAGTAATCTGTGCTCTGTCTAGTTAGAAAGGTTGTTACGTTTTTTTTATCTCAAACTATTTCAACACACACACATACAGAGAGAGAGAGAAAGAGAGAGAGAGAGAGAGAGAGAGAGAGAGAGAGAGAGAGAGAGAGGAGAGAGAGGAGAGAGAGAGAGGGGAGAGAGAGGAAAGATTCCAAGTAGTTCCCTGTTCCCTAAAGGGTACTCCAGAGGGACACTGAGGCAAGAAAAGTCAGAGAAACAGTCAGCAGTATGGCAGGTCCGCTCGTAGTTTCCAAAGGTCTTATGTAATATGATTGATGGGTACACCCACGATACCTGCTTGCAGCCAGATTGACGCTGGTTTCTGGTGCAGACAGAAGAACATTTCAGCCCACTAGTAAATGTTAGTCCTTTATACTGGATGTGCAGCCAGTGGTCTCAACGCTCAGGGCATCCTAAAGGCCCTTTGGGGCACTGGGACTCACAGAGACTCACAGGCAGGCTCTGTCAGGATGGTGCCTGTCATTTCTCCCTGATAGTGGGAGTGACAGAGTCAGCTCGGAGGGAGGAGAAAGAGTCTTCTGCAAGTGGAGTAGCCCCTGGCCTACACTTAAGAGCTTCTATTCACTGAAAGGATAAACTAAGCAAGGGTTTTTGCTTTGGGATGTTTCTCTTGTTTTTATTTCTTTACAATTCTGCCATGAACACAGACAGGGTGCTTGAGCTACTAGGTTCTTAGGAGGGTTTGCACGTTTAACCTCTTTCAGCTTAAAATGACTGTAAGTGTTCAAAGGAAAAATAAAGATCTTTGTAGGTAGGACAAGACTTTTTAAAAGATTTTAATTCACTTAAATTCTGTCTAGTGAAACAAGGGACACATTTCCTATTTTGTCATCTGAAGGTATTTGGCCTATGATCTGTGTCTTTTAGTTAAAGAATTCTCTTGGCACCTCATGGGCTTTTATCAAGAATGATAAGAATGGTCACACTATATTTGAGTCTTTGTGGTTTTGGTATTTTTAACTAGAGAATGGGGTCACATTATGGGTGTATTTTGAGTTGCTGACTTCTTTAAAGCTTGCTTTTTATTCCAAATTATTTTCCATATAAAAATATCAAATTTTGATTTCAGGAATTATTAAGATACTATAAAAATTAAGCAATCAAATTGATTATGAATGAACATTTAGTTTGTAATTCACTCTCTTCAAAATTAATTTATGATGTTTTTCTGTTAGCTTAGTGGGTGCACATGAATCTACTGATATTTTAATTATCATCTTCTGCCCCACAGTCCCTCCATTAGTGCCCCACCACCCACTCAAGTCACAGTCTGGCAGGGCTTCTGTTCCCACAGCCCCAGCTCGACTGCGGTCATGATATGTAAGTTTAAATTAAGTCTCTATCATTCTATTTGTCAAGAAGACTCAGGAGTCAAGGCTGGAGTGAAACCTACTAACCCAGAGAGACTGAGTAACAACTAACTAACCTTGCTTTTTGACCAAAGAGACCACAAGAGACTTCTTCACTCTTCCCAGAGCCAAAAGAGTTCAGACTCTAGTCCCCTCCCTTTCCTTCCCTGCATCTTCTCTATCCAAATTGCTGGCTTCTCTATGGTCAATTCTGGTCAGCTGATCACTGGCTCCACCCCCTGACTCAAGGTTTAACTTTATTGGGCAGTCTCTGGAATGTCAGAGTGCTACCAAAATATTCCACAACAAATTTAAGCAAGCTTGTTCTAATAGTTAATACACACGAATTAAAAGCAAAAAAGAGCAGCCTTACATAGAGTAAAAAGAGAAAACAGTTTTGTTTCAAACCAGGAAAGGGTCCATGAGGATGTGAACAGCATCTTTAGTACTAAATTGCCCGACAGCCAAGGTAAAAAGCAAAAGAAACGCTATTAGAAAATGCAGAATGACGGTGATTCGGTGTATTTGCAAATAAAACTGACGTTCATATTTATTACACTGCTCAAACTTTTAGGTATTTTAATATGTTGAGATGGATCTTTTCTGTAGATATTTGCATTTTAAGTTTCTTACACAAAATTTGTGTAAAATATAATGTGTCAGTTTGAATATACATATGGAGTTCAGTTCATAGTTCTTTATGACTCAGACCTGAATAATTCAATAGAAAATGGTGCTATCGTATAGAAAAAAGTTTCGTCTTAGTCGATATTTTCAAAGGAATCATCCAAGTGATTTGTCTGTCTATAAATACATTAAAATTCATTTGCTATAAGTATAAGCGATTAGGAACACAGATGGCTTGGGTTTTCGTGTCTGCTGTAACAGGGTGAGGATATTGGACTGTTGCTGTCGCAAAGATCCTGTGAACTCCTTGGCTCTCTAGTTGTCTGAGCTTTGTACTTTCTGGAGATCAAATAGATTTTCCTAACATAATAAGCTTTTATGTTCACCAAGAGAAAGGGATGGGCAGGTCTTCTTTTTTTCCTTCCAGGGACAGCTCCGAGTATCTGCGCCATGACTACTAAATACCATTAGTAACGGAGAGTCTGGTGCTGACTGCGGCTGTGTGTATTTGGCAGTGCTGTAGCTCACCTGGTGACCCCTGCTCAGAAAGTCTGAGTTCCACAGTGCCTGTGTGTGTGTGTGTGTGGGGCGGGGAATTGCTTCATCCACCTTAAACAACCTTCAGAGCAATTACTTCCCCCTTCTTATCTGCATTTTGCAATACGCAAACTGGCAAATAGTGGAATCAAATAATTCCAAAGTCATATAGCCAGGAAGTTCTGCAATTTATTCACAATTATAACCAAAGCTCAAAGCCTGCACTTTGGAGGAAAATCTGCACTTTTTTCTCAAAAGCAGAACATATCCATCTACCTACAATTAAAATCACCATTCAGCCTGGTGAAAGAATTTGTTTCCTGCAGTTCTACAGCTCAGAGGCCTTTTGGCTTCTTTTGCTACTTCTGCTCTGTTTTTACAAAGGGGAAGTAAAAACAGAATTTCTAAATTTCCCTAGATTGTCCTTTCTCTCCATGAATAAATTCTCTCCATTCCTAGGCCTTGCAAGGTCTCCTTTCAGTGACTCTGTCCACTGGGGCAGATTGAGTTAATCCCTGTAACCCTATCCAGTAGGAGGTCAGTATTCAGACATTCCCCATGTATTAAATGTTGTCTCTCAAATTACACAGATGATTAGCACAAACAACCATGCTAAGAAAACCAGGACAGTGTGTTGCTTTGCTATTCTCTTAAAGACAGTATCACAAGAGACTTTGTAGATACGTTTAAAGGGCATATTTTGACATCACCCCTTCTAAGGTACTTTGGCTGTGTGATCTCTGGCTAATATTCGTGTTATGTGGTTCTTAGACTATTAACTGAAAAAGATAAGTAGAATTACATATAGGCAGAATAGATAATGTTTTAAATAGTTATGGAATGAGAGCCACCAGGACAGTCACTTCACAAATGCTGGGAAACTTTTGAGACAGAATTGAACTGGCAAGCTATTTTCTCTTGTCATTTCAATAATGGAATTCTCAGAGTCCTTTCGGGGGCCCTTTCGGTCCTGAGTGTTCACACACTGCCGCTTTGCCAGAGCTCTGAGATACAGTTATCTCTCTGCTTGTCTGTGTCCTCCCAGGAGGCCTCCTGTCTTCTGGACCTTCATTAATCAGACTCCATTGTGTTGCTCGAAACTACGCTTCTTAGTATGGGACATGTAAGAGTCGGCGATTTCATCCGGCTAATACATAGCATTTATTAGAGATGACAATATTGTGCAGTGGATTTCATGGAAAACGCAGCGTTTCACCTACAAAAGAGTGAGAGGCATAGCATGGGCACGGAATCCCAGACACCTGTGCATCCCTTTTATTGACATGATTAAGAATCTTGCTGTTAGTGTTTGGATGTGTTTCATTTGAACCTGCCTGCACCTGTTCCCAGGGGCAAACAATTGCCCAGGCTGTCACTCTCGTGACAAGTCAGCCCTGTTTAAACTGCCAGCTCACAATTGCACTGCACACTTTGATGAATCCACTGTCGAGTGGCCCATGAGTGATGGAGGAGAGCCGACTCAGAGAGGACCCTACTCCAGGAATGGCGTGTGCCGCTTCCTGCCATTTCAAAGGGACGATGGCTTCTGATCTCTGCATTTGTGTTCGCAACCCTGGACACTAATTTACTAGCAGAAAATGCTTTGTTAAAGATGAATGCTCTGAGTCTGGTAGGGAAAACACTGTGTGACCAGGAATGCACTTTTCCTGGGCAGTTTGGAGGTCAAAGCTAAGTAATTCCTCATGTGAAAAAAGGGAGAGGTGATGAAGACAGACCGGAGAGGAGGAGGCAGACAGTGTTGTTTCTCCGACTACTCAAAGAACCAGATTTAAAGCACATATTTGTTTTATAATAGTTCACTTGTGTGTTCTTCAGTTTGATAAAGCCGATGCCATAGACCTAAAATCTCAGAGTCGACAAACATTCAATTTACTGCAATTAAGATTCTTACCATCTTAGGGTTTTATTCTTTTGCTTAAATATATACTTTGAGGATTGCATATATGTACCCAGTGTATTTTGGTCATATTGGCTATGAACTTGAAGAGAAGACCGTGACAAGGTCCTCTTCTATATTGACATTTTATTTGACATGAACTGACTACTGCAGGGTCATATGCCTGCATCCTGTGTAGGGGAGAGCCATGAGGAAATTATACACAATGGATAGACACTTTATGTGTTCATTTTTGCACGACTTGTCATTATTTGTTTCTTTTCACTTTGTTTCATGTGGATGGGTGTTTGCCTACACGCATGGAAGTCTGTGGTCCACCTGCTTGGTTCTGGTGGAGGCCATAAAACATCTTTGAGTGCCTTGTAACTGTGGTTGTAGACAGTGGGTGCTGAGCGCACACCCAAGCCCTCTGCATGCACAGTGAGTGCTTCTAACCCTTGAGCCTCCTCTCCAGCTCCAGTCAGTCATTTCTTAATAACATGCATTCCTTAACCCACTGCTGACTGCTGAAGAAGGAAGTCACAGATTCAAGAAAGTTGGTTAAATCTACCATTGCTTAGTCTACATTCAAATACTTTCAAATGAGCTCTTCCGCTATGGCTTTGTTGTTTTTGATGTGTGATAACACTATGTGGCTGAGGCTGGCTTTGAGCTTGAGATCCTTCTGTCTCGGCCTCCCATATGCTGGGAACAGAAGAGTATGTGTCACCACACCAGGCCTCTCTACACTTCTGAACGCACATGGTTACATAGTTATGATGTCACACAGCAAACTTCTGAAGATTGATTGACCAGCTCACAATACAAAAGCATAAAGGTTTACACAGTACAGTATGATGTGATTTGTTCTGGTCTCAATATTGAATTCATTATACAGCTTAGCAAGTTCAATCAGACAGTGTAGAGGCGGCTACCCTCTGGAGCCCCTTTTTCCTGTCATAGCTGTATAGTGAGCAAATATGTCCTTATAAAATAATGTGTATTTAACTCAATTCTGAATTCACATATTTCATGGAGTGATAATTGATTACCTGTTGAGGGCCAGATACCTGCTCTTACAATGAATGATGAGCTTATACATTAGTTTAATTTATATTTCTATGTTTTAAAACATCTATTCATTCTAGAACAGTGGTGCTCAACCTGTGGGATACCCTATACATCAGATGTTTGCACTATAATTCATAACAGTAGAAAAGTTACCGTTATGGAGTTGGAAAGAGACAAGTTTGTGGTAGGGGGTCACCACAATATGAGGAGCTATACTAAAGGCGAGCAACATTAAGAAGGTTGAGTAGCACTGTTTTAGAATGTCCACTGAGTACCAACTCTTTGCTGTTATATTGTACGTGAAGATTTCACCTGAACCCTGGTAGCTGGAATGAGAGGGAAATAGTTCACACGCGCATGCCTAAAAGCAGGAACCATTAGTATATAAACTCATGTGCCTTCGCCAAATCGGAAGAACAAAGGAAGTGTCATTTGTGAAGTGAAGGTTTTGTTTTGAATTCTTAAACTTAGTAATAAGAAAGATGCCATTGGCAATACAGTAGGAAAGAGTTGTGGCTCCATCGCTAGATGTCAATTTTTAATAGAAATTAACCACTTTAAGTTGTATAATTAAACCCAGTATCTTAGATTCTAGCGTAAACAACAATGAAGTGACAAAACAGGGTGACAACCAGGACTCCGAGGAACTAGCAAGTTTTCAAGTTTGCTACATGCTGAGGAGTGTGGGAATAATTTTTAAAACAACAACAACAACAACAAGCTTGCCCTTGGTGAAGATGGCGCAGGCTCTGAGGCTAGGAAGAGCGGAGCCACACTTTCTGAGCACTCTTCAGGATGACTGCTAGGAAAATGAGCCAGCACCCCAGGGAACAGCACAGTTATCCAGCTGGTCTGCAAACGTGAACAAATCGCTAGTCATTGAAGAGCCTGCCTTCCAGCTGGAAGGAAAGGCCGTGGCTCGCTTTTCTTTGTAGACTATTTCCTGGCACATTGGATGTTCTCAGCTTTAAGGGATGGGTGTGTCCATGCAGGCAGTCTGCATTGTCAATGGTATGTATGAGAAAGGGAGGAAAGTTGGGGATTGGATAAATATTAGGGGAACCATGATCCTGCTAGGGACAGGAAACAGTGGGGGACATGCAGATGGCTTTGACAGAGCCTCAGACACTGAGTACAGATCTTTTCCTGGACAAGGAGATCAGAAGGAACAAGCTCTCTCAGTAACAGGACAGGGATAGGGACTTTTTGGAAAAAATGGAATCAGGCAAGAGGCTGTGGCTTTGCTTTGTACCTCCAGTAGCCTCTCTATTCTAATGACTACCAATTTCAAATATGTCCTCAAAGTTGCTTTATTTGGAACATTTTAGTATAAATTTTGCCTTATTTCTAAGAGAGGAAGCACAGCTCATTGTGGAAATCCCATTGCACGAACCTGAAGCTTTTTCTGCAATCCTTGTCTTACCCCAGCGTCTGCACAGGCATGGAGCAAGAAGTGAGAGTGAGAGCCAGTTACACCAGGAGATGAGGGAGACATTTGGAGACGGAAAGGAGTTTGTATTGGAGGTCCGGTGCCCTAGCTACTGAGAGGCCACACATTTCCCCTTCTTTCTTTACTGAACATACTCAAAATTGATCCAGGATGGGCTGTTGGTCTTTTGAAATAAGATAATATACCTAATAAAAGTTACTGAAAAAGACAGAAAAGGTAGCCTGTGAGCAGTTCACAGAACCTAAAGTAGCAATCATCCTGACAACATTCAGATGGCCCGTGCAGACTTGGGGTCTCTGACTATGCCGAACGACATATCATAACTAATGGTACATTGGGGAGAGTCATCCGCTAATAAGTGTGAGTTGTTTCCCTTAATTTTTTATGGGAGAACAGAGAGTGAATGGCCCAACTAAGGGTCATCTAGAAGCACAGGGTCTCCTGGTGCTTGCCCATGGATTGTGGTGACAGGAATGGTGTTTCAGAGAGGCTGCTGCTTAACAGAGCCTCACTAATATTAGTCTTGGAAGTATTGGCAGGTCTCTGTGGCTATAGTTAAACTGCTATAGAGAGCTGTGCTACAGATTGCTGGCAGAGCCAGAGGGACAGGAGGATGATGAAGGAAAGGCTGGCATTTTTACTTATTTAGTTCTCATCTTTAGTTCCACATTAGCTGGCCCAGCCAAATGTGTTAGCATCATACAGTGATACAAAAGTCAGCTAAGTGAATGTGGAACACAGAAGAAATAAATCTGGAAGACCAGGAAGCTCTGGAGACTCCCACTAGTTGGCATATTCTATATGCATGTTTGGTCCCTGGTACCCTCAAAAGATAAAGTGTTTTCTGCAAAATAATTTTAAGTTCAGAGCAATTGTTTTTTAAAGCAAACATGAGCTTGTGCTTTTCTTATCTGAAGCAATGGAATCAGGAACTTTTACAATTGTGCTCCTTTTTTTCATGGATTCAACGTGTAGGTTCACTCTTGGGAAGTTTTCACAAGCCTTTTAGAGTTCACGTGCAAGCCATTTTTGACTATTGTATGTTTCTCACATATATCCTTCTGACAGTGCATCTGGGGCTTCTATTTTGGCTCTGTGATCTGCAGTGTTATTTCTTCACCCTGTCCTCTTTCACAGATTACCTTAGGTTGCCCGAAGTTTTTCACCCTTGGGCATAAACTGCCTGGAGAAACCAGGGAGTTTATATTCCCCACAGGGTGGCCCACAGCCAATTATCTCTGTAGTTCAAAGTGAGAAAACCTGCTCGCTCTTAAGCCCATTACATCCCTCCTAGCCCAGCTGCCAGCTGAGTTGAGCTGATTCTGGAAACAGCTCATTGACTGACTGTCTCTCGTGCTTGCCTGGCTTCCTCACTCCCTGAAGACACTCTCCTGGAGCTCATACTCAATTTATCTTCTTCTCGGGCAGCTTCCTTTTAATGTCTCCCTTATAGGGACTCCAGAAAAGGTGTTATCTACATACACACATACCCCAAACACATTTCCTAATGCCCAGCTGCATTTGTGAGTGAAAAGATGGTGCCCAGATGCCAGAGTGTAGTAGGGTGGTAGATTTTACAGTAGATAAAAATATTGACATTACTGCTGTGATTAAACAGTAGAAGTCAATATGTGTTCTTACAAAAACAAAGTAGTACCCGAAATTTCTAATAGCAAAGGTATTTATAGCCTCTCTAGAGATTCTGAAAGAGAATTCAAACCTGGAGTTGGTTTTCTGTTAAATGTGATCTATTAAACTGGCTTGGGGGCACAGACCTTTAATACCTAGCAATTGGGAGGTAGGGACTGGATCTCATGGGGTATAAAGGCAGTGCAAACCGTAGAGTGAAACACTGTCTTGAAATAAGACACAATTAAATAACCATCACAAAAATAAAAGTAAATCCAAACCAAGCCAAAAATCTTTGGTAGTTTGCAGATCAGTTTTTAATCACAATAGTAACATAGAATACACTGAGAAAGTGATCCATTCTCCCTAAAGTTTGTTAATGGGTTAATACGATTTCTTCCCACTATAGTTCCCTATCAGCTGACACATTTACTATAGAGCGAAGATGTTATCATTTTATTTTTTGCAGATATTAAGACCGTGTCTTCGAACTCGTCTAGAAGTCACCCCTACTCCAGTGAAAGCGAAGATGAATCTGCGGAGCCGAGCGCAGATGTTCACTCTGCAGGGGGAAGTTCCAGAAGTTCCTCTTCTCAGGACCTACACGAAAGTGACGACCAAGGAAAATACCACGTCCCAGTCGAGGAGTCCTTGGAAACTGAGATGGAGGAGCAAGAAATCACTAAAGTAGAAGAGGTTCACGGAGCTCCGCTGACAGAGGTTAGTTGTTTGCCTGCTGAGGAAGAACCAGTGGAGGTAACCGAAGAGATTACAGAACCCAAGACGTCTGGGCAGTCGGCTTCTCCAGAGGCAAAGGTTAGAAGCCAGCTCCAGGAAGGAGGCACCTCCGTGGTGGAGGACGGAAAAGCCGACCTCCCTGGGCTGGAAGAAGAGGGTAAGTACAGCCAATGAGGTGACGCCACGCTCACGCACGGCCAATGAGGCCACACGCTCACTCACGTACCTGTGCATGGAAGCTGATTTGTGTCAATGCGACTGCCAGAGCTGGGGAATCAATCTGGATGATTCTGGAAGGATTCTATATTTGCCTTTCTCCTTGTCACAGAATTTCACATGTATTTTCCGCTTGCTGTTTTCCTTCTATTGCATTTAAAAATGACTTGATCATTCTTACATAGCCCGTTTCCTATTTTCTGTAAATTCCTTCCTATGGTAATTCTATCTCAAAAATCAAATAAAACACGATACGTGTGTGAAAGTCAAAGACATGTCTGGCTTTTTAGAGGTCGATGCTAACGCTGCTGTTTGTTCCGAGTGGTGGATACATTTGTATATGTATAACTCATGTGGATGGTGCTTAGCGTGTCCTATGCATGGCTGTATGTTGGATGTGAACTCATTGCATCATAACCATGGCCATCTCTTCTCTCCGGGGGAAGCAGCCATTTCTTAAGAAAGTTGTGTTGCCAAGAACTGAAGAGGCAAGCGGCAGTCCCAGAATTGGGTCAGGTGGAGCAGCCCCAGAGCTTCTTGGCTCCCTGTCATTGTAGATTAGATTCATACACAAGTATTAAAATTTCCTAAGCTATTTCATTCTGAACTATACTCTGACACCGAGCTCTTTCATGGTCGCTGGGTTTTCAGGGTGTGTGGGCAGGTCCTGTTTCACGAGAGAAGTTTAGGGTGGGACAATGGATCCCCAGGACCACAGACCCATAGAAGGTCAGAAGCTTCTGTCACCTCGGAGAAGACAAGGAATGGACAGAGCCCAGTCTGTGGCTAGTGAATTGTGTCTCACAGAGAGCTGCTTCTCACAGAGAGCATCCTGTATCCTTCCAGGCCTCCAGGTCTCCGCCATTTGCTCTCATCTGCCTCCCCGACAGTGCACCAGGCAAGCTGCTGGGTTCCCAGTTAAATCTGCTTCACAGTTTAATATTATGAATCCGACCATGTTTTTAAAACTTTGAGTGCTTTTAATTGTTATACGTTTTAGATCTCTCAAAGCTATTACTGAACTATTCAGGCCTACATATAGGAATAGAGGGTATTGAATAGTTACCTGTCTGTCTTACTGCTAATGTAACCTTGTAGTATGCCATGGTAGTATAGTCAAGACAAGGATGTAGTGAAGCTCCTTCCAGAAAGTGTTAGGAGGCGTGGCCACTGGGCTGATCTCACTAATTATGTCTAGAATGAGAGAAGGGATGTGACATGTAAAAGTTCAAAGTCCCATGTGGCTAAGATCACTTTGGTAGAGCTGCCTACCCTGACTTGAACAGGGATGACGCCAGTAGGCATGCTAATGTGGAGGGAGAAAGCTCATAATGCACTTCTTAAGATGAAATCAGAAACCTTACAGAGCTAAAATCAAGCTTCTGGGAGCTTCGAGGAGACTCAACCCCTTCACTTCTCCAGCCTGCCTTGCACTCACCAACATCAGTCTCTCACCAGCTCTAAGTCTGCCCTCCCACAGACTTCTGCTCCCCTTGTCGTGTCTCTTCAAACTCTTGCCCCTCTGCCCTGTCTAACAGAGGCACACGGGTGCACACACAGAGTCCTGATACCAAGGCTCTTTATCACGTGTGCCAAGGTGGTGGGACGCAAGGCGATCCCTGTAGATTTGCAGAATAAGGATATGGTCTTTCAAGCAGGGGATACTGTTCAGTGTTCTAAACGTTTCAAACAAATTAAGAATGCATGAATCACTTGACATGGGCAATAGGAAACAACCAGAAGAACTTACAGAAAATAAATTATTCATCCTGCAATACCATGTATCAAAATCAATGACAGAAAGGAAAAGTTATTTGAAATATTTGAAGCATAGATTTTTACATATATTTAAATAAGCAAATAATTTTTGGAAAGTAGGGTTGCCGTACAATGGATTATAATATGCTGATGAATAAAATAACAAGTGTTAAACATATCAGTAGATTTTATCCCTCATATTTTAGAAATGGTAAGTATATTTGTTTATTTTCTCAAATACATTGGGAAACATATTACATGATGCCTCTAATTTCACAGGCATTTTATAATCTTTTTATGAACAGGTTTGACACTGGAAGGCCAGGAATGAAACTTTTATCCTTGCTAAGCTTTAATACATGAGCTAATTTTGTTAATGTTTATTCTTCATTAATATCTATATAAATACAAATGGAGCATCTATAAACTAGAAAAAAAGGTAGTTTAAAAAATACTCTAACATAAAAATCACTTTCATTGTTTGGTAAGTTTTAAATTTTCAATCTGACATTTTACAGTTAATTGCTGTATTTTATACATTTATTAAGCTTTTATAAAGCATGCCCTGCCTTCTGCCACAATGTGACTCTACAAACACTCCTGTGTGGCTCTGATGAGCATCCTTAATGTCCACGTATTCCATTCTTGGACTTCCTCAGAACCTAACCTTTTCCCTACTGACGGATATTTATATTTTCCCACACTTATTTTGATACATTTTTAAATTCTCACTATGATTAGCAGTTCTTTTGTGTTTGATTACCTATTTATTTCAAATTCACAAATATTTCCTCAAGATTATAAAAAGTATAATTTATAAATCATAAAAAGTATAATTTCTGTATCAAAAGTTACAGTTTTTTTTTTTTTTTTTTGTGTGTGTGTGTGGGCCTTGATGGACTTTCTTCTCGCTCACAAACAATAGCCTCAAAAGTTTAAGTATTTCAGGGAGGAGGATAGGGTGCCAGGAAATCTGGTGATTCTGTCTTCCGGTCTTTCTCATATGTGTGGCTATAGCTAAGAAAACACTCACCGTTCTAGACATTTTATAGGATGTACTTAGAGAATGTGAACATAAAATAAGGGATGAGTAGTGGTTTCTGTTAGTTATAATTTAGAAGACATATAGAAATACAGTAAGTTCTGGTGTGTATTTGTGTGTGTATGTGTGTGTGTGTATGCATGTGTGTGTGTTGTATGTGTGTGTATGTGTGTGTATTTGTGTGTGTGTATGTATATGTGTGTGTATTTGTGTGTGTATTTGTGTGTGTATGTGTGTGTGTATGTGTGTGTGTGTGTG
>NC_022022.1:45295796-45302621 GCF_000317375.1 Microtus ochrogaster | reverse complement strand
TGTGTGTATTTGTGTGTGTATGTGTGTGTGTATGTGTGTGTGTGTGTGTGTGTGTGTGTGTGTGTGATGCTGGGACTGAACCCAGGGCTTTGAGCCTGTTAGCCAAGTGCTCTACCAGTGACCTGTACCTGCAGCTTCATTCTGT
This sequence comes from Microtus ochrogaster, assembly GCF_000317375.1. Lineage (NCBI taxonomy): Eukaryota > Metazoa > Chordata > Mammalia > Rodentia > Cricetidae > Microtus > Microtus ochrogaster. Next base: position 45,302,476 of record NC_022022.1, on the reverse strand, counting down.
GTTTTTAGGTATAAATTAAGAATAGTCAGCTTATGTAATTTAACTGAAGTAAGAATATGACTAAAGTAAAATATGATTTGTTGTTATGTGCACAGAATAAAACAGGTCTGAGTGAGAGCAGACAAATCTGAGCTGAGCTGAGGTCTAAGGACAAGGTCTGAGTGAATGTGGAAGTATTTGGTTGTCTGTTCCGGTAGATTCCTTCTGCCACTGTGTGTGGAAGTCTTCAGGCATCTGTTCCTGTAGATTCCTTCTGCCATACCTGGCATATGCTTTGTGTCCATCACGGTTCTTTGTGTGAATAGAACAAAGTCCTTGACTATACAAAGTTTGTGATCAGGGAGAAAATACGTTTGACACATGGATCGTTAAATATGGTGGTTTACCTGGTGTGTAAATGAGGAGGCAGAATGATTGTTAAGGGGTACCTTTTGAGGGCTGGCTTTTCTGCTCATGGTACATTTGAGCAGAGACGTGAGGAAGGGACAGAGGTCAGCTACTCTGTCACCTGCTGGAGATCTGAGGGACAGCTAGGAGCCTCAGCCCTGGACTGCGGACAGAGTTTGGGAAGAAAGCCAGTGTAGTGGAATAGGGTGGAAGGGAGGCAAAAGGGGGAAGAGGAGGGAGCCAGGGACAGGGAGAGGGAGAGAGGAGGAGAAGCAGAGGGGAGCCGAGGTAGACTTACAGACCTCTGCGAGTGTTTATTCTGCCATGGGAAATGCTTCCGCTGGAAATTTCAGAGTGGACAGATACCATGATCTGAACATTGAGAAAGATGACTCTCCCTCCTGTAGAGAGGATGGAGTCTGTCCTTGAACAGCTGTGACCTTGAACTTATAATTAATTAATTCTAAATTTTGTGCTCCATGCTTCAATGTCATGGGTAACACCAAAGCATCCTCACTGTGGAGGTGGATGAGGTTAGCTGCGAGTCTGTCAGGATCAGTTTCGGGAAAGGTAATTGATTCCCTACAAAGGATGATGGAGGTACAGAGATACTCTCCAAGGTGACTGTGGACTTAAAGTGAACTTGCCTGTGTCTCCACTCTGCTTCCATGGATTTTTGTGGTTTAGAATTTCAGATACAACCACTGGCATCATTTTCCTCTGCCGTGGAGCAGCTCAGTATTCTTTGCATGTTTACGATGGGGCCAGTTCATTTTGTTTCAGCGCTCGCAGAGGAGAAGGGATGAATTCCCTGACCTTGAAGGAACAGGCGGAGAATGTAAAAGATGCATGGGGCTACCAGCTAAGGTGCTTGCTTGCATTTTGACATCTGAAATTGTGGGGAAGAGAGGTAATAGTGAGAACTAAGGGCAGTGTAAGATGGACAGACTGACGTTTATGTTTTGTGGCTTCACCAGGGTTTTTAGTTTGTGTACTGGGCATCTCATTTTGCACTGCCCAAATTCCTTCTCAGGCCCTGCTGGCTACAAAATACTTGATACTTCATAGAAACAAACAAAATCCCTAAAACTTCCCCAACACACAGTAAGTGGAAGCTCTTGAATGATCCCTGTCCATTTCTTATTTCTCTAGAGATTTTTGTTTTACCTGAACTGGGTAATAATGAATGCAGAAAACTTTATTTCTTAAAAAGAAATCACAAAAGTAAACATGACATCCTAGATTTGTGTTTAGTTGACAAATTATAGCCCTTATTCCAACATCATTCTGTGCCTTACCTTTTTCTTAGAATCCAAGTTTATGATAAGGAGTCTATAGAAACTTCAAACTTACTCATTTAAACCATATGGACAGACTGTGCTTCAAAATGATTGAAACTTTTTTATTATTAAGTAGTTATGACTCAGACATGTATTGGCGTTCTGTTTGTATCCTATCTACGAGAGCCTGCACTTTGGCATTTCATGGTCTGTTTTTATTTACACCAGTGTTCGGCTTTTTGCAGTGTGCCGGCCTCTTGGCAGGTGCTAAGGCATAAGACTTAAGGACCATAAGGCTCCATTCAAAAAAGAGGCTAATCAGAAAACTGAAGATGCCAGTGTAATCAATGAAAAGAGCTCTGTGTGTCCCAGCCTTGGCTCTGTTTGAAATCAGGACAACCATAAAGGGTTGCACTTGGAAAGTTGTGATTTTTCTCCTGAATCATGGACATTTTCACTATCCAGATGTCACACAATCCACAGAATTTGTTGCATAAGAACATGAGAGAGAAAAACACAAGGAGCTCCGTGGAGTTGATTTTCCATGAGAAAGAGAAGGACCTCAATTAAGAAGTGATCCTCTAAGATCGTCAGTTCTTGGTGGTGTTGAAGCTCAGGGAAAATCAGAACCTTCTTCACAATGAACATGGGAAATCAAAAGTCTGGGCCAGGCCGCAGTCTCTGGAGGAGGACAAGGCCAACACATAGGGTGGCCTCTCTGCTGCGAGGTTCAGAGCCTCATCTCTTCCTTCCACGTAGTTCTTGGGTCCATCCTTTGGAATGTATAACTACTTAGCTTAACACATCAGAGAAGGAGGCAGTTATGCAGTTCCTACCGGAAGCTAATGGCATTCAAGAAGCTTCCACACTCTTTAGATGAAAATACACAAATTACACCCAGTTTTGTATAAATAAAACTGCCCCTCTTTCCCAATAGTAATGACATAAAAGGCATCAATAGGGTTTAGAAGGTTGGCTCACTGAGTTCTCATGCACCCTTTCCCTGGGGGTACAGCGTACAAGTTTTGTATTCCAGGTCCTACGGCAATGGTGCAGCAAAGCAAGGACTCCTTTGCACAGTGTGCTCTGCTCTCACAATAGATGAGAAACCAAGGAGTTCACAAGTAGTTCTCGCATCAAAGAAAAATTCCACTCCTTAATTATTGTTTATGCTATTAGAACAAGAAAATGGTGTTTTAAAGATGATGTATTTCAGACTCTAGACTCATATAGTGACCCCACCCAAGCTCGAGTGAAGAGCTGCTAAGTAATACATCACAAATACGAAAGCCCGTAGCACTACTTCCAGGAGTGGGTGAGAAGGGAAAAGAGAGAGTGTCCTGGCTGAATAAAGATGTGGACTAGGTAAGAAGTCACTCGAAGGAAGTAGATATTAGATAACAGATGCTGGAACACTTTCCAGATTACGCTCTCAATTTAATGTGCCATGGCTCCAAACCATGGCCATGATAATTTGGAATTAAAAAATTATAGAAGCTAGCACCAAGTAATTAGAAATTATTTCGAGTATTTGCAACAACAATAAGTCAGTAATTGCTCTAGCAAAAGAAACTGGAGAAAGCTTTGCTTTGTATATTTAATAGAGATGATATTTTTAACAAGGAAACAGTTCTTAAAAAAAAAGAGTTCTAAAACCTCAATAGGAAAAACCCAGTCACCATGCAGCAGGAAATTAACAATGTATTAAACAATGGTCATAACTCAGTATTCACTGGCTACATAAATTAGACATTAGTCACATAAATTTTGGAACATGCTGGGCATGTGTTCTGTCACTGAACTCATCTTCAGTCTGAATTTTTATGTGAAGCATCCATATCAGTGTTCTCAAGCCATGAGCTGCGACCTCTTGGTATCGAATGATCCTTTCACAGGAGTTGCAAATCACATGTTCTAATATCAGATAGTTACATGACAGTTCATAACTGCAAAAGTACAGTTATGAAGTAACAAGGAACATAATTTTATGGGCGGGGTGTCACCACAGCATGGGAATAGTATTAACGGGTCACGGCATCAGGAAGGCTGAGAATGGCTGCTCTGTGAGCACTGAATGGCCCTTTTTACCTGGAGAGCAGAGAGACAGAATATATTGCTAAACTGGCCATGAGGGATGTGGGGAGCACTGCAGAGGAGGAGGGAAGTGAGTGACGGCTCCCAGGAAACCACGGGAATATTAGTGAGCAGGGCCGGCTTAGAATTGTGGGTGCTGCTCATTTTTAATTCCCACTTTTATTTCTCTTCTAGTTTTAGATAATAATGGCTTTATGCCATTTTTATGTTTAGGGAAGTATGGCTTGTATCATTCGAAAATGCATTTGCTTTAATAACAGAACACTAACCTTGTAATGCATAGTTATTTTAGTATTTTGAGAACTATTTTGAGGTTCCCTACATCACTGGGGTGGAAAGGATGGTTTTCTAAGAAATTCCCTGTAGGAAGTTATCTATTAGTTGTGAATCCTGGGAGAACTGACGATTGCCGTGGCCTTTCGTGGTCACCTTTTTAGAGAGCGACAGCACAGGGTGAAGGGTTTTCAGAAGGGATGAAGTGGCTGACCCCGTGGGTTACAGGGGAGTGTGGGCAGGCACAGGTGACTTTCACAGAGTGTGGAACTGGCCAGGTGCTGGCTACAGCCCTGACTCACTAAGGCTGCTTCACCATTGATTTGGAATGAGTTGCCATGGTCAGGTTAACATGACTATTTAGACTAGTTTTTTGTTCAGTGGCAGCTCTATAACTATTGTTTATTATTATTATTATTTTATTGTAAGCCATATTTCTTTAAAGATTTTGGTTAACATTCACTGCACTGATTTAATTATGATATTTGCATCCATATATGACACACTTCTTTTCCGGTTTACCCACAGCCCTCCCTTCCTCTCAGCTCCCTTCTTAGTGGTCTGTTTCTTCCTCACAAACCTGCCCTTCTCTCATGTCATGCCTCTGCCATGACCTGTCTTTTCAGCCTTTCCCATCCCTTGAGACCTCCTCCTTCCACCCCAAGCCACCATCCACTTTCCTATCTGCACACATATGTGAGTTTGCACCTAGACCCCACATATGAGAGAGAGAATGTGTGGTATTTATCTGTTGGAGTTTGGCTTATTTTAGTAAAGCCCTTGTTTCCTTGCAGCGTTTGGCACCCAGGACAAACCTAGGTGTACTGAGAAATGCTGCTGAGTCAGGCTCCATCCCTCGCCCTAACATCCTGACGCTTGGCTTTGCTCAGTCAACCACACTGTTTCACTCAAATCCCCAAGCTATAGCTTATTTAAACTTTAAATACGCAACATCACGATGACATTAATGATAGGAGAGGTTCATGTTCTCCAATCACAAATGTCCTAAACTGACTCAGTAGCACATCCAGCTGGAAACTGAGTTGTCAAGAAGTGGTGTCAACTCCAAACTGTAGTGTCCTGAGTAAATGTTTGTTTGTACATGGGATGAATGAAGAAACCTAATGTTCAGACAGAATCATAAACAATGTATCTGAGCTATACAATGTTCCTCTTTCTCTTTGTCTTAATATTTATTTCGCCACTGAGAAACACCTGTAGATATCACAGTATTTCTTCCCAAACCACCAGTTACTTCAAAGAAATTTGTTAAGCTGGTCAAGATTACATCATAGTTGTTTCTCGCCAAGCATAGTCCTTGGATTAGCCTGCATCGTGATGCCAAAGATGAGGAAGAAGAGGCAAAGGAGGGAAGAGGCACGGAAGCAGAGGGGGAGACAGGAGACTGACCCACAGTGTTTCCTCTCCTGAAGGCAGGTCTCCATTCCAGGTTATTGATGGAATTTCTGCTCACCACAGGGTGATAAGTAGTAGCATTAGTGAAGTTAGACACAGACCATTAGATGACCAGCAGTGAGGAGACAGTGATGTTAGACACTAAAAACAAACGTATTGACTTTACAGTTTACCTCAGCTTGGGCTTTGGGCTATGGTATTAAGTATACAGGCACTTGTTGTCCTAGGGGCTCAGGTGACTCTATACATTACTTCACTTCCTCCTCCTGATACCTTTGATTCCATCTCTTTTGACAGACAGGTAAACTGAGGAAACAGCATGGAAGATAGGACTTGAACCTGGACCTCTGTGCCTTGCAGGTCCACGGTAGTAGTCAAAGTTATAGAACAGAAACTCATGTGAGAATGTGCACTGTCAGACTGATAGGAATTCCACGACAGCTTATGTCCACACGGGGTGAGCACTAAGGTCAAATCACTAGATCTCCTAATGGACGGGACACTCGGTGAGGCAACATGCGTAGGTTCAGGAATTTAAAAGAGCAGTAATGATTGGTGTCATAAGCGAAAGAACAGACATGTCTAGAAAGCAAAAGGCACCTCGGCTGCTTCTCTAGTCCCACCATCCATCACGTGTGCACTTGGCAACTGTCACTGCTTCTGGCTGCTGTCATATTTTCCTGGAAGTGCTGCTTTGCATGAATCTCCTCACCACATGATTGACTCCCGTGTGTTGTGTTTTCCTCTCAAAAATCATAGCTTAGGAGCTGTTTAATCTTTATGTATTTTTGGAAGCAAATCACATTTTCATGTGAATTTGTTTAAGTTAAATTTGTCCATCTTACTCAAACCATGTGAAATACCAATGTCCCCATGGCCTGTCTTATGCTTTTTGATATTTTATATGCTCTCCAATCAGTTGGACAGAAAACAGGTGAAGCCCAAGCACCTGGCCACTACCGCTCCAACACTGCAGCTGGACTTAGCAGCCCAGGGGATGAGGTGACACCCACGAGGGAACTGGAGGTCAACCTGAGCAGAGGTAAGGGCCTGTCGTTACTTAGGGAAGACCTGAAGGGAAATTCTCTGCAAATGCGGCCTCGTCTCCATCTTTCATCTTCAAGTCCTTGTTTGGTCCTTTTGCCCTTCCTTCCTTCCTTCCTTCCTTCCTTCCTTCCTTCCTTCCTTCCTTCCTTCCTTCCTTCCTTCCTTTCTTCCCTCCTTCCTCCT
>NC_022022.1:45273268-45295161 GCF_000317375.1 Microtus ochrogaster | reverse complement strand
TTCCTTCCTTCCTTTCCTTCCTTTCCTTCCTTCTTTCCTCCCTCCCTCTTTCCCTCCCTCCCTCTCCCCTCTCTTTCTTTCTTCTTTCTCATGTAATGGATATGGATGGCAAGAAGTGCCCCAGAGGTTTAAAGAAGAGCTTTGCAACTGACATTAGCTATAAATGCTGCTTTTTTTTAAAAAAAATACACCGATGTTTAAGACATAAAAAACAAACAACAAAAAAACCTGACTGGTCATATTCCATAGCCTTACTGACAGTTAACTGACCAAAGTAGATGAATTTATCTTTGCTGACCAAGTAAGAGATGTTAAGAGCCCTAGCACACCATGTGTTACAACGGCTCATGTAAACTTCTCCGTCCTTTGAGAATTAGGAAAGGATTCACTGTTGTCAGTGTGCAGTGGGACCAGTATCCCATCTTCCAGATTGCCTACTAAACATCAAGTCAACGAATGGACTTCCTCATATGTGGTGAATGCTGTTTTAACTTTGCTTTGATTTGAGTGTTTGAGTGTGTGAGAGTGTGTGCGAGTCTGTGTATGTGAGTGTGTGTGAGTGTAAGAGTGTGTGTGTGTGTGTGTGTGTGTACTTGTTCTGGTCATCAGTTTACCTTATCTCCAGTGTTAAGTGAGAGTTACTATGCACTATGAGACAGCATCATGGACGCTCTAGAAGGTATGAGAGAGGCTCCCTTCCTCTTAGGGCAGCATGAAGAGGGTTAAGTGACATTTGCAGAAGCAGTGGGTAGACTCACAAGAGAGCAATGCTGAAGTTTTGCAGTAGACATTCCTTTACAGGAATTCTGGGGAGCCTCCCAAGCATGCAGTAGAGTCACAGATGTTCCTGAGGAGGCCAGGCCCCAGGGAGAATGTCTAGGTCATTGAAAGCAGTGGGCTGAGGGAGTGGGAAGTCACGAGGCTTTTGCAGGAAGACACAGTACTGTCAATTTTACACAGCCACACCATTGATGGCTACAAGAATTCTGCCACACATGGCTGCTAACATGTTATGGATTAAAAAAAGAAAACTTAGAGAGGTGCCATTTCCTAAGTTCACGTAACTAGCAATCATAAGAGCTTCATGTCCATGCACCAGGCCTGTCTGAACTCCCAGGTACCTGCTTATTGCATGGGATCCTGTTCATGAATTCTACACATTTGCTTCTGTAACACACTTCCTCAAAACTCACGAGATTGCCATAAAAACACACCTTTTACACACAGCTATTTCTGAGAAAGGCTTCATTTACCCATTCTTCCATGTTTTGGGAATGTTCTGTTTGACTTCTCGGCGCTGTGTGTGTTCATATAACAGCTCAGCTGGGTGCCATTAGCACATTTTCTCCTAGAATTTAAACAGTATATTATTACATGGAGACTAGGGAATTTTATTCCCCCATTTTCATGGATGCTCTTTAATTAATCCATAAATTCAGAGGCCAGGTTAGAAAAGCAGATGTCTTCTTTAAATGTTTTCCATAACTGACTTTTTAACAACATTTCATGCAGGAATCTGAGCAGCAACAGGTAAGAAAAAACTTGGCATCCAGGGCTACTTCTCATTGTCCCAACGTAGCTGTGTTCTAAGTCAGCCCCAGTCTGCAGGGAAGTAGAAATGGGCTACATCCTTTTCCAGGGGAATTTGCTATATAGTGTCTGAACAGACTCTCCTTAGCCCTGCCAGTGCTCTTAAGGACAATCTTGGGAACTGCTAATTGATGCCTATAAAATGACCTATAAAAGCCAACCTTAGCCTCCCTGACAGACCTGGATTATTAAAATTTATTTTGTGATTAAAGACAGCAGAACCCATCTTCTAAATATATGATTTAGGGGGATATGTCAGCTCTTATTGCCCACCATCCACATAGCTTGTGGTACTACTTGTCAAGAGGCTGGGATAACCAGCAAAGGCTGTGTTTGAAGAGGTCGTAGAGCAGTAACAACGTAGGGTCTGTGGAGGGAAAGGGGAGAGAGAAGATTCTTTTAGGTTGTCACTGATAGTACCACAGGTAAAATAGCCAAGCAAGCCTCTGCTCAGAGGGTAAAGGTGCGTACTGCTAAGCCTGGTGACTGCATCTCCTCCCTGGACTCCACACAGTGGAAGGAGGGACCTGACCACTGAAAGTTGTCCCCTGACCTCCATGAGGTCGCTGTGGTAGCAAATGATCACTCTCCACAATATAATAAATAAATGCAAAAACATTTTAAGAATGCAAGTGAGCAAAGAAAACGAGGACAGTTTGTTGGTTTATTGCATAGGTTTACATGGTAGAATCATGTATCACAATTCATAGAATCTATGAGTGTGTGTATGTATAATCAAGTCTGTCTTGGTTACTATCGCCATGACAAACAGCCTGGCCAAGTGTATTAGTGAGGGTTCTCTAAGTCAAAGCATTTATAGAATGCATCTCTCTATGTATAGAAAGGAAATTTATTAAAATGATTTAGAGACTGTGGCCCAGATAATCCAACATTGGCTGCCTATGAACAGTATGTCAAAGAATCCAGTCATTGCTCGGTCCACAAGTCTCAGCTGGTCTTTAGTATATGCTGGAATCTCAAAGAAGCAGGCTCTAATGCCATTGGAGGAATGAACTTGCTAGGAAAGGCAAGAAAAAACGAGCAAAGGGAAGGGAGAGAGAGCTTCCCTGTTCTTGATAGAGGATGCCAGTGGAAGGTGTTGGCCCCATTAAAGTGAATTTTCCCACTTCAAAAGTCTAGATTAAAAGGTTAACTTCCAACCTCAGTGATCCAGATTAGAAGTGGGTCTCCCACTTCAAATGATTCAATTAAGAAAATTAAAACAAACAAACAAACAAAAAACCCTCACAGGTGTTCCCAGTCATTGGGTTTTAGTTAATTCCAGGTGAGTCAAACTGACAATCACGAATAGACATCACATTAAAGCCAATTATAAAAGAAACTTGTTTAACTGGGCTTATGGTTTCAGAGGGGTCGAGCCCACGGTGGAACAGCAAACGTTACAGTAGGAACAGCCGAGTGCCTGCATCTGGACCTGAAGGAGGCAGTGGACAGAGCACTGAGAATGGTACGAGACTTGGAAGTCTCAAAGTTCACGCCTCCTGTCACCTTCCTCCAGCAGGACAGCAAATTTTCTAACCCTTCAAAACAGTCCCCCCAGCGAGGGCCCAAGTTTATAGAAGCCAATGTGGGGGTGGAGTCTCTCTCATCCAAACTACCAAGTTCCGCTTCCTAGTCCCTGTAGGCTGACAGCCATATCATAAAGCAAAATGCATTTAGTCCAACCTCAAATTTACCCATCGTCTTTTACAGTTTCCACAAAGTTTAAAAGTCCAAGCATCTTCTCAGACTCAAGGCAGTCTCTTAACTGTAACCCCCTACAAAAGCAAAGCCCCAAGTACATCCAATGTACAACAGCACAGAATGAATATTACCATCGCAAAATGGGGGGATGGGAACAGTGTGAGGAAATGCTGAACCAAAACAAGGCCCAAACTCCAAATCCTATAGTCCCACGTCTCATATCAAAGGCTTAGACAGCTCAGCCTTTCCAGCTTTGCTGACTGCAACACACTTCTCTCTTTTGGGTGGCTCCACTTCCTGTCTGTAGCTCTCCTTGATTTAGGGGTCTCCCCCGCCACACGCTTGGCCTCAGTGGTTCTCCTTGACTGTAGACAATGATCCTCTGTCTTCCTTATTCTGTATTTTCATGACTCTACAGGCTGGAACCATGTAGACCACAGTGCCAGGTGCAGGTCCTGCTTGGGATGGAGCCTGCCTGGCCTCTCCCTTGATTTCTATTTCCATAAGCTTTCCCTTGTTGTTGCTTAGTAGGAGCATAAAAAATTTCTCAGGTATTTTCCTTTTAAAAATTAAAGGTTTATTTGGGCTGGGTCTTGCCCTGATGGTGCCCCTCCCTTTATTTCAGTTTACACCAGGCCTCATCTTGTCTGTTTCAACACAACACAACACAACACAACACTTAGTTTCCTAGTTCTCTTTTCCCCCAGCTGAACATTTTGCATTTCTTCTTGCCCTGCTTGCTGTTTCTAACTGTATCTCTGCATAACGGTGATTGCCAATAACCACATGACCATCAGTGTTAGGCTACCTTGAATCTCCCTTGCCAATGAAGCTAATCTATTATGTTTCAGTTTTACCTTAGGCAAATTTTTAGGGCAAGGGCAAACCGTAGCCACAGTTTTTGCTAATACAGCACAGGAGTGGTCTCTAGCTCAACTGTTAGTGATGTTCCACCATGGTCATGAAACTTCCTGAGTTGGGCCTCCCTAGCCAGCAGAAGGCTTGGCACAACTGTCTTCCAAGTTCTTACTAGGCTGGCCCATTAAGCTTCATTTACAGCATCTAGCCACTTTCCTGATCCAAAGTCCCAAAGTCTTCCACATTTCTCCCCAAACCAGCATTGTCAGGTTTGTCACAGCAATAGCCCATGCCCTGGTCCTGTCTTAGTTACTTTGCAGTTGCTGTGAAGAGACACCATGACCAAGGGAACTGGTACAAGAAAGCATTTGCTTGGGCTGTTATCTCAGATGGTGCATGATGGCAGAGCAAAGGCAGGGTGGCAAGAACAGCCGGGAGCTCACATCTTGATCCATAATTGGAGACAGAGAGATCGTTTAAAACCTCTAATCCTGTCCTCCAAGGCCACACCTTCTAATCCTTCCCAAGCAGTTCCAATAAGTAGTCAAACCACATGACCAAGTATTCATTCTCATCCAAACCACCACAGTGTCCATGTTGGTGAGTGTGGGTTCCTATACGTGTGCTTGAGTGTCCATGCACACCTGTAGGTCAGAGGTCATCCTTGGTTGTCATTCCTAATGAAGTTTCCACCCTGTTTTATGTGTTGTTGTTTGTGTTGTTTTGAGACAGGATCTCTTACTGAACCTGGCTCATCCAGTATGTAAGGTTGAGTGGCCGTCAACCTTCAGGGATCCACCCATCCCCTGATTCCTGGTACTGGTTTACAGGTGTGGTCTACCAGACCTGGGATTTTTTTCTTCTTATTATGGAGCCTTGGAGATGGTACTTAAGTCCTTATAGGGCATAGCATGCCTCACTGACTGAGCTATATTCCAAACCCTGACTCTCCTTTTCCTGTGCAAAGTCTCAGACTGGGTCCCACCCCTGGAACCTGTAAAGGAGGAAGGAGGGAACTGATTCCACAGAACTGCCCTGTGACCCCTCGGGTGCTGTTCTGGACATATACGCACAAGAATCACAAGTAAAATAAAAATATCTAACAAAACTGGAAAGTAATACATACTGTTGAGATACTATTTCTGAAGTCCCTGTCACTCTGAGTAGGAGCCTTCAGCTAGAAAATGTAAAGATATTAGATATTTGCTGGCACCTGCTCTCTCATTTTCTGACGAATCATTCTGAAGGATGCAGTTCTTGGTCAATACGGCAAAATTCGGGGCCTTCAGAGACACAGCAGACCTGTAGAGCCAGGTTTCCCAGAGAACTTGTGAAGTACTCCAGCCGTGTTGTAGGAGGGTTGTTTACGTTGGACACTTTCCCACACAGAAGGTCCCGTCTCACTCTGTGATCCTGTTTTGCCGAAGACGATCGGTTTGTGAGCATAGATGGCATGCAGCTGACACGGAATACAAACTGGTGTCTTAGTGAAATGCCATACCTCGGCCATAAAGACTCTTGATGGCTGAATCTCAACCAGGGCAGCTCTCAGGTACTGGTAGATGGTATGACTGATTCTCCTGGAGCCTGGCCATGTGGCTAAATGACCTCTGAGGTAGACACACTCTTGACATTGGAGGGAACAATGAATTTTAAGAGAAATAAATACTTTCCTGCTTATGGTTTTCTCAAACTTTAACATTTGAAATGAAACTAGTCTGTGTATGTGTGTGTATGTGTTACATGTCAGATAATATACTGATTGCAAAAATAAGAATATTGAGGAGTGTTGTGTTTGCTCATTTCACCATGTCCAATGTTCAACTTTCATATTAACTTGTCCATTAAATTTGAAAGCATTTCTGTTCATAATGAAGAAAAGATATTTTCAGTGGTTCATGTTAGTTAACAATATTGTATCAGCTGAAGAAAGATTTCTTGTGACAGATGAGGTCTCATAAATATCCCACAAGTTTCCATATTGTATTTTCTGCTTTACATGCTTTGATCAAGGTTACCTTGTGTCTCCTTTTATTTTTATGGTGCCAAATGGAAATTCAGTGGTGGAGGAAAGAGCAGCCTTCAGCTCACATGAGCAAGCCGAGCAAGCTGCACCAGAGGAATGCACACCAGAGAAGGAATCAGCCATGGAGGAAGATGAACGTTCCCAGCCTGAGGATGCTAACGTAGATGCTCAACTGAGGAAGAAAGCAGAGACAGAGGAAGCTGAAGCCCGCCATACCCTGGATGCTGACATGGCTGTTGGGCTGAGGGAGAAAGCAGGGATTGCAGAGGTCTCCTTGGGGGAGAGGAGCCCCAGGGAAGAGCAGCCAGCATTAGCAGAACAGTCTTCAAAGAAAGGAGAACACCGTCTGAGCACAGCTAGTGAGGCTGAGGCTGAGGCAGGCACAGAAAGACATAGCACGCATGATGAGAAACATTTCATACCCCTAGGAAAACCCACAGCGGTCGACTCAGTGTTTCTAAGTGGAGACCAAGCTCTGGACAGTCAGAGGGATATGGGCTCTGACAGGCAGACAGTTATGGAGAAAGCAAAGACAGTTTCTAAAAGTGAACAGATATTGGAAAAGGCAGCGCTCACAGAGAACTCAGTGCTTAGCTCAGAGATACTTGGGGAATCAGCAATTCCAAAAGAAGCAGAGGCTTCTGAAATGGAGGAGGGTAAAAGAAAGGTGGGCCCCTCAAGACCAGATGGGGACCAAGGCACAGAGGGAGCCCTTACAGAGCTAGAGGATATGGAGCCTGTGACAGACACAGCACCAGAGAGAGAGGATGGTTTTGAAGAGGCAATAGTTGGAGGAGAGACAGCAGCTACAGGGAGGAAGGAAGTTCTAGAAGCAGAAGCACCCTTGAGTTCCTCAGCAGGAGAGGCAAGCTCCACGGAGGTTGTCCAGGGCAACCCTGAGGAACCTTGTCAAGAAGACACAGCAAGGGAGGGAGTTACAGCTGGCGCAGAATCTGCCCTGGAACAGGATCCCAGAGCAGTGCTCCCTGGGGAATCTGCTGCAGCTGAAGATGGGAAGAAAGTTGAGAGGCCCTCCACACCTGTGAGAGAAACTGGATCTGAAAGAGAAGCGGAGACAGGGGTCAAGGTGTTGAAGACGGCAGAGAAATTAGAAGAGCAAAAAGTTAAAGGGGAAGAGGAGGGCACAGAGAAGGAAATCGGGTCTGGGGGAGAGGCCCATGTATCCCTCAACAAGATGGAGCCTGATACTAAGGACATAGATCCCACAGGGGCAACTGAGTTGAGTAAGGACCCAAGGCTTCTAGAAGATGCACCCAAAGAAAGAACCGTCACCTTGTTTGAAGCAAAACCTCAATTTGGGAAGTCACTGGGAGAGAATGAAGCCACAGCCACAGAGCACAAAGGAGGAGAAGAGGTTCCAGGCCAGGAGAGCGAGGCTCCATTGCAGCAGAGGAACCCACTAAGCCACCGTGGAAAGGGCTTGTTAGGAGACCCTGGACCTGAGCCAGCAGGCAGAGCTCTGGGGCCTGAGAGTACGTTCACAGCCGGAGGTCAAGAGGGGGCTTCCAAGGAGCTAGGCAGCCTCGAAGGACCAGAGAGACTGGGTGAAGAAGTGCACAGAAGGGACATCTTGATGACACATGGAGATCTTCCAGAGGAAAGACTCCCCAAAGCAGAGGTGTCCGGTAAAGAGAGTGAGGGTGAGAAGCCGGAGGAAGAGGGGCGTGAGGATAAGGAGCATCCTCCAGGGACATTGGCTGGCAGCCTGGCAGGGCAGGACACAGTCAAAGATGAGGAGGATCCATGTGGAGGAGGGGTTGAAGAAACAGCTTCAGAGCAGACAGAAGAATTAGCAGCGTCAGTGTCCATTTATGGGGACAGTGTGGCCTCCTCCTCCGCAGTTGTCCAGAAGGAGGCTTCAGGAGAAACAGCAGCTGAGGAAAGGGTGACGACGCTAAGCACAGAGAAGGTTGCAGTGGTAAAGGAGGTGACATCAGCAGGGGCTGCAGAGATCACACAGGAACCATAGGCTCGTGAAGTGCAGGACTGGGGATGGGGGAAGGCCTCTCAGTGTGACAGGGGAGGAGGCAGATGAGGGATGCCAGTGAGGAGCAGCTGAAGAGTTCAGAGGACCAGTGCCTCACAGAGAGACAGAGCTCTCCAGTGTTTTAGGGTAGCACTTCCCAGGAAGCTGGAGTTTTCTAGAACCCTGTGGGAGACATCTGGAGAAACTGCACAGAGAAAGCGAGCGTGCAGATGTTCCCTTGAGCACAGCGGAGTCTACTGTTACTTGCAGCCTTCAGTTGCAGTTGCTCAGCCTCACGCGGGCCTGATGGCCAAGTAGACACGGGGGAGGAGTAGAGCTCACAGAGGGGGCCGCTGGGCTCTCTATGTGGCCATTATTTCGAGGGTAGCTTTGAAAGTGAGGCTCCCTGAAGGGAGATCCTTGTTTATCATGAGGCTCAAGGACAAAATACACAATACACAGAGAAGTCGGACACTGAGGAGCTGCGGGAGGGGAAAGAACATGAGCAAAATATATTGTATACTAATTTAAAAGGTGTACAGAGAAGAATGTGCCCCCCCCAGAAATAAGGGGTTAAACTCACTCTAGAGTCCTTTCCCATTAACTTTTTCATACACACGCATAATGTGCTTTGATCAAATCCACCTCCTCCTCTCCCCTCCAACTCCTTCCAGCCCCCCCCCCCACCACCACTTTAGGGTTTTGAAGAATGGAACAGAGTTCACCTGTGGTCATTTAATCTTGTAAGGCTTCTTTTCTTTTACCTCTGATGTTTTACAAAGTTTAATAAATGTATGTCTTCCATACATAGATTACAAATACTTAATATCCAATGTTTAGTATACATATATTTAATAGCATTTAAACACCTAAGTTCTGAGTAGGGGGTAAACATGTCCTGTTATTTCTGACACTCCATGGCCTCATTAGTCCTCAGCTCCTATTATTTTGAACGATTTTATCCACTGTGCTATCTTTTCCCCAGCATATTGTGAATTGTCACAGTTGAAGATGCAGAGTGGAAATGACTGAAGCAGGAAGTTCACCAGAACTTCAGATTGTCTTTTCACCCACTGCTGGCCTTCCTTGGTCTTGGTCTGTAGGCGCTAGTCAGTAGGTTAATCACCACGGTGAGAAGGGCTTAGGTAGATTTGCCCTCATGAGAGCTGCAGCCCCAGAGACTGGAGAAATTGAACATTCTGCACAGCTGTATTTAAACTGAAGCGATGGTTTTCAAACATTTGACTTTTTACCAAAGATTACCAGAAGGTGAGTCCTGATGGTTGGAATTTGTTGAAATCACTTTTTATTTTACAATTAAATATTAGCCCCCATCTCATCCATGGGGTTCTGTCTTCATCAGCAATTCTTTGGAAGTGAGCTGCTCAGTGTCTTTTATGTCCACTTAAAACTGAAGATTGCCTCAATCCTTTCCAAGTCCTTCCAGGAAAAGGATTCCATGGTATGGAAACTCACTTTCTCTTGGAAACATTAATTATTCCTATTTACACCTGGAGTGTGTGTGTAAAGTAGGAACTTTCCTGAAAATACCCTTTGTTTGTATGCCTTTGTGGCCCATTTTCTCTGATAGACTAGAAAGTGTGGCTTTCAGCATTTTATCCTTGGTAGTGTTATTTATATCAGAGTGCTCACAAATGCAAACAAAAATGTAAGTACTTCATCTAATTGTAATCTAAATGTAGTGATTGTAACGGGAAGATGTTCATCACACACACTCTTGGAAGACATGATCAATCACAAATGCTCTGGGAAGACGTGGTCCATCACACATACTGGGAAGATGTGGTCCATCACACATACTGGGAAGTCATGGTCCATCACACATACTCTGGGAAGTCGTGGTCCATCATGCACACTCTGGGAAGTCGTGGTCCATCATGCACACACTGGGAAGATGTGGTCCATCACACATACTGGGAAGTCATGGTCCATCACACATACTGGGAAGACGTGGTCCATCACACATACTCTGGGAAGTCGTGGTCCATCATGCACACACTGGGAATATGTGATACATCTCACACACACACTGGGAAGACATGATCCATCACACACACACTGGGAAGACGTGGTCCATCACACACACACTGGGAAGACGTGGTCCATCACACACACACTGGGAAGACGTGGTCCATCACACACACACTGGGAAGACATGGTCCATCACACACCCTCTGGGAAGATGTGGTCCATCACACACACTCTTGGAAGACGTGGTCCATCACACATACTGGGAAGATGTGGTCCATCACACATACTGGGAAGACGTGGTCCATCACACACCCTCTGGGAAGACGTGGTCCATCACACATACTCTGGGAAGTCGTGGTCCATCATGCACACACCGGGAAGATGTGATACATCTCACACACACGCTGGGAAGACATGGTCCATCACACACACTCTTGGAAGACGTGGTCCATCACACATTCTCTAGGAAGATGTGGTCCATCACACACCCTCTGGGAAGACGTGGTCCATCACGCACAATCTGTACCTGATGTCATCCTGAAGAGCTGCAGCCTGTGCTCCTTCCAAGGTTCTGCTATTTCAAGCCTGAGTGATCACAGTTATTCTCCAGATGGTGCCCAGATATAATTTCCTAATTGGGTATCAACGTATTCTGAGCATCAAATTTTCTTGAAGACATCCCTACACCATGTTCCAAAGCTCACATATGTGACTACATTTCAACAAGAGAGGAGATGAGAATTATCCAAGGCAGCAAGTCCCCAGCCAGGAGGAGAATCAACCTTTCATGGGGTACTTTCACGACTGAACTCTTTTCCCTACCACAAAGCTTCAGATATATTTGGTTATAAATGAAGCTAAGTCTCACTATTTTATTTTTTTCTTTATTCTATGTAGCCAAAGTTGTGGGCCCCTTTCCTGAGTCACCAGATAGTCATGCTGTCTGCCATCTGCTCTGTGTTGCTATTGTTAAGGTGTCCTGTTGTTACAGATGGTTTTCATTTTGATGAACAATGGAGCTTTTTGAAAATCAATGATATACCAGAGTAGACGTATTGGAACAGAGAGTGGACGGATCACTTTATCACAGATATTATCACCTAGAGTTTGCCACCTGCCCTCCTCTCATAATTAGAAACTGCATAGGGCATTGGAGGAGGGGCTAGAAACTGCAGCTTTACCAAACCTTGGAGGTGATTCTAATGTGCACCAAAGCCTGGACTCTGCTCAGATAAATCACTGTTTACACTGAGGCCTCATGGTGGTTGGAAAACAGGCTGCAGGAGCATTGTCCTTGGGACAAAACATACAACTTGTCCTCCTGTATGGTCATTCTAAAGGAGATGGTAATCAGCATTGAAGTATGATTGTATGGGTATTTGGGACTTGCCTCTCCCCCTGAAGAACACGTTGACTGAATCTGACAGCAGCCTCCCTGCCCTCTTCTCTGATCCATGGCTGGATCTCATCGACTCCACATCTGGTTCCCTGGCATTATGGCCACCACTCTAGGCCTCCACCCCACATTATCCTCCATGCCACAGAGCACGTTGAACAAAAGCACTGATGAGGAGGATTTGAAAAACTTGTTAATCACTTTGAAAAATGAGTTTTGTACAACGTGCTAAATGGAAATCGCCTCGGATTATTTTTATATTTAACACCTCCCTCTGGCCCAGCCTGTAGCACAATTCTACAATCTGCATGTGGGCTTAACTGTGAAATTCAGTGTTGTGTTGTTTTGATTGAGTGAATTTTATCTTTGCAAATATTACATCAATAAAATTATGTTTAGCGAAACTGATTTTTCCATAGTTTCTTCACTATTAAAAAGTAAGTAATACATTTAACAGGCGTAATAGGAGAGTTTTCTTGGAAACAAGATTAGACTTTCAATATATTTTGTGTTATTTTCTTGCAAAAATTCAAAGGATAAGAGCATATAAAAGAGACATAGTCTTATTGGGCTATGCTTTTAAGTGTGTTTGTAGACCGCCTGCATTCATTGGCACCTCCTGTATTCCTGGGATAATGCCAGAGAGGAGACATTGCCACCTCTTTACCCACAAATGTAAATAGAAGCTCAGTGGAATTAAGTGCTTGTCTAAAATCACAATCTCAGGTCATCTAACCTGTGCTTTAGACTAGTTATCAAAACATTATAAATTACATCTAGGAAGGTTCTAGATGCGTGTACTAAGAGTCTCCACATGTTTCTGCTGAAGGAGGAAACTTCTTACTAACATATCTAATAATAGCAAGGCGGAACTGTGTTTCCAACCAGTGTTCAGCAAAGAACAAAAAGGTCTGTACGATTCAAAAGACGACAGACTGCCAAGAAAACTTAGGAAGAATTAGGCTTTGTGATTGAATTTTGAGGAAAACCTTTCCTGTCACTTTATAAACTTCCATGAGGTAAATTTACAGCTTAGGTGAGTTATCTAACCTCCTTATGATCAATAATTTGCCACAGTTCTTGCCCTTGGAAAATGATTGTTTGAACAAAGAAGAGAAAAATCTCAAAGGAATTTATTTAGTGGGTGAAATATTTGAACAGGCTCAAGGACAGCCCAAGAGATGCTGCTTATGACCTTGGGTAATATTTCCTCCAGTCCTTTTCTACATTCAATTTTGTCAAAAAAAAAAAAAAAGGAATTCCCTGTCATCGTGGTTTACAGAAGAGGTGCAAGAGAATGGAGCTAAATAAAGTTGGAATTCTTTAAGAATCTCCCAAACTAGTGCTTCAGAAACCACTCTGATCCTTCCTTTGATTTTTCTCTTCAGTTTTCTTTCTCCCTATACACCCAATGACAGGAAAGCTGTGCCCTCCACAATAGCTGGAGATTCATCTCAAGAGATGAAAGTGTGGGGTAGCTGATAGTCAAATAACTTTTATAATTCCTTTCAGAATGCCCAAACTTTTTAGTATATATGTGACCCTTGCAATAATCTGTAATGTGGCTGTATACCACTCTTAAAAGGAGGGATATTGTTATCTGTGCCTCTTACACTAATTTGGCATGTCTTTGTATACATGTTTTATGGGGGAAAGGAAATCTATAGAAGGTTCTGAGACAAGCTGCTATCAAACTATCTGCTTTGCAGATGTCTCCTGGTCTTTGTTCAGTGCATACTCACAATTCAAGGCATAGTAAGGGCTCATGCATACTGGGAGAAATCGCCTAGGTCATCAGAAGTCTGGGTATGGTTGTAACACAGGGACCTTCAGGCTGGTGTAAGGATACTCACAAATGGAGATGGATTTTTTTTTGGTGTACTGTCAAGGGTAGACTGAGATGCATGAAGTAGAGATTCAAAAGGGACTGGCTTTAATGGTTAATTAACAAATCCTCCTGAAAATGGGTTCCAACTATGTGCTTCCCATAGAACTAACTGAGGACCAGAATGAACTTTCAGTTGATAATCTCTTAAAATATTATATTTTAGTATTTTGTTGTCCTGTGAATTTTGTTAAATTAGTCACAAGGAATTTCTATGAAGAACATTTTTACACAATGTAATAAGCTCCTTCGTTCCCACCCACTTAGTATGTGATATGCATAAATATTATGTTTTTTCATTTATAAATATAAGACAGAGTGGAAGAAAACTGATGCTAAATGCTCTCATTCTAGCAAGAAATAACATTCGCTCACAGCTACATAAACTAATTAAAAATAGAAGCACCGTTCTCAGAGATACATCTTTTAAGGTTTTTTGTGTGATGTTTATTAAAATTTATGATGTATATATGTGGTCTTGATCAAATGTGGACTTCTAATAATCCCAATGGTGATCAATCTAGAAGAAATTTAATACAAAGAGCCTTGTGGTCATAGGAAATTTTTTAAATTAAATTTTGACATGTATATTGGTTTAGTGGCAGAAAAATATGTTAGAATGAGCAATAAAACAACCAAAATAGAAAGTCCTACTCAGGAGCATAAAATTCCTTTCACAAAGTGGTAGGAAGATATAAGTTTACAGGAAAATTACAGCATTTTTCTAATGTTAAACAAAAGTTTAGTCACGTACCTTTGACAACAAGGTGTTGGAGGTCAGGCTCTCTGAGATCTGCCTCAGTGATTGTGAGATGTGGGATTTCCCTCTATGTGCTGTGATTACCATTAATGAATAAAGAAACTGCTTTGGACCTATAGCAAGGCAGAACATAGGTAAGCAGGAAGAGCTAGACTGAATGCTGGGAGAAAGAAGGGTGGAGTCAGAGAGAAGCCATGGAGCCACCAGAGACAGATGCTGGAAACTTTACCCCGTAAGTCACAGCCATGTGGCAATATACAGATAAATAGAAATGGGTTAAATTAATGTAAGAGTCAGCCAATAAGAAGCTAGAGCTAATGAGCCAAGCAGTGGTTTAATTAAGACAGTTTTGGTGTGATTATTTCAGGTCTAAGCTAGCTGGGCAGCCAAGAACCAACAAGCAGCCTCTCTCCCTCCAACATTTGTGTGTTTGCTGGGACAGACTTTGGAAACAGCACTGTAGTTATTGAGGACTCTCTTCTGGGCTGAGAGAAAGGCTGTGATGTGGTGTAGTTTTGGAACATCTGCATACCACTCCGAGGAACCATGGGCCATGAGGCCTGAGGGAAGTCTGAGGGTAGGTCTCTTGATTCCCAGTCCCTCCTTAACCCTGGTCAGGGACTTTCTGTATTTGAGAGAAGTTTCCATGCAGAAAGTTTCACCTTACCTCCAGCCT
This sequence comes from Microtus ochrogaster, assembly GCF_000317375.1. Lineage (NCBI taxonomy): Eukaryota > Metazoa > Chordata > Mammalia > Rodentia > Cricetidae > Microtus > Microtus ochrogaster. The sequence continues at coordinate 45,280,287 of NC_022022.1, read as the reverse complement.
AGGCATCAAGGAACCAAATGTGTTCACTCTGAAGGAAACTTCATGGTGAAACCCCAAAGGACCCACTGTATAGGTAAAACCAACGGCAAAGGCTGTGGAATCTTGACCCCAAGACTGCAGGAAGAACAGCACCACAAGCATTTTAACAAAGAGGGTCTGATTTTATAACTTCAGAAATTATATATCTATGATTTCCACTTAAGTGTGTGAACAGTTTTAGATGTACTACTTGTAAATGTGTCCTAATGGTTCTCCAATCCTTTCAGAGGTCAGAGTCCTGGTTTAAAAGGCTGAATAGTGGACACTCTGTGCTTCCTATGCCCCCTTGTCCACCATTTATTGTTGAGTGATTTGCCAAGACGGCATACATTCCTGACACGTTTTTGGCTTTATAGTGTTAAAGTGATACTTGCTGGCCAATTAATGAGCAGACCATGAAGGCTTTTTATGTGGCGTCTGCTGAGATCTAGGCAAGGAAGCATGGCTCATCTTGTGCCCACGTGACCGACAGAGTCCTCTGATAGTGATTTACCACTGAGGAGCAGAGTTCAGCAGTGTCCCTGGGAAGAACCAGAGTGTAGCATGCCGCTTGCAGCACCCCACTGTTCTGTTATGGTTGGAGGTTAGAGCAGCCTCAGGCACTAGAATGAGTTGATGTGGCTCTGTTGCACCAAAAAAAAAAAAAAAACTGTATTAAAAATACATGAGTTGGAAGACTCATCTTGAGGACTATAGCTTCATAGCCTCTGCTAAAGTCTACAGGATGAATAGGTCTAAGCTGTTGACTAGTCCCGACGCCTCAGTTTGCTCTGACAATGTCCCTGACAGCGAGCATATTAAAAAACCAGAAGAAGGACTGGTTTTTGTTCCAGTTAGAAAGGGAGAGTCCATCACAGTAAGGTCATGTTGAAGGAGCATAAGGGTGATGGTCATACCATGGCCACAGTCAGGAAGCAGAGAGAAATAGGTCCACATATTTGACTTGCTTTCTCCTTTTTATTCAGTCCAAGGGGTCCAGCCCATGGAATTAGAGTGGATCTTCCTACTACAATTAACTTAATAAAGAAAAGTTCATCATTTTTATTATGAAATCAATGCTTCTGGTATCTGGAGTTCTGACCAGGATCTGCCTGCGTAGTTTGTCATTTTGACTGCTTCTGTTCTTTGCAGCTTCTCAGGTGTGTAAGTGTAGTCAGCCCGTCTGTGTATGGTTCTCAGTCCCTTATCGCCCAGCAGTTAGTAAACTTGTCGCTGTGGGCCCAAAGCTTAATATCCAGTTTCAGTGCTAGCTTCTACTGTCTTCAGTGCAACCTTGACTACTGGGGGATATTTGTATATTGTGTGAAGATATATTACTGTCATTGGTATAATAAAAAGTTCAATGGCCAAAATAGCTTGGCAGGAGAGTGTAGGTGAGACTTCCGGGCAGAGGGAGAACTCTGGGAAGAAGAAAGGCAGAGTTGCCAGCCAACTTTGTGGACAAAGCAGGAAGGGCAGTGTGGAAGTGAGTCAATGAGCCTCGTGGGAGAATGTAGATTAAGTAATGTGAGTTAATTTAAGGCATGAGAACTAGTTAAGATCAAGCCTAAGCTAAGGCTAAGCTTTCATAATGAATAGTAAGTTTCTGCATCATTATTTTCTGCCTGGTGGTCCTGATGAGAAAGTATAACTACATTTGATTGTCCCTTTTGTTTACCCATGTATTTTTTTTTTTTTTTTACAGCTGACTCAGGCTCTCTCTCCCATCCCTTCTAGCATGTCCGTATTCCTACCAGTACCACAATGAGTGTTTAAAGCATATGCGTGTTCTACTTTGGTTCCTTATTTTAAAACCAGCAGACTTCTAAATAGAATCTTTATCTTAATAGCATCACTTACTTGAAAACTAAGAGGATCAATGTTTTCAAGTATTTTTGAGCACAAAATATTCATCCCTTCAACTTTCCCAAGAAAGAGGTTCGGGCTGTAAAGATGCTAATGTGGAGATGGAGTGGTTTCCATGGCTGAGGTTTAAATGAGGGTTTTTAACACAATTGTCTTAAAATGGTTGTGAAGAGATTTTAACATCTCAATGCTCTTGTTATTGGCATTTAACACTGTAATAGTCTTTTTAGTGGCATTTGAAAAATGATGCTCACGTTACCGGCATTTCTTCTCTTGTTTCAACTTCAAGGAAAGGGTTCATAGATGGGTCGAGGAAACAATTAAGTTCTTTGAAACTTCAGAGAGCAAAGAAATTAAGTGTTCCGACTCTGAGAATCCATTTTTCTCTCACCCTCCCCATTTTTTTTTTTATTATACCTCATCTGCTGCCTTTGTTAAAATGAGATAGGTTTATGGACTCCTGGCTCCTTTAAGACAAGGGTCGGGCTGTCTGCTTACTGTTGTAGTGAAACTATTAAATTTGTTAATTATGACAGTACACTCCCATTTCTTTAACTTTCAGGATGCTGGAGCGTCCAAGATCAAGGAATCAGCAAGTCTTATGAAGGCCAGATCCTCGTAGACAGTTTTTCACAGGGTGGAAAGCAGGAGAGAGGAGGAGGCTGTCTAATCTGATGCATTTTTCATGAACTTCAGTAGAGGGGCTCAAATCTCTTTGGTTTCATCACCTCCCAAGGGACCTGCCTCTTCACAGTGGCTTAAGTTCCAGGGTGTGAACTTTGGAGGGGAGAATTCCTTGAAATCACAGATACAGTTGATGTCAGTCTCCTGATTTCTATTCTACTACAGATATGTTAATAAGATGTTAAATTTTGAAAAACTAGGTGAGGAATACCAGGGCTGTGTCAAATAACAATTCCTGACAATTAATTGCTATCCAAGTGCAATGGGTCAAAAAAAAAAAGTGGAAATGTGCATAGGATTTAGAGGAAAGGCAAGAGGTAGGAAAGCTTACCAATCTCTGCCTAGACCTACAGAGAGACAGAAAGAGAGACAGAGAGACAGAGAGGGAGGGATGGGGTGAGTGGCTGGCAGCACCAGCATGCCATCTTCTAGCTCTCAAGAGGCTTTGTGGGCTGAAGCATAAGGTGACAGCAAACACTGATTTACATGCTGTGTGCTCTGTGATGAAATCTCCAGCCCAGCCCAGCGGGAAGCCCCTCAGGAGTGTCTGGAGAACCCACCATCTTCTCCTTGGAGACTCAGCCAATAGCTACTTTTAAATATATGGTGTTATTTTGACAGTCATTAATGCCACGGTTTGCAAATCAAAACCCTCAGTTAATATGAGAGGAAGGGGGACTCTGTGGAGTCTACAAACTACACAGAAGCAGGACTTTTAAGGCTCTAAGGCAGCTCACTGGAAACTGTATGGGATAAAGAAGGGTTGCCATAGAACCCAGAAGAAGGTTTGGAACAGAACTCATGAAGGGTTGCAAGCTTTTGCTGGCTGGACAAGGTAACTTTGATTAATTGCAAGGTATGTTTATATCATGATTAATCACACCTAATATAGAAATTTTTTTGACAGGAAAAATTGCAAACAGAGAAGGTTTTCTTTATGATTCTTGAATTGTATTAATATTTTAAATCAGTTAACAGCTTAATGGATAGAGCAGGGGAAAGCAACAAACTAATTTAGCCTCCGCTAGCACCTCAAAGTGTCCAGTACCTGCTAGATCACATTTTGCAGAATTTCCATTTGTATTAATAACTTATTACTCCCATTAAACATGCATTTCCCCTAAAGCTTAATGCTCCTTCAGTGGAGACCAATTAACAGGGACAGTCTCTGCAGCCAGCCAATTATTTTAATTACAGGGAGTTTTAAAAATGTGCTTGCTTTGCATAGATTTGACTAGCTGAACTTGACCAAAGAATGCATTAACTATGTATTCTAAGAGCTGGAATATTTTCAGTGAATATGTGTATAACAAGACTTCTTTTGGCATGTGTAAGTGCATATTGTGTGTGTGTGTGTGTGTGTGTGTGTGTTCACATTCATGAGGATACTGTGTGTGTATGAGTAGGTCTGAAGTTGATACTGAAGCTTGTCATTGGTGCCTCTCCTCTTCATTTATTGGGACATATTGGGGCAGGATCTCTCACTGAACCCAGAACTTGTCAATTCCAGCTAGTCTAGGTAGCCAGCTTCTCAGAGGACCCCTGTCTCTGCCTCCTGAATGCTGGGTTAATAGGATGCTGCCATACCTATCTAGCTTTTGTGCATTCTGGGGACTCCAATACTCATACTCAAAGTGCTAAGTCCTTTATCCACTGAGTTACATTCCCAGTGCCCCTGAACCATGAAGAAAACTCATTTGTGGTCTGTAAAACAGTGGAAAACATCAGCTGCCTCTCATACCATTACTTACCTTTTTAGTTTGGAAGCTTATCGATCTGGTAGCCCTTTATTCTTGGAAAGATCCATGACATGAAGGTTGAGCAGGTCTTCTGTGAAACAACAGGTACTTGAATGCTTATTTCTTGCTCTGATGGGCTGACATTTTAAAATGCATGCATCTCGTATGTAATGATGATAAAGGGTTAGGAGCAGGAATGATGAAAGCGTATTGCATACATCAACCCTCTGAGAGGTGAGAAGGGTTCTAAGAAGATGAGGAGCCCCAGGGAAAGAACTGTGGGGAGGGTTGGGTTCTCCTGACAAAGTCAAGAAGTCACTCATTTTCGTGCGAGTGAGAGAATTTCTGAAGGGCAGGTAAGGAGTCCCCCTTGCAGAGCGGCACGACACTGGACAGGCCACTGGAGAGGAAGGGTACACTGACGATGTGAAGTCTAAGCACTAATATTCTAGCAAGAAGAAACAGACAGCATGTTGATTGGTTGGATGAGAGACACTGCAACACCAGAAAGAAAATCATCCTTGTGTGAAAGCAGAGAGCACAGTGCTTATGACCCACACTCTAGGTTTGTCAGTGACCGGAGCGCGCAAAGGGCACAGTCAAGTCCAATGCTGACTTCATCATGGTACTGATGTGGGGAAGTCTGGAGAGTGGTGGGGCTTCCCTCAGCTCTTAGCTGGGCTTGTAACATGGAAGTTAAGTGACCAGGTGCCCACGGACATACAAGCTTCCCTTGAGTTGGTGCCTTAGGGTTCCCGCAGTACAAATTTTAAATAAGCTTATGAACCACAGAGGGTGTGCCTTACAGGGAAGTTTAGTACATATTTGTAGGTAGGAACAAGAGGGAGATCGGAGAGGGGGGGGGCACTGAGAGGGTCTGAGCAGATCCATCTCCGTCCAGTCAGCTCAGCCGTTAGGTGTTCTGGGACCTCTCAGTTTCACTTCCGGACAAGGGAAGGAGAGGACAAAGGACAGGTTGGCATGTAAGGCTGCTTGTGGTGAAAATAGGTTCCTTAAGGGCCAAGGGCATTGTGTGATGTGAAGATATAGGGTGTTAAGGGGGCACGACTTACTTTTCCATTGCTGTGACCAAATGCCTGAGAAGTATCAACTTAAGGAATAAAGGTTTGTTTTCTTTCGCAGTTGGAGGGTATAGCCTATCATAATGAAGGGGGCATGGTGTCAGGGTACAGTCTATTGTGGAGAGGAGGCCCATGGCAAACGTAGCTTTAGGTATCATGTCACGTTGTCACATGGCATCCACAGTCAGGAAGCAGAGAGGGATGAACGCTGGTGCTGAGCTCTTCCTCCATTTCAGTCATGGCTGGGGTTCCTCTGTCCAACGGCCAGGCAGGTTTTTCTCCTCTCTAATCCTTTCTGGAGATTCCCTCATAGACCTGCCTGGAGGAGTGTTTATGTGCTGATTCTAAATCTCATCAAGAATACCACAGGCACCCATCACGACATCCATGAGATCTCCATGGCTAATTGTTGAACATTGTGAATCTGGTTCTAATTGTGTCTAGATAAAATGTTTTGTGGTATTTTCATGTTCTTTTAGTTAACAGCTTCTGTTGCCAGACCTTGTAATTCAGGGCTCACATTACAAATACCTACATCTTTTCAAGCTGCAACTGTCTCGTGGGCCTTCATAAACGATCAGTTTCTCAGTGCTTGCATGATTCTCCCCACAGCAGCACCACAGCAAGCGGTAACAATTAGGACAGCAGTCACTGTGGCTGGCCGTGTGCGCTGTGACTTCACTCTGTCCTCCCTGTAAGGGAAGAATCAGAACCTCCACCTTCATATAGAGGCTCTGAGGATCAGAGAGGCTAAGAGCCTTATGCTAAAACAGGTCACATGGCACCAATGGCTCGCTGTACACCACAGTATAACCTAAGCCCATGCCCTCCATTCTGTGCCCATGCCTGTAGCTGAAGTCCTGGGATCAACAGCATCAGCAAAAATTGCCAGGGAAGGGCAGTCCTAGCCCGTGCTGCTGAGCACAACAGCTCTGATGTTAAACTGAAAGGAGGTAGTTTATTCTGGAGCCAAACATGAGTGACCACAGCCTGGGAACACGGCTTCGGCTTACCTCAAATGTGATGTTCTCATGTGGCAACAGTTTTGTGAAGTTCTATTGTAACCAGAACAAAGAAAGTTGTATGCCAAGGTGCTTTTCAGTTACACTGGTGGAAATCTTAGGTAGACGGGATACAGCGATGCAGGGAGAACTATTGTAGGTGCCGGCTGCTGTATGGCAACCACATCCTAAGGCCTTTAGCAGGCTGGAGTCTGCTGTACATCCAGAAGGGTTTGCCTAGTGGTTGCAGAGATGTTGGGCAGGTACAGAGTAGAGCAATAAACTGCCATTAAGGGGCAGAAGGGTGCCCCCGGGCAATGTGGTCCTGAACTTGCAACGTTTCACTTTCTTCACATCCCTGAGTATCCAGTCAGCCACCCTAGCAGAAGGACCAGTGGAAGGTACAATTCTTTCCGGATATTTTTTTCACAACTTGATGCCACACCTCTAGGGGTGACCCACAGATTGCCCATTAGTAAGCACCCCTGTTATTCAGATGTAGGCTCCACTTTAATAACTGCATGTGGGATTCTTTTTTTTTTATTGAGAAAAGGAAAAAAAAAGTTTCCCCCTCCTCCCAGCCTCCCATTTCCCTCCCCCTCATCCCACCCTTCTCCCCCTCCCCCCAC
>NC_022022.1:45242724-45267923 GCF_000317375.1 Microtus ochrogaster | reverse complement strand
AATATCCTTCTTTAGGTTGGGAAAGTTTTCTTCTATAATTTTATTAAATATATTTTCTGGACCGTTGAGCTGTACTTCTTCTCCTTCTTCTATCCCCATGTGGGATTCTTGATGATAAGCCTAGGAACCCATGTTCAATCCTCCAGAGCCTACACGGTGGAGAGAACTGACTCACAAAAGCTGCCCTCTGATCTCCACCTGTGCGCTGTGTGCATGCATGCCGATGCACACACACTTACACAAAAAAAATAAATGAATGAATAAATAATGTAATTATAAAAAGAAGTTGATATTCTCTTTTGTGACCTGTTTGTGAAATGGTATTGAGACCATGAATTGTTATGAATTAAAAACAAAAAGTTAAAACCAACAAATATTTAAACTGTTATTCCCCTGTGGTCAGCCTTGCCTTTCCTGATTTACTGTTTCAATCTTACTCTTTTCTGATTCACTGGGATAAAAGAAGAGACGCAGTTTTGTGAAATTAATAAATCTCCCTTTAAGGATGGCGGGGACACCTTTCTTCTGCAGAGGGACCCATTGCTTAAAAGACTGAAACCTGAGTCATATTGCGTTCAGTCCTCTAATTCCACATGAAGCTAGGCTGGGTATGCATCTGCAGCGTCCCCACCAGGCAGGCTCAGCACCTATGTTTAATGCAAGAAGCCTAATTTAATTAGCACTCTGCCCCTGGGCCAGCCCGCTGCGGGATCTTGGATCTCCGGCTCAGGAAGACATGTGTAACCCCTGCTCCTTCCGTCTCTAGTCAGCCTCATCAAGAGTGGGTGTCTACGGAGAGAGGGGAGCTCTGCTTCTCCATCAAGCTCTGCACAGGGCTAATTGAGCTGCCAGTCTTGGACCACGGTGTGCGATTGCTGCCGCCGCCGAGAGCAGAGACCCAGGGAAGGGATTGTAAATGTCAGATGGCTCATGTTTGCCCTCGTGGCTCTCGAATTGATCAGGGGAGCTATCTAGTCTGCACGCTTGAGTAGCACAAGCAGCAGACAAGTAGGGAGGAATAAAGTATTCAAACCCCAGTGGGGCAGCCTGCGCCGGATCCCCTCTCTCCCTCGCGGAGTTAATGAGGGAAGGAAAGGTGGAGGTGCCTGGCGGCCTAAGTGCAGGCTTTGCCTCCCGACTTTGCTCCTGCTTATCATGCTCACGGGCTCGTTTCTGTCAGTCATTTCTCTCTTGCGCAGCCTAGAAAATACCATTGCAAATACCATTGCATGTCTTAAGATCCCAGCTGCAGCCTTTTGTAGCCGTAACGAAGAAAATGCTTTTTTTTTTTTTTTTTTACTTTATAAGAATGAGCCACAGCAATCAGGAAGGATGCAGTTTTTTTTTTCCGGTCTCTGAAACTTCTGTGCTCATCCCCCTATTTTCCCTGGAGCTTTAGGAAGGCAACCATGGTCACCTTTGCCCCGGATCGGGACTGTGAGCAGGGCTAGCTCTGCCTTTCTCTCCATCACAGAGATGAGAGACGCTCCCGTGAGGAAAGCACTTACCGTGTATGCGTGAGGACCTTAATTCAGTCCCTGGGATCCACACAGAGTTAACTCCACTGCAGCTGTGGGAAGACAGAAGGCTGAGACAGGAGACTCCCTGAGAGGGTGCGGGTCGGCTGGTCGGGTGTGTGCAGCAGAAAACAACCAGGTGGAGCTGAAGACTGCTATACCGAGGTTACTCTCTGGCCGTCACACTCAGGGCACGGTATGTGTGCCCTGTGCTCACCTATACAAATGTGCGTGCACACATGACCTGAAATTGGGCTCTATTCTAGTGGGCTTCAATTCACAGATTTGCCTTTCTGAACATGAATTCTCAACTTTAAAAAAAAATCATTCTCTTCAGGAATGTGTAGAAAACAACTCAGATAACATATTGAAAATATTGAAACCTCTAAGACACACTTCTGCTGTCTTACAGGCATCCGCCTCTTACTCACTTACTGTAAATGACCAGAATCTTTTCTGATATATTTTGGGTCTCGAATCACACACTGCTACTCAAGGGGAACTAGACATTGGTTCAGTTTGCCTCAGAGATGTCAGTTCTGCAACTCGTTCTTGGTGAGGAGAGGGCATTTTCAGAGACATTTATAGTTCTGTTAGAAAGAAAAGATGGTCTCCTCCCTCCTCATGTGTCACTTTAGTTCCCATGTGGTTGGCCAGAGAACAATAGTAAGAGATGAAGGTGTCTGCTGGTGAGATCCAGCTAGATCTCAGAACTAATCACATACTCTGCTGGAGTGATCTCAGAACTAATCACATACTCTGGTTACTTGAGAGCCTCACAGGAACCCTGAAGATCAAATGTGAGAATCACTAGGCTAAAGAGCTAAAAACAAACAACAAAACAAAAACAACCCCCCCTGCCGGGCGGTGGTGGCACACACCTTTAATCCCAGCACTCGGGAGGCAGAGGCAGGCGGATCTCTGTGAGCTCGAGACCAGCCTGGTCTACAGAGCTAGTTCCAGGACAGGAACCAAAGCCACAGAGAAACCCTGTCTCGAAAAACCAAAAAAAAAAAAAAAAAAAAAAAACCCTGACTCTCCCACGCTAACACACCTACTCAAAGATCAAGGCGACCCTGCAGCTCGTGCTTATTGTTTAAGGCGGAAGGGAGAGACTGAGAGAGAAACTTAGGAAGAAGCGGAGAGAGGAAGAGAAAAACAGAAGGAAGGAAAAGAAGAAGAAATGAGAGAGGGGGAGAGGGAAAGAGCAAAGCCAAGAAAGGGAGGGCAGGAAAGAAGGGAAGGGTTCCGAAGAGAAAACCGAGCAACCCTTGATTTTAGATGGGTTGTCTAGTGTGAGCCTTCCTTATTACGAGCAGCCACACTTTTCTCTTTCCTAGGGAAATGTCAGCTTTGGAAATAATTTAACCCAAATATTCGAACTGTTGGAACGGCTCTCCAAGTTGCTGCGGTACCATGGTTCACAATTATAATTAATGGAACATCTTCCGAGAGAGCTCAGTGCTGCATGCACACAGAGAAATACATAATGTGCTAAGCATACAGAAACATGAGCTCCGAGGTCCATTTCTTACAAGCAGAGACGGGAAGCAATTAGTGAGACAATTTTCAGCAAGAAGGGGGAAAAAGTACCCGAAGAATCTTGTTTTCCTGAGACATGCCTGAAGATGAGCCTCGGGCCCCATTAAGGGTGTGGTAATGAAGAGGGCTTGGGAGCCACGGGGTGGCTGTGTGGAAAGGTTTTCCCTTCTCCGGAATCAAGATGCATTAGCCTCATTATTTGCAGATCCTTGTCAAGACAAGAGCAGGGGGAAGCAGGGACATAACAGGAGACGGGAGGGGAAGGAGGAGGCCCGGAAGAGACAAGGACCAAAGCTGAGACTTTTCTGGGCAATCCCAGTAAAAAAAGAGGGGCATTTCAGGAGAAAACAATACCCCACACCTGGGTGTGACCTCTCTAGTGGAAACAGGTGAAGGCATGCCTGCTCCTACCTTATCTCCCGCAAGTCATTCCAACACCGTCCATGGTACTGACTGCACAGCTTGTCATTCCACCGCCTTGTTACACAACCTCCCCCGTCCACCAGATCTCTTTCCGGTTCAGTCATTAAAGACTAGGCCCTAGACTAGCCTAGACTGGAGCCTGACTTGCTGTCTAGAATAACCCCTCCAAGGCAACAGGAAAGGGCGTATGGACGCAGCTGCTCCCTAGCTAGGGCCCATTTTCTCTCCTGCATCTTTCTTTCTCAGAGTTTATGTCTAAGCAGTCATCTTTGCTTCCTTGGATGTGTTCTTTAACAACCCTTGAGAATATGTTTGAGGGGACTCAGTGCCTGTCACTCTGGAATAATCTAGTAGGGGAATGAAAAGGCCAAATGACTTAAAAGGCATCAAAACCACTGGACTTACCAAGGTTATAATTTATACCTTTGGACTTGCACTGGGTTAGCTGTAAGCCATCTGGGGCTCATAGGGGCTAGAAATTTTGCTATCATAGGTCATAAAAGACAGTCCAAAGGATTTTAGACATGGGGCTGATGGTTTTCTTTAATGGGAATTGCTCTCTACAAATATACTTTCAAACAGCAGTGAGAGCAGAGCCTACTGAGACATCAAGGGTCGAGCTGCACATGGGTCGAGCTATTCAAGGAGTTTTGTCTGAGTCCACATTAGCTCAGAAGGAGGAGATACTCCCAAGAGCGGTTCCTCAGAGGCAGCTCTCAATCTCCAACTTGTCTTCTCTGATTTTAGGACAGGGACGATTCTATCTTCCAGGGCACATGGAGAAATACACAGAGACATACTGTTGTTTAAATAGGGTCTTTATTAAATTGGTACATTATCCAAACTAGCCTCGAACTTACAATCTTCGTATCTCTTTACCCAATCCCTGCCTGTGTGCTGGTGTTTACAAATGTGTGATCCTTAATTGGAGACAGTTTTGAAAGTCATGATTTGGAACAGGTGCATCAGCAGGTGGTTTCCGAGAGAAACACAATCAATGGGAGGTGGGTGATAGATCTGTAGGTAGATCGATGACAGAGGATCAATAGATGGACAGAGAGACGATAGGTGCTTAGAAAAATAGACATCTATGTGATAGATTATTGATAGATGAATAGAGAACAGATGATGGATAGCTGATTAGATGATAATAGGTTATTGATAAATGATGGGTGATGTTTATCCTTCGGAATTCAAGGTATGCACATATATGTATATTAAACAGATATATAGATGAATATATATATATATATATATGCACATGTTTGTGTATATAAAATGCATGCATCTATGTGCTATATTGTATCAGCTCATATAATGGCAGAAGTTGAAAAGCCCCGAGATCTGCTAACTTGCTGGTAATGCAGATGAAAGGCCTGAGAGCTTGAGAGCCCAGGGTGCAGATTCCAGTGTGACTCTAAGACCCTAGACACCAGGACCGCAGGTTCCTTTCCTCACTGCCTGCTCTATTCAGGTCCTGGTGGACTGCAACGCGCTAATTCCCATCTGGGGGAAGCTGCCTTGTGGTGCGCTTCAGACGTGATTCTTTCTGGATCGCCTTCACGGACAAGCCTGGAGTTACTGCTTACCTGGGTATCTGCATTGCTGACTCAGTCAAACTGATGCAAGGAATGAGCTATCCCAGGAGCTATTCTGGCTTCACAGCAAACCGCAAGCCAGCAGCAGTGCCCAGGCCAGCACCCCACAGAGAATGAGACTGTCCAAAAACAGTATGAAGCTCGAAACACCTCGATTTGGAATATACCAAACTTTCCTTGGCCAATTCCATTTCTCTTGCTGTCCTCAAAAAGCAGTAATTACTGTTGGAATGTCCGCATTTCCTGGCTCATATGTCTCCTTTTCTCAGTGGCTGAGCACCTTTATCTGATGCTACCCAGGCCTGAACCTCTAGCATGGAGGGCAGATCCCCTATTTCTTTTATTTATTTAAACTTCCATTTTCTCTATTTCTGAGCATGTGAATATGTGTATACGCGTACCATAGCTTGAGTGTGGAAGTCAAAGGACAGCTCACGGGAATTGGTTCTCTCTCCTTGACATTTGGCTCCTGTGGATCAATGCAGGTTTTCAAGGTTGACCAAACTGCATTCGCCCGCTGAGCCGCCTTACCAGTCCAGGTCTCTCGACCCATGTGCGTGAAATGTTTCACTTCCTGTCCTTGTGAAATCTCGCCTGGCATCAGTGCTGACTTTATAACTAGTGCCATTTACGACGTCTTGCTAGTAACTAACACTAACGGGTTGCTCAGGCAAAGCCCAGACAGATAGCGAGACCCAGGAAAGAATCTAAAGAACCACGCACTTTACGTTTCTGAGCTTTTACCAGTCCTTCTGAAAGGAGATACACTCAGCAGAAGGCCTGTTGGAATAAAACACACTTCCGAACCAATGTTCTAGAGCACCAAAGAGCCTTTAATCACAGAATGAACACCAGCAAGTGATACCACGAGGTAAGGCAATCAACAACATTGTGAGAGACCCAGCGAAGAGGCTCAAGCAGAAGCCTGCACAGTTTAGTCTAGGATCACATCCGGTTCACAACCAACCCTGACACCTACACAGACTTGAATCACACCCGCCAGGCAACGACGGCACCTTATACATCAAACTAAGAACAATGCCTCATGCACAGTTTGTATTTGCTCTGTGGCGCTTCAAGCTTGGTGCAGCTCAAAGCCCGCCCTGCAGAAGGGAAGTAAGTGGAAACAGAATAAACGAGGAGATCTGAAGAGACCCCAGAGAGCAGAGCACTGTAATTGGCAGCGAGCCTGCCATGGGTGGACTCGCTGCTGTCAGCCTGTGGGAAATCTCCCCGTAGGTGTATGTCAGACATGTCAGCCGCTGTCCTCAAAGCTGCTACTGCTCTGGCGGGAGTGGAAGTGCATTGGGCTCATGGGATCAGACACGTAGCCTGCGTCAGAAAAGAAGTTCAGTTGTTACTTCCTGACCTTCTCGCACACCCCCCTGCTTATATTAACCATCGAACCCAGTGTCACACAGACAGCCCTTCGCGACTCTGGAACTGAAGACTGGACCAGACTCGCCAGTGCTGCTAGGATTTAAGATGGAGACATGGTGCTGACACCAATGGACGTCCGTGACAAACATCTGCCTTGATGACACCGGGTGATAGTTAGTGTTTTGTATTTACAGGGGAGCAGCACGTGCTGCTGGAAGGAAGCCCGTCATGAGGGCAAAGAGCACAGGTTTTGTGCCAGGCAAACACGTTGTAATCATGGGTCCCTGATTGCTGTCATTGGGATATTCATCAGTGGAAACCTGTCTGAGCATCAGCACCCTCGTCTGTAAGTGGGAGAAAGGGTAGTTCCTATTGCCAGGCTGCCGTGTGTATCTGAGGACTGGCAGTCACTCCGGAGCAGGGAGTTTCTCCCTTTCCACGCTGGTACAGGACCACCCACTACTTCTGCAAAATGGGCGATTTATCAGTAGCTGCTGGTGGTTTATCAATAGCTGCTGATGGCTTTGCTCCTATGACATCCCAGTTATCTGAGCCAATGCATTACTTTTCAGCCATGTAGCCATATGCATTGGGTACACTGACTTTCAAAGGAAAGATCTCTGTCAAAATCTCTTAGAAGGCATGCATGCCGTGACAAACTCTTTTGCAAGGAAATGCTGCTGACACTGGTACTTCTGAGCATGGGCTTTCTTATTCTCCTTCAGAGTTGAGGGCCCGTGTGTGTGTGTGTGTGTGTGTGTGTGTGTGTGTATGCATACGCATATGTGAGCTCGCGTGAGAGGGCATGTGTGTTGGGAGGTGAGATGCGATAAATAAATGAGAGAAAGCCCACTCACGTCATTAAATCTTGACTGTCAGTCAGTAAAACAGAACCAACATCTTAGCATGAAAGCATCTCTTTTTTCACTTGGCACAGAGAGAAAGATGTGACGCTGTGACACCTGGAGCACGTTTGCCCCTGAGGAATCCGTTACTGTCCTGGCCAATTACTATCCCACTGCTGACAGGGGCCATCTGTATGCTAACGTACACTATGAGAACAGAGCCCTTTCCTCGGAGGTTCTCAAGGCAGCTGGAGCTCAGTGCATTGCTCTGAAGCAGAGAGATTTCCCTTTGTGTCTTCACGGCTTTCCAATGACTTGGATGGCAGTTCTCTGAAGATGAGGTGCATAGATTCCATGATGTAGGGTCTCTAGGTACTAGTATCAGAGAAGCCAGTGCCTTCTTCCTGAAACATCGCTCTAGAAATAAATGCTGTGTTCAGCCCTCCATGCAATCAAAGGAAGCGGCCATGAACAAATGGCTCATCTTCTAATATTTAGATTAATATAGCGCCTCTCAGACTTAAAGTTGTTATAGGATATTGTGGCTCTGGTCCTGCTGATGGTAGTTAAAGTAAAATGATAAGATATTTCTAGTAGGAAATATTAAATATATCATGCTTATCTATAGGAATTCTCGATCTATCCAAACACCCCGATATAGCTAATGGTAAAAGATTCTGTATTTCTTTGGCTTCCAGAGGCCAGCATCAAACTTTTTAAGTTAATTATTCCAAAGAACTATATTAATTCACCATGGAGCAGTCCTGTGAGACAGACCCAGACAGCTCTCCTGTGCCTCTGCGCCAGCTGTTTGAGGGGTTGGATGGATTGCTTTAGACCCTGTGGTGCTCAGCTCACAGGGAAGAACTCTTCCTGGGAAGGAAGCCTTGGGAACTTTCCTTTCTATTCTTCTCCCTGCACACAGTGAGGTGGACTCAGAGGCCTGGGTCCAGGGTAATGACAGCAAAGCGTTTATGTTGCCAGCAGAGCCAGGGATTATTTAAATGTAGACCTAACATCCTCTTAAGACTTCTTTGCACACAAATTCACACACACATCTCTGGAGCCTGTATACACTTCCATACAGACATATGTTCATATACATTTAGGATGTTCTTTAAGATGTACACACACACATCACACACACACACACATCACACACACACACACACACGAATGAGTTTTTCTGAGTTTTTCTGCATGTTTGCCTGCAGACCAGAAGAGGGCATCAGATTGTGAGCTGCTGTATGGATGCTGGGAATTGAACTCAGGACCTCTGCAAGAGTAGTCAGTGCTCTTAACCACTAAGCCATCCCTCCAACCCCTGGGTATTCATGCTTATACATACACACATAACCTTGAACTCACATACACTCACACCTAATGTGTACACACTGATGCTCTCACTTATGCACACTCACACATGCATGCACAGCCATGCTCACACACACCGTGCACACTCACACTCATGCAGAGTCTAGCACACTCTATTAAGCTTAATGATAAACGAAGAGTTAAAAGACATCAGTATCAGATTTAGAATTTGTATGGTATTTTTAAATTACCTATTTGTATTTGGTTATCACAAAACACAAATTTTTCTCTGTTAATACCAAAATGAGTGACTGCCACCTCCCTAAGAGTGGTTTCCTGGATGTGCGCCACCTACCGTATTTGTCAATGGTTGAGTATTGGGTGGTGTTGTTCGTTTCCTCCAAAGACAGGCCTGGGCTGGAGTGTGTCCCCACACTGGAAGAAGAATGGGTCACTGCTTTACATGGGGGTGCAGGACTCAGAAAATATCATAAAACAGAAGTCAGTCATCTAGCAAAGATCCCAAGAAATGCCAACAAGATGTCTACATAATTTGGATTTATTTATATATTGTTTGGGTTGAGCTCATATCTGTTGAGTAAGTTAGATTAAGGTATAAGCCTTGGCCTCTTCCTCATAGGTTATGGTTGCCATCAGTTTAGCCTTGGGTGTCTCCGTCTATGAATCTGCACAATAAGAGAAGACATGAATATTTCTATCATCTTGTTTTAATGGTAGGATATATGTAAACAGAGACTGCTCTTACCTTCCCCGCTGCCCAGACCCAAATAATCACACAGAAACTATATTAATTACAACACTGCTTAGCTCATTAGTTCAGGCTTCTTATTAACCAACTCTTACATCTTTAATTAACCCATTTCTATGAATCAATGTATTATCACGAGGTTGTGCCCTACTGGCAAGGTTCTAGGATTTGTCTCCTATGGCAGCTACATGGCGTCTGCTTGACTCTGCCTACCCTCTCCCTCTATCTTTTCCAGCCTGGCTATTTTCTGCCCTGCCATTGGCCAAAGTAGCTTTATTTGTTAACCAACAAAAGCAACACATATACAGAAGGACATCCTACATCAGATGTAAATAAAAACAGTACTGGAATCTAGGGGCAACCATTACTGCAATCTTTACTTAAATGCAACTAAGGACATTAATGTCTTAGTAGGTCTACACAAATGCAGCACTATTATGAAATAATAATGGTGCAGACCTGAGTTAGTGTGTCCATGCAGCCCTTACCTCTGTCTGTGTCAGTGTGGCTGGCACCATCCTCCCAGTTCACAGTAAAGAAAATAGTGTCTCAGAAATGAGCTTTCAGAGGCCAGGTGTGTCTCATCTAAACTACATCGAAGCCAGGTGTGTTCTATCTACATCCTAAAGCCTGCACACTTACCTGCTCCTCAGAGATGCATGTCCCTCAGGGTTCCTAGATCCTCCTCTTTCCCCCAATTTCCACTTCAGTTTGTTTAAGAGGTGACTTCCTCCCTGGTCCTGATCACTGATCCCCTCTGTTGCTCACTGCACACACTGCATATCTGCAGGGTTTGCGGCATTCATTTGGTCTTTATTGTTCTCAGAGCAGCTTCCCTGGGGAGCCCAGAACCTCCCCTCAACTCCATCCCCTGGTCCATAGCATAACTCTTCACACCATCAGCTCCCCAGTCCCTTCCCTGGCTTTGGTAACAGGCATCAGTGTCAGCCAGTGCCACCGCCAAAATTTCGGGTGTGTACTCCAGTCTCTCACTGCAAGCAGGGCTAATTTACAAACACCACCATATGCTCTCCTCCCACTCTTCTAGCAAGAAAACCCCTTTCTCCTCAGGACTTCCGCAGTTCTCTCCTAATTGGTCTCTCTGCTTACACTCCTATCTCTGAACGACGCGTTCTGTCCATATTTTCCAGAGTGTTCATTTCAAAATATAAAGCAGGTTAAGACAACTGCCTGTGTAAACTTCCCGGTGAAACCCGGGCTCACTTGGGACACAATGCAAATGCTCTTCTGTCTTCACTAGAGTCTGCTGTCTCCTCCCCAAAATATTTCCTACTCTTCATTGCACCCCCTCTCCCTAGAGCGCTCCTGTTCTTTATCACCCCAGAGTCTTTGCCTCCCTAACTCGCCCTCAAATACTCCCTCCAGAGCCAGATCCCCATGCTGAGCACTTGTCTTGCCTTCACCTAAGACTGGCTCCACTGTCGTCCAGACTTCATGTCACTTGTCCCTTTCTGAGCCCCTTCTTCTTTGATGGTTATTTCGAAGTAGCCAGTCTCCTGCTGTGGTACTCCATTTCATGATGGTCTTGTTTATTTTGCAACTTGCTTGTTATCTGCTTATGAATACACTGACAACTATATCTTAATGCCAAGGACTAGTTTCTTATTTCCTGCTCTGACCACAGCCCTCACTGCAATCTCGGCCCACATGAGACGATCAACCAACAGTTTTGAAGAACGGAATAAACGAATGAATTCTTAAATGATGCTTGCCACTCCCTCCTTCGTTCACTGAGTGCATCTGTAACAAAACCTTAGCCTGTCCCTGCTTGCCCTGGGCTTTGAAGGTCAGAGGCTGGAGCCCTCTTCTGTTCCCGTCTTTGCCTTCTTTTGCATTCGTTGGGTCTTGTATCCACCATCAACAGCTTCCCCCATCAACACAAGTTCAGCCACAGCGACTGGTGTTGAATTTTCAAAACATCCCCAAGCGTTCTATTCCTCATGGCTCTGCCTTAGCTGCTTGCCCCACTTACGCGAGTGTGGTGACAGGACATCGGCCTCCACAGAAAGCAGGGCGCACCACTGCTAGGAATGGGAGCTGTATGCTAGACCCCTGGAGTTGCATCCTGCACCTTTGCTTTCACTCTATTGCAACAACCGACTGGGGTCTCAGTTATGCATCTCTAAAGTAGGAAAATAACAAGACTCATGTTGGGAGGTTGATTGTGAGTACTGGTTAAAGTCTTTCGGTGCTATGGTGCTAGGAAACACTCGGTGAAAATCGCTTGAGTTTAGTATCCATCCAAGTCAGTCAGTTCTGTGGAGACCTCTCGAGACGCCCTCCTCCTCTTCCACACCCTTCAGTACACAGCACTATACTCACAGTGCTACTGTGAGTCCGCCCTGGTGTAGAATTGCCTCTAGTAATGCACTATTGAACTCAGTTACATAGAGGAGAAGCAAGATCCTGCTCAGTGCTGTACTCCCACCGGGCGTCTTCAGTGGCTCACAATCAAAATGAAAGTGTATTAAATTAAATCAAGAGCTTCAAAACTGTTCCTTCAGAGAGCTCCGAGTTTTCGGTATGTCAGCTCACTCTTAACTGAAGAACTGCATCTCCAGCTCACTTCCTTAAGCTACAGAGAAGGATGATGTTGTAGAGGGAGGGAATGATTACAGAGAGGAAAAATTACTGGCTCAAAACATGACTCAGTGTCATCTCAATCAACATTACCTAGTAAACAGCCATAATTCTCGTCAACAGACTGTTGATTCATTTTCCAAATGCAATTTCTTCTCTCAGTGTTGGTAGCCTCCCTCGGAGCAGTGTGTTCTCGGCAGTAGTCTTGGCAACAAGATGGTAATAGGGAATAAATACTTTATCACCAAAATGGCTATCTGGTTTCCCTTGAACAAAAGCCTTTCTCTAGGATGCCCTGGGTGTTCAGGGGCTGAATGCAGTTCATGCCTGGGAACTTAACCTTCCCCAGGAGATGCCACGCACAATGGCACTGGGCTCCGTTCTAGGATGACAGCCAGATGGATGCTAAGCACACCCAGGTCAAACAGAAGAAGAAACTAGACCCTGGTGGATGGACCCATGTACATTCCACTCTGAGCAACGGTTTCACAGATGCACAGAGTTTGGGGCACGTGGCAGGGCTTGGGCTGAAGTAGTGATCACAAGACAAACAAACAAAACAGCAAGGCCCCTCCAGTGAGGCAGCACCCAGAGCAAATGCCTGAGACCGTGAGCCCCTGGCAGGTAAGGCGAGCACTGGCTTCAGAGTGTTCCGTTGGTTTCTGTTTCTCTCTGTGTTGTTTGTATTTTGAGGCAGGATCTCAGGTAGCTGAGATTGGCTTTGAATCTGGACCTTTCTGTCTCCATTTTGCAAGTGTCTGAGTGATAGGCATTAGTCACATGTGCAGTTCGTAGCGGTTCAGTCATCACTGAAACTAGGCAGCCTTCTTACCCTAAAAGATGACTGTGTCTGTGCACGTATATGTGTATCTGTGTTTGTATGACTAGGAAATCCTATGTGTATTCTTTGTGAGTATAAGGTAAATTTTTGTCTTATAAAAAAAGAACAAGGTAGATTTAAGACTCTGTGTGTGTGTGCATGTGTGTGTGTAATATGATACGATGCCGTCTGAGCACGCAACAATTTCTCACTTTGGACTAAACAGTTCTCATACATTCTGCAACTTGCACAGGCTCAGCTCCCGCTGTTGGCTGAAATAAATGTGACAATGATGTCAATAACAAGAACACTATGCAAAAATTATTATCAACTGAAAAATAAATTGAGATATGTGTAAGGCCCCAGAGCCATGGATAACATACAAGTACCTGAAGATGGAACACATCCCAGCAAGGGCC
This sequence comes from Microtus ochrogaster, assembly GCF_000317375.1. Taxonomy (NCBI): domain Eukaryota; kingdom Metazoa; phylum Chordata; class Mammalia; order Rodentia; family Cricetidae; genus Microtus; species Microtus ochrogaster. The sequence continues at coordinate 45,254,695 of NC_022022.1, read as the reverse complement.
CACTTCCTCCAGGGCATAGATTATAGCATCTGCTGACTCAGGATATGGGTTAATGGATGGTATCGTAGGCACCGCAGCAGACAGGCAGGACTAAACTCCCTGCATTCTGTACTCTTTCAAAATGGCTTAGGTTACTGTGGGCCACCAAAGTTGAATAAGAACAGGAAACTACACAGATTTGCTGTATGGTTATGACAGAGAGGAAGAACACACATCTAGAAAACACCTCAGCTAGAACACACATCTGGCTTCCAGCAGAATGTTGGACAGATTTTCTCATGACTTGGCCAGTAGGAAAGGGAGACTTGTCTCAAAGGACATGAGATTTGAGGGAATTGTAGTGACTCACTATTCAGAGGTAACTTGTTGTCTGTACCATCCCCTGTGGGTGAGCCTTACGCAGCGTGAATAGGTGAGTCAAAAGTCGGAAAGCAAATTCAGCTGTTCACAAAGGTCCCTAATCGTTCCACCCTGGGAATGTGAAAGCCAGGGCTGGAGCAGCTGTTGGGGCCAGGTAGGAAAGGTGTCTCTGGAAGTCACCGAGGGATGTCTCTGTTGTTCTGGTCCTTACGTGCTCAGAAGGGCTTCGTGGATGATGTGGACTCATAAGAACCTGGCACAGTAGAGAGTTGAGTATGGGTCACAGCTCCCATTTAGTCGGAGATTTCAATCTTCCTTATCTGTGTGCTTTGACTCTCAGCCAGGGCTGACTGGTTTATTTTCACACACACACACACACACACACACACACACACACACACACACACACCCCACAGTGTACTTGGCTATACACTGAATGTGGTGTTTCTAGTTTTTTTGTATACATAGTTCATTTGATCCATGCCATCTGCCTGAAAGGTCTGTCTCCATTTTGATGAAGAACCAGACTGCCACCAGGATGAAGGTGAGCAGTGTGGGGTTTCATAGAAACCCATCATTGCCTCTGAGGGCCTGGCTATGTCAGGCTGGCTCTGAGGAATGCAGGAAGGCTTCACAGAGGGTTCTATAGATAATTTTGTGTATATTCATGTTGCAGTGATTGAGAGGTGACTGGAGGGATCCCCTAAAATCAACATTAAGATATCTCTTTACCCAGGAAGGTGTTTGATAAGCAAGGTCCAAGAAGAAATAAGAGAGTATTGTCTGAACAGACAGCCATCTCTCCTGTCAGCTCTCGGTAGTCAGGGGATGAGCCAGTGTCACAGTGAGTCCAAATGGCCCCATTTGGAGCCTTCACAGTAGACAGAGCTCTTGCTCCCAGACCACAGCCTGCCAAATGCTTTGGTATCAGAGAATGAATCCCAATTCTGGCTATGGTATCTCTTGAATTCTCAGAATATCTCCTAGAGCCATAATTATTTCAGACCGTATGACATTCCAAAGAGACTGCAAAAAATAAAAACAAAAACCTTTTTTTTTTTTTTTTTTTTTTTTTGCTATTGCCTTCTTCTTTGGGCAATGCCTGTAGCTTTGGGGATATGGTTTGGTGAATTATGATAAAATTATACTGTTATTCATGGCTTGGATGTAATAATGGAATTTAAAAAACAGAGTGAAAGAGTGAAAGACACAGAACACCTAAGCTCTACCACAGTGACGTTGGAACAACAATCACCTGCGCTTCTCAAGGGCTCTGCTGACTGCATACACTGCTCACTGCTTAGCTGGGAACAGTTTGCTGAAAGCCCCCAAGGCATCTGGGAAAGTGGAGACTTTATCTCCACACTAGGAGATGGAGAGTCAGCTCAGATGCTCAGATGACCGGGACCAGTGCTGAAGCAGACCTTGAATAAAAGGCCTTCAGAGCTTGAAGCCAGACTTTCCATAGTAAACAGTCTACTTAACTGCGGCATAGACCAAACAATTCCATCACCTGGGAACTCACTGACAGTCATGGGCAAGTACCCTCTGTCCTCACAGAAAACAGAGAATCATCGTCCTTATGTCTTGCTCTGATTGATTTTTCTGAACACCATTCTTTCCCTCTGAGCACACCTATGTACCTGTTTCCTTGCAGAGATGTTAAAACATGAGGTACATGCATGTACACACACATACACACACACATACTCATATATATGCACGTTCACCTATACACCCATACACACATGTATGTACACAATACACACTCGTACACACACATAAATATACGCATACACAAATATACATGGACAGACCCATAAACACAAACACACACACTGATCTTTTAAAATTCAGCATTTATGACTCCCACACATCCCCCTTGTCTCGGGTAATGTTCAAGGCTGCACACACGAATTCGTGTTCCTATAAACAGCTCCGGCAACACTGAACAACAACAGGAAAAAATCATTACAGGCTGCTGTGATTAAACACTCCAGGCCAAACAGTCTTCTGTTCTAATTGGTCCAATTAGGGTTTATGTAGCTAACAATGCCCTCGGGCTACCTGCATCCTGGAAGAATTAGCCATTTGGACTTCACATAAGACGATGCCATCCAGGGCCTCGCAGCTTTGCAAATGTTTTTTTTGTGGTTTATTGGATCTTTTTGCCATCTGTCAAAACTGTGTTCCTATGCGAGGTTATTGGTACAAACTTCCTGGCCAGGGGCACCCCTGTGCACTTCTCCAAGGGGAATACTCCAAGATAGGAGTCACGTCTTTCCCTCGAAAGGAAGCCCACTCAGATAACTTCTATCCCAGTTTTAGTTGGTTGACACCAATCTCAAAAACCAATTCAAAGAAAAGGCAGAGAGAAGGCAGCTGAGATGCTAATAAAGGTGTTTACCCTGAAATCAGTGCTCTCCATGGAAAAGGCTGTGAGGGGCTGGCTGAACCTTTTGGCATTTAGCTGGAAACAAACAGTTCTATTTGAAGAGGATATGCCATAAGGGATAAATGCCTTGCTCTGCTCTGCGGTGTCTTTTCATGCCGCCCATATTTCCTCCTGAGCAAAGGGTAAGACAGCATTTCTATCAGAATTGCAAACACCTTGGCCTAACTTCGAAACAGTCTAATTATACTTTTATTTGTTAATTTATCCATTAACTTCAACATTATTTATTTATTCAAGACTTTACCCTGGCTGTTGTTTCAAAGCATTGCTTTGTGTTTGCCAATATTCTGTATTTGAGAATGTCCTAAATTAAAACAAATTTATTACTGCCGTTATATAAAATGGACAGTCGCCTAGGTATTCACGGAACCAAATCATTAGCGCAAAATCTCTCCTGCAGGAAAATCAAACCCATCAGTTTTCTTTTGGGAGGGGGGGAACGGCCCCAGTCTAGAAAGGCTTGGCGACCAACCAGGCCAAGGCTCTGCTTGAGCCATTAGGCAAATGTCCAAGGTCCCACTCAGCTCCTCTGTTTTTAAAGAAAAAGTAATTAGCCAAAGAAATATGAATAAGGAAAGAGCTCCAAAGATGCGATCAATCCTTGACAGCGACTGAATCACCAATACGCTCAGCAGTGACCGCACTCGCCAGCTCTCAGCTCACCTCCAAATTCGATCTGGTGTGTGTGAGATAGAGATGCCAAGCACAGGACATGGCCAGGGCAGGCTTTGACTGCTAAAAACGAGAAGCATCTTTGAAATTTAGCAAAAGCCTCCCACTGCCCTGCACTCACTGCCGTCATTAGAATAAAAGGGAAAATTATATTTTATACCTCAAAAATCTCGGTAGCACAGCAATCAAGAGCCAACTCCTCTCGGCCCTGTTTTTCCAGCACTTAATTTTACCAAGAAGGAAACTGAGGTCTTGAGAGGTGAAGTGAACTCTCCATATTCCTCCAGATTTGGATATCAATAGTATAGAGAAGTCAGGTATAGGACCTGTGATGCCCAAGTCCTAACCCTCAGTGGTGGGTTTGATGCTTAATTAGAAAAGGAAATCTGACATTGTTGAACTGTGCCAAGCACACTGCTGGATGCATTAAAGGCAGCAGTAAAGTGACCTCACAATCCGCTTCACATGGAGGAAACTGAGTCTGAGCGCGAGTAACTGATGCTCAGCCAGATAACATCCAAATCTCTTGTTATCTCTGCTTTTTCCTGTTCTCTCTCTTTCTCTCCCTCCAACTCCTCTTCCTTTCTTTCCTCCACCCTTCACTCCCTCTCTTCTTCTCTCTCTGTCTTTAACACCAAGCAACGCACAATGCTGGGGCTGAGCCACTTCCTGCAGACACAGACTTGCATGTGTTGGACGTGGCCTGTGACAGCTGGGGAGGGAAATGCAGACATAGCCAGCCAAACTCCAGCATAGGGGGAGGTACCCTGAAGTGTGCCCTGCCTGCCAAGATGGAAAGGAGAGAGAGTTTGGGATGGGGACGCACAGTCAGCTGAGGGAAGGGCTAGGCAGGCATGTATGGAAAGGCGTAGGCGTTCTATTTAGAGTGAATGATTTTATGCCCTCTCAAGTACAAGGAAAGGCTGCAGCTGCAGTTTGCTGGGTTTTGTTCCCCTGAACAATGTCAACTATAAATTGCCAATCAGATAGCCATCAACAGCCAAGGATTTAAGTGTACAGCGTTGGTCCCTCAGACAGGTTCTAGACTGCGTTCTCAGCTCATACTCATGTTCTACTGTTTATCTTGATAATGGTCCTCATTGTAAAAGAATCTGACTTGATTTATACATTGTTTTTAGGTGTTGGTTTTCTTTCATCGCTCTCGCTCCGGAACCATTTCTCAGCCCTAGTCTGACACCTGCTCTTCCTCTAAGCTCTTGTTTCTTTTCAGTGGTAGAATTTTGAAGGCAGGTTCCTGATGTTGACTCCACGTGGGTGAAGGGATGGGTTTCTGGGTCATCTTCTTGGCAGGCAATTCTAGCAGACAGTGAGAGTGAGCACACGCATGTGAAGGTGTTTGGAATGTGTCCCTTCTGTCAGGTCATAGTTGACCTCTCCGCTTCTACCTGTATCTAACAGGCCACCATCCTTTCCTGTTTTCTTCCTTCCCACACTTCTCCTTTCTTTCCCAGGAAAAAACCCGTCTGCCGATTATGTAGGTTGATCGCTGCTCCTGAGTACACGCCCCTCCTCTTCCCCGGCACAGCATGCAGGAGTTTGCACCATGACACTCCATTTCCTCACCTGGGCTCTGGCACCCCACACGCATATAGATGTTTTCCTTATTCTCATGATCCAGTATCCACTGGCCTCCCCTGCCCTAGGTGGTTCCCTCCCCACTCTCCTTAGACCCCCCAAAACTTAGCGAGACCCCAGCACTGCAATGCCATTTTTATTGCCTGCATGCCAGCTCTTTGCGTTTGCATTCACAGATGCCCTCTTCCCCACACTCTTGCTCAAAACTTCCCACATGGTATGCATTGCTGTGCAGATGCTCTTCTCATGCCATGTGGGCCCACCACTGTCCCTCCTGCATGTCTATCCTGACCCCTTTTTGGGCTCCGACCTTGTGTGGCTACCGCTCTCACTGCCCTCCTCACAGATGTTCTGCCCACTGTTGGGCTCTGACTTCCACGTCAGCTTTCTCTCCCATAGAGCATCCTTGCTCGCCTCCCTTGGGATCCAGCACCATGGAGGAGAAACCCCAGTGTCCTATGGGAACTCTGTCCTACGTGTGCCAGGCAGTGGCCACCACCTCTGATACCATTCTTATTGTCCCTACAATCTTCTTAGACTGTCACCTTCCTCCTTTGCTATTGAGGAAGCTGACCTAGCTCAGTCCTGCCTCGTTTCTTCTGGATCAATTCCATCTGCGTTTGCTGTTCCTTTAAACTGCTCCCACCCATTGTGGCAAACAACACTATCTCCATGAAAGAAGCACGTTGCTCATCTTTCATTGCGTCGTGTCTCATGAAACAGAAATGTTGAGCGTTAAAGTGTGGGTGACCCTGGAGAGACAAGAGGGACACGTGGCTGCTGCGCATAACTTAGTGTTTCTATTAGACGTGAACAGATCCCATCCTCACGTGACTCTCACTGAAAACCTTTGACGAGAGTGTGGTTTTTGTCCTTAGCCTTGGGCTGCTTTTATTGTTACTCTAATAGAAGATCCGATGTGAGCAGCATTGGGGGGAAGGGTTTATTGTATCTTATAAATTGAGGGTGCCATCTGTCATGCAAAGGTGGCATGAAAGTAGCTCTCAGTGTGGCAGTGTGAATTAAGATGTCTTGATTGTATCTGGGTAGATTATCAAATAAATAAAAGAAAATCCTGGTGCTCAAACATTGTCTTTTTTAATTCCATGTAGGATCTTAGCCCATGGAATGGTGCCACGCCCACCATCTGGATGTGTTTTCCCTACTCAGTTAAAAAAAATCTTTCTGAAAATGATCTCAGACAGACACAGTCAAGGTGACATGTCCAGTTAAGCTGGCAATGAGCATAAGCCACTACAGATCTACCCATGAGAAAGCTGATCTTTAGAAACCCCAACTAATTTTCTTGGACCTCACAGTTTACGACTGATAGAACTTGAACTTGAACTCGGGCCTATCTGAGCCTAAGCTGTCAACCATTTACTTAGACTATGGATGGTTACATAAATTAAAAATAATAAACCAATTTTGTCAATGGAATATAAAATCAGCAAGTAGCAAGGCACGCGCTGAGTGGGCTGTCTCTTCCCCTTCTGGGTGGAGGGCAGTTAAAGCACATCTTTGTTGAGTTTAGATCCCTGGTTTCCTCTGGGTAAATTCTGATCTCTGCAAGAAATTTCATGTTCTTTTGTTCTTTATGACAGGCCAGTCCTAATGCAAAGGGTTTGAAACTCCCTAAACTCTTTGAACAAGTGGAACATTGATCTTCACAAATCATCTGAAACACCCTAAGGGAGGTTAAAAATTACAAGCAATGTGTGTTTTTGTTTTTGTTTTAAGTGGATGTACACCAAACCACCGGGACCGGTTGCCTCGCTGCACACTACCGATGCTCTCCTCCCTCCTCTGCGCATTCTCTGTTGTCAGATCCCGCTTCACAGAGCGGCCTGGCATTGCCAGGGTGCCCTGTCACCCTGGCGCTCTCCTGCAGTCATACAGGGCTGATGACCCCTCTGGTATGATACGCTGTGACATCTCTTGGAATCCTGGGTGATCCAGGGCTTGACACTCCCTGCAGATCCCACCGCTGCCCTGGCCATCTGGTACACAGTGCTGGGTGGCCTCTGCTCAGTTAGATCTTGGTGGCTGCTTTCATACTGCTGTGTACAGAGCCCTGATGGGTGGCATACCAGAAAGACTACACCTTTAGAGCAGAGGCTGCTGTTTGTTAGGTATTCATGCATCCTTGGCATTTTGGGTCTGGGCACAGAGCTCACATGCTTACCAAGTGACATCAGTTATCGGTACCCACAAGGAAGTGGGCAATACCTTAGTGGGATTTTCTTCCTTAGCCATTACACTCAGGCACACACAGTTCAGTCACGGAGACAAGCACCTCCTGCATTATTGAACCACATGGGAAAAGGCAGATTCCACTGCACAATTCTTTAAGACAAAAACACCCTCAGGATGCATCTGTACTGTGGAAGAGGAAGTCATGAATCTCTCACTGCCGATATCCCCCAGCCACCTCTCAGGAAGTGTACCTCTCACTGTCTCTTAATGTGAGACCCAGATCTGAAAGGAAGTGGTATCTAGGGACTTGGTAATCGGAGCTATGGCACGTTCCCATAGGAACGCTAGGCCCTCACTTCCTTTATTTATGCAGGCTTACAGCAGCTGCCGCCTTTGGATTCTGGCTCCAGGAAGCGAAGGCAGCAGATCCGAGTGCAGAACCTCCCTGACTGTCTCTCTTTGAAGCCCTCAAGTCCTCAGCCTCGTATTTGTGCTTGGCCCTGATTCATCATGGGTCTGAATGCTTCACCTGCTCTATCAAGTTTCCAATAGAGCCTAAAACGGATTTCATAAAAAAGGAACAAACACTGGCCAGCCAATCTCAGCATGGCAACTTTGCAAAGAGAGAAGGCCAGGGAATGGGGCTGATGGTAATTATTTCCTGCCTTCGATCACTGGAGGATATTAATATACATATGTCCCTCATTTTATTTTGTTTTTTTTGTTCTACCAGGGCATCAGCCACCTGCTTGGAAGATTAACAACTGTTGGATGCAGACCCAGAATCATTGGGCTTTGGAGAAGTTATTATTCATTGCAGGAATGACATTATGAATAGGCTAGCATGGTTTTTAAAGAAATCCTGACTTATTCTCTGAGATCAGAGCGCTTCACATTTAAACAGAATAGAGCTAAAGACGCGTACTCGCTCGCTGTCTGCCTGTTCCTTCAGCAGGGCCTCTGGTCCTTTATTATAAAACTCATCATGCTTTGCTGGAATAGTCTGCTCACACTGTGAGGACCGATACTAGGTCTATACTGTTGATCCCTTGGCCTGAAAACCACTGGGGTTTTAGCGGTCACTTTTTAGATGAAAGAAGGGGGAAGGGAGGCAGAGAAGGGCTTGTAGAAATGGTAGCACTTGGGAGCTACGGGGATGGCTCAGTTGGTAAAAGTTTGCCTTGCAAACATGAGCACCTGAGTCTCCTCCTCAGAACTGGGCACGAAGCACACCTGCCATCCCCAGCACCCTGAAGGCATAAGCAAGAGGATCAGAAGTTCAGAGTAATCCTTGGTTATGTAGGAAGCTTGAGAACAGTCTGGGCTATGTGCAACTAAAGATCAATCAATCAAACAAGCCAAACACTAACCTGCAAATACAGGGAGGGAGTGGAGGGGAAGGTGCAAACAGCGTGCATAGAAATACATGAGATGTAAGGACGCTGGCACGTCTATATTAATGCTTAATGGTTCTTCCAGCCACGCAACCACAAATCAGACTGCTGTGTTTGATAGGTCCTTTGGAGTCATGTGACCAGTTCGTTCCTCCTGCTCCTTTGGGTCAACGTTCCCCAAGGAACAAGGTCATTCTAGCTGGGCACCACTAGGTGGGTTGTCTCCCCTTAGCCCCTGAACCCATCTTCTAAATCCAGCACTGGAACTAACCCAGCTCCTGCGCAGAAATGAATGCACAGTCTTGTTTTGGGCACTGGTGCTCAGGGAGGATTTCTCGATTATCAGCTTCAAACCCCACACCTGTGAGTAGGCTGTAAATGCAGTTTCCACTTCCTTCACCCTGCCAGGCCCTAAACTTGGACAGTGGGCCCAGTACTCTGTGCCTCAAGAGATCATCAAGTGAGACCAAATCCTTCTCATGTTGACAACTATTAGTTTTGCCATAGACCTTGACCTCAGGATCTAGATAGCTGAATTTAAAAACCCTTCTCGACCCACAGCCTAGTCTCAGATCCTCTTCTTGTACCCTGGTGATATTCCTTACATGGCTCACTTTCTAAACCTCGGCTTCTTCATCAATTGGTAAGTGAGACTGGTTCACATTGCCACTGGAAACTGAACAGAGCCCATCTGGCAGAGTGGTTGACCACACAGCACCTACATTTATGGAACCTTACTCTAAGCCCACTGTGGTACCTCTGCTTACCATCCCTGTACTGATACACAAGCCTGTTCTTGCAGTTGGATCTGCAGACCAACCTCCCATTTCCTGGGACCTTACGCCCCTGACATTATGCATTGTGACTATGGGCTCAAGTCCTTGATGTGTGTCAGTGAGGAGTGGATGCGGGAAAGTCCTTGACAGTAATTATCCATCTTGGGGAAGAAGCTCTGTGTGAACTGGATGGGGTGAAAATTCTAATGAAAGTTAATGAGGCATTAACTTACTCTCTGACCTGAGAAAATAGAATAATTCAGTTCTTTTATTCCCATCTGTAAAATGGGATTAATGTTATTAACCTCCTTTAAAAGAATTACACCTGTAGATAGAAGACACATTAAAAATTACCCACAGTATGGAAAAGGATTCCCATTACAGATAATGAGTAACACCTGCCAAACGAGGGGCAGAAGGGGAGAAGGGGGAGCAGGCTATTAATAATCTCTACCATCAGAGCTGAGATGGTGATCTTTTTGTTTGGTTTAGAATGGCTATAGTGTTTCTGTGCTGTTCCCCTCATGGGAACCTAATGCAGCCAATACTGTCTCCTACAGTTCTGTTGAATTTGGACAGAGGTTCCCCAAAAATGGCATCTGTTATAGAGTTAAATGTTAGCAATTTTATTTTGGAGAATTAACAATATGGCCACTTCATCTCTGTATAACACAGTGACCCTGAATAGTTCTATAAGTTGCCTTAACTGGTCAGGGGAAGACTGACTATATTGATTTATAGACTCATGGGTAGCGGGGGAGTGTAGTGATTGAAGCACTGGTCCATACTCCCCATCATTACTAATTACTCTTTCCCACCCAAGCTGCATACAGATTTTTTTAATACTGTCCTAAAAACAACACACACCCTTTCTGGTTTTAGGCAGACTGGATAACTCCAACTTACACCTAGGGTCTATTTCCTAACTCTCCCCATCTGGTTTCCAAATTCAGCCGTAGAGTGCTTGTCTAGTATGCTCAGAACACTGGATGTGTTCTTTGCCACTGGGAATTGGGGAGAGAGAGAGAGAGACAGAGACAGAGAGACAGACAGAGACAGACAGAGAGACAGAGAGATAGACAGAAAGACACAGATGCACACATACATACAGGTAGATGCATAGGTAGATGATAGATGTGATAGACAGATAGATGGATAGATGGATGGGTGGGTGGGTAGATAGATAGATGATAGATAGATGATAGATAGATGATAGATAGATAGATGATAGATAGATAGATAGATAGATAGATAGATGATAGATAGATGATAGATAGATAGATAGATGGATGGGTGGGTGGGTGGATGGATGGATAGATAGATGATAGATAGATAGATAGATAGATAGATAGATAGATAGTAGATAGATAGATGATAGATAGATAGATAGATAGATGATAGATAGGTGGGTGGGTGGATGGATGGATGGATGGATGGATGGATGGATAGATAGATAGATAGATAGATAGATAGATAGATAGATAGAACATGTCTCTGCCAGGTAGCTGAGAACATTTACCAAGAGTATGTGTAACATTTAGTAGTCTTAAGTTCTACTTAGCATTTCCATTTCTGATGACCGATGGGCAGCAGAGAGAAGAGTTTTAACTCTATTAGAGTGAGCCGTTCTGCTCACGCTCCTCCTATGTTCCAATTCACCCCTGCAATAGCGAGCAGCCCACAAGGGCCATACATGCCCAGCAGCTGCTTGAAGGTGCCATGGGGTCCCTTCAGTGTCAGCTTGTGCACCTCTGACAAAATCAGAGTTAGGTAGGGAAATATTCTAATACATCTGCCCCTGGGATGCTGGTCAGACTGCATTTATGAGCTGGTATCTCATCCTTGGTGGCAAAAATAAACAAGCACTTAAATGATCTGGCTGTAACACTCCATAAAATCCTCATTCCTGCGCTTGACTCTATGATTCATGCAGAAAGCTGCTATTTCGGTGTGTCTGGGTGAATCTGCCTGTGCAAATGTCCAGAAACCTTTGAGAAAATCGAGGAAGCATGGTTATCATTAACCGCCTGACAGTCTTTCCCCGGGAGAGCGGGCAGGCACTGCCGCACCAAGATAACTTTATTTAATTAGTTACTGGAAGATTATTTATTCGCTTCGTGAAACAATGGGCTGTCAGCAGCGGATTCTCTCAGCTCCTACAGATGTGTCTGTGGCTTCTGAAGTCTTTACACAGATGCGTTTGAAATATGCTTTCAGGTATCCTTTATGTGAGCATTTGACAGGATAATAGAATTAGATTTGCTGAATTTCACCAAACTCTGAAGTAATATGTCACCAGCTTCGCTTACTTTTCAAAAAATATTTCTCTCTGGCAATGCTCATCAATCTCGCTCTTCAAACCTGAAATGCGAGACTTTGAGACAAAAAGGGTGACTCCATCAGTTAAGCAGCTGACAGGAAGTTAAATAGCGAGCCGTCCTGTGTGTGGTAACAACTGCTCTGGATAAAAGCAGCCTTGCTAAGGTTCAGGCAAGAGGAGAGGAGAGGAGGGGAGGGGAGGG
>NC_022022.1:45194392-45242624 GCF_000317375.1 Microtus ochrogaster | reverse complement strand
GAGGAGAGGAGAGGAGAGGAGAGGGGAGGGGAGGGGAGGGGAGGAGAGGAGAGGAGAGGAGGGGTACAGAAAGCATGGTTCTTCACTCGGGTGGAGGATGGTTACGAAGGTCTTGTTGCATGAACGTGGAGAAGAGTGTCCTTTGACTTTCAGCAATGGCCAATGCTCCTGTCTCCACTTTTCCAGGAGCCGCTCTGATCAGGATAGTTATTTCACCGGATTAAAGAGAGAAGTGATGTGGCCTCAGTTTATTTCTGAGTCTTAGGGTAACTGTGCACCAAGTGTTGGCTGAGTGAGCAAACCAGAAACCTTTGTATTTGCGATTAACCAGCTTCTCCTCCCAGCACCTCTGCTGTGATCTCAGGCCTGTCAGGGGAGCTTGTCAGTGCGTACAGAGTAAGCACAGCGTTCTGTGGATTCCAACACCAGAACTCTTTGATAAAGGATTTGTTAAGAGTCCAAAAGCCTAGCATCAGCCTTAACGTGTCAACTGTGATTGCTTCATGTGTCATGAGGGGCTTTCAGTGCAGTGGCAAAATGCATCATGGATTCCTGTGATAAGAAATTTACCTGGAGGAGAGGCAGAGAAGCCAGTTCAAGAAACTCACTACCACTCTCCCCTCCCCAGTCAGGAACATATTAGTGGGGAGTTCTCCTGGGGCCGGGCATGCTGCAAGGAGCACACACCTTGCTGGAGAACATGTAGGGAGATCTTTGTACACAGGCTGTCCTGTGAGCAGCAGGAGCCAGTTTCTATGTTCACTGAGTCTTGGATGAGAAGGTGCCACCTGACAGGTACCATCCTTGGCACTAAAGGATGGGAATGCCTGGGTGGAGATGCCTTGAGGGCAGAAGCACCATATGACTGAGGTGCTGGGCAGTGATTTCAGTAGGTCCTAGATTCACCAGGCACATTTCACTATGAAAATCAGCAAATGATAGGCTGTTAAAATTGGATAAGTTATTTCCTTTCTTTCTTTTTTTTCAAAGGTGGCTGGACCTTTTATTTCTTTTCCGTTGATATTTAAAGAGGGACATTCATTTACAGCTGGCTTTCTCAATGCAATAGAGGTGATGGACCAAAAGTCACTTGGCTTGCCCAATTCTGGAGACAATGCTGTGTTTAAGGTGCACATCAGCTCTACTTGAATTACTGCTATGCCATCTGCATTGCCTTGTTCCCATCCACTGGTAACTTATGACAGCCAGTGCTAACACAGCTGCTGGACCCAGGGCTCTGAGTCATGCCACAGAGCAATTTCAATGATGACCCCCACCTGCTGTATCTGGGCCACATTCACACAGGTGTCCCTTGCCTGGGTGGACTGAGATCTATGCAGTGAAACCGTGCGTAAGCAGCAGCTCTCCTCCTTTCCTTTGTCCAGGGATGCAGAGCAGCATGGTCTCCTCGTGTTTCTACCGCTGCTCATGTTCAATCCCCGCACACAGTTTCTGCCCTTACTCTACCAGCTCTATAGCCCTCCAGTTCCCTCACATGGCTTCCTCTCTGCGGTTTTGCCCCAATGCTCCTGCCTCTCTTGCTAATTCTCCCTAACCCTTTCTAGGACATCATGAGGTCATACCCTTGCTTCAGCATGTTGCTTCTCTGACACCTCAGTAAACCATGAGTCTCTCCAGGGCTGGAATGATGGACCATGTACCATTGTCTTCCCAGTGTCTGCTGAAGAATATAACATTTAGCAGGCACTCGGAAGGATGATAAACACCGACGCTAATGTATCAGTGTAGCAATCTTACAGAGGGCAATGGAATCAAGTAGATGAAGGGGCAAGAACAATAGGGGACCACACAGGTATGGTTGGTGTTTTCTCATCTATAAGTAATAATAATGATGATCTAATTATTTCAATGAAGAAAATATAGTCAATAAAGGAGGATATATGATAGGTATATATGTAGATTTTTCAAGAGATTACAAAAACCCAGCCTATCCAAACACCAGGGTGTCTGGCAGATAATGCTGTGGATTTCGAAGGAACTCAGCATGTATTTGTGATAAGTGATTAAAATCCATTCACTTTCCAATTCTAGCTGTATTTAAATTGTAGGACAATGTTCTAGACAGTTGTCTTTTTCCTGGAGGTAGCAATGTCTTTTTATTTATTTATGTATTTATTTAACTAAATGTATACAAATGGATCTCATTAGCTTTGAACAAATTGCAACAAAGGGGTTGGCTTGTGTCTTAGAAATGGCTCAGTGGGTAAAGACATTTATCGTAAGCCGGACGTAGTCTAATCTGACGTGGTGTAGGGAGAGGACCAACACCACAAGCTGTGCTCTGACTTCTTCACGCACACTCTGGTGCTCACACATGCATACACCACACTCACACACAGACACACACTCACACACATACATATAGATACATATACACACAGGCACACATATGCACGTACGTACATGCAAACACACACCTTTTAACAGAAAGGTGTTAGCCCAGCTTACTAGTCAGTAATGGGCTCAAAGGAATGCTGTAATGTTTCAAATATGTTTTTATCCATGTTTTAAAATGTAAAGTATGCCTTAATTTATTAATTGCCCTTAATAATTATGTAAACCTGTTAAACCTTTATTAATCTCAGACTCACTCGTCCCTTACAAAGAAAAATAGCCATGCTGATGCAGAAGCAACAGGAATTTTTCATCAACCTGAAACTCAGTTGGCGGTTGCTACCTGCTAGCCGCACACATTCTACCCCATAATGTGTGATGGGGAAACCCAGCAACAGACATCATTTCTACTTGTTTCATATTCCTCTAATTTATTTTGCTATCTGTTAGCTGAGTTGGAAAAGAGCCATTTTCCCATGAATAATAAAGGGGACTTTGGAATCCGATAGAAGAGACCCATTTGCTTGAAATCAGTATATTTAGGTGGCTTCTCGTTGAGCATCTGACATCTTTTCCATCTTTGTATTGCCTTTCAGTGGGTACCCCCACAGAAATTAAGTGTGCGCCACAGCCCTTCAGTGTTTTCTCTCCTGTCATGTGCTGTATCAGTTGGTCTTACAGACACAAGTCACATGGATGTGCTGAAGGAAATTCAGCTAGAAACATCCTGTACTGAGAAGGCAGAGATGGTTTCCAACACAAGTACACCTGGAATTGGGACTGCTGAGTGGGGGAAGGGAGTTACAGGGAGAGAGGAAGGTGGGGTGCATCCTAAATACATTAGAGACTGGACTGGTGCACCTCCAGTTTTAATGCACATGGCTAATACTTGTTAAGGTGCTGGCTGGGACCAGCTAAGTCTCTGAGGCTGTCTTTCCACCGATTTCCTCAGGTGTTGTAGCCCCTGCTTGGGGGCTACACTGTGAGCACCGAGTGTGCACTCAAGCGGGCGCTGGCACCCTGCACAGGAAGGGGTTAAGTGAAGGATCAGTATGAGCGCAGTCCTCGGGTATCCCACTACAGCAGCTCAGCAAGGAACAAAAAGCCCAGAGATTTTGGAGTCAAGCTGATTCAGACTCAAACCATAGCCCTGCCGTTCGCTAGCTGTAAAGCCTCCAGCAGATCTCTCATCTTTTCTGCCTTCAGCCTGCTCATTTGTGGGGTACTGATCGATGGTTCTTACCTTGTGGAAGAACTGTGGTTAGCAGTGTTATAACTAGCCTACAAAATATTCACAGTGTCTGAAACCACAGTTAGTGATCAAATCAGACAATAAATCTTCTCCTTCCATGGTCTGGCCAGTTTGAGATTACCATCTGTGGGCATAGCGTAGCTATTCAGTCCTTATCTCTCCCAGAGCTGGGGCAACACCCACCTCTACTGAAAGGAGCGGTTAGAACACTCCCTAGGAAGTAAGCAATTGATTATGATCAGGAAGCAAAGCAGAGTTCATTTGTTCACTGCATTTTTGGAAAAGAATATCCGGCATGGAAAATGTCTACTCATGAATTTTTCAGACTTATTTGCGATTGAGACCCTTCCCACATCTGCTTGTTAATACAGGCATCCAGCTAACGTCACAGAGATAAACAGCAGATGCCATCCCTTCTCCCGTAGCTAATACAGAAACTGTTTCCTTCCTGGGTCCACGTTTTCTGATAGCGTTAATTGCCGTTACTGTTAATTGCCGTTATTTAAGTAGAAAAAAAAAACAACCAAAAAACAAGATCCCATTATAAAGAGATAATAAGAAACAATGCCTTTTGAAATAACAAACATCTTTTTAAAATACAAGCAAGGCAAAGGAAGAAGATTGTCACTGTTGCTGTTCTACAGGGGTTAGGCTCAGTCTGTATGGAAGACAGGAAAGGTGGAAAGAAAGAGAATCTATGGGAAATTAAGGCTGTCGCTCTTGTGCGGTGCCATTGTGCGAGCAACTTCAAAAATCCATTTGGAAATCATGGCTCTTGTATCGCAGTCATTACCGAGACACCAGCATCACCCACTTATTACCGCAAACATAGCAACAGTTGCCATGTGAGCAAGAGATCTGCAACACAAACAGTGGAGCCGGTGCTGCAGGGCGGGGCCGACTGGCTTCGGGGCTGAGGCGCAGAGCGCAGCGCCACCTGTATCGGTTTAATGAGGCCGGCTGCTCCCTCTGGTCCTCGTGCCGTGCCCTGTCAGACATTTCAGGAGAACAGAAGCAGTCTCAGAAAACGGCATTTTGGATTAAATCTTACAACGGTGGCACACAAGCAGAAGCAAAGGCAGAATCCTGCTCTGATGTGCACGCGGGCGGACCCGTAGCCGGGATTCCTCTTCATTTGCGGGAATGAAGCCCTCACAGGACGCTTGCCCTTAGAAAGTGGGTCCACTTGTTGCCGTCACAATATGTCATTCCATCTAATTGGAAATGGAGAAGTCTGTCACCATTTACTTAGCAGTTTGCCTCTGGCGAATCTTCACAGGTTCCCTTCATGTGCCTGGGAATTAGTTAATTAGTATTACAAAGCGCATCACGAGAAATGGGCCCTTCAGGTTACCAGGGAGGCCCTTTCAGGCTGCTAACAAGCTTGCCCTGGGACAGGAAAGAGCGGGAATTGAAACGGCAATAGCAGAACAGCCCAGCCGAGGAGGCATGGCTGCTCTTTCTCAAGTGAGCTGTTGTAACCTAAATATGCCACTTTCTAGCTCTTTTCATGCAAATCTTTTATGTGCGGCAATAAATCCTGGTCCTTAAAGCTTTCTTTTTAAGAGGTGCCAATTTTACGAACGCTGGGGCTTTCTCCCATCTTCCCTTTTATTAATCTCCCATTCTCCCGGCACTTCTTCTGAACAGGATATTTTGTTTGATATTCTTTCTTTGACATTTTTCACGGGGAAAGGTTGTTCCAATCTAAGGGTGGTTTTTAAAAGTCAGGGACGGGATTGACATTTTTTTACACACTCCTTAGCTTTGAGCTGTGTGCGGGTTTTTAGGTGGGAAGTCTCCAATCTCTCTCAGCCACATTCCCTGCAGTGCCCCAAGTGACGGCCAGATGGCACTAGTGAGCAAGCCGCTTCACAAAGGAGACTAAGGTGCCCCGCAGAGGGTTAGCATGCAGGAGCCCAGTCTCCCTGCAGCAAAGCAGAAACACTGAGGGCTGAGGGCAGCAGCTGGCTCTGTGGGGTCTTTATTTCAGTGGGGAATCATTGGCAAATGTCACTGTGGTACTTTGTAGACAGGACACCCAGGGCTGCGCCAAACGAAGAGTATTTATGAAAATATTAAGTGACTTTTACAATACAGAGGAATTTTCTGGATTTGTGGACCTTGATGGAAATACTTTTAACATCTGCTTTAATTTTTGTTTTACGCTTGTGCTTATGAGTGGGTGTGTCCTTTTGTGTTTGTGTGCCCCTGTGCATGACCTTGGCGCATGTGTGGGGGTCAGAGGACAACCTCAAATTTGAGTCCTCATTCACACTCTGAGACAGCATCCTTTATTGTTTGCAGCTGGCACTGGCATATAGTGGGACTGCTTGCCTGCACACTTAGGAAAACAACTCTCCTGTCTCTACCTACTGTCTTCCTAAGAGCATAGTGCTAACAGATAAACACTTGGCTTCTGGCTTTTATGTGGGTTCTGAGGATAGAAAGTCAGATCCCCACGTTACTGGCCAACTCTCTTCTCCCTTGCACTTTATCTGACGTCAGGCTCATGACAAGGAGGCTCTCAAACCTACACAGCAGCCCGCATGGCTACAGGATTCCTGCTCAGCCCCACACTCCATGAAACCAGAAGCATTGCTACTTTCATTAATTAGAAAAATTCATGGACAACTGAAAAATATTTGAACTTAAAAAGATAAAAGGAGCAGCTGACAGACATGCTGGCACCTGCTTAGATTCTGACTTCTCTTTGCCATTTGTATTTTTGCTACTTCAGACCCTTAACGAGCTGAGTGACTGACCCTGAGCAAGTGAGTGTCATAAAAATTATATACTCCAGAGATGACAAATATCCAGGGGAAAAATTGCCATGCCCCTAGATTTAGGCGTGTGACATCTTACTCCCCTCATTTATATAATAGGGAAGCGGGAGCTTCACAGAGGCACGTGTCCAGATAGTGCTTCCTCTTGGCATTGTGGCGCTGGCTGAAGGACGGCAAAGGCAATAATGAGATGCTTAAATAAGCATCGAGCTTCCATGAAAAAGCTCATTAGCTGTGCTTTCACTCAGCCATCTTGGAGCAAGATAATGACCATTTTTGAAAGTCAATGGCACTGTCTTCTTGTTCTCACAGAGTTGTCAATCTCCATGTGATTCATGTGCAGCCACAGTGCTAGGTCCTGGACCCCACTGTGTCTATGAACGAGAAAGTGCAGTGTCTCCATTTCCAAGAGGGAAAGCCTTACCAGAAGGGCAGTAAGATTCAGCCTAAAGATTGTTGCTGTTTCTTCCAGAGAATGCGAGTGCTGTAGAGGGGTTGTTGGAACAGCACACATTATTAGTGCGAGAAGAGGCCTGTGTGACAAAACCTCAACTCAACAGAGAAATTGCGTTACAGTAGTGTTATCTTCTAAATTAGCCCATATGTGCCCTTTTGGTTGTCAGATTCCTAGAAGGCAGAACCTCTTGCTGCTTTTCCATGTGAGGCTGATTTGGAGAGAGAGAGATGAGGACAATGGAGGGACAGCGTGAGCACTGGTAAGCAGGGCTGAGTGGGTGGAGTTTTGATCCCGTTGCGTCGACAGGCAGCTAATTACAATGTGTCCCTAGGTGGTAAAATGAATTAATACGGCCAATGTCAGAGTTAGTCAGCAAGGAGCTAACTTCTCTGTGAGCAAAAGTGTGGACTCAGTGCCCAAGGTTCCCTTGCATCTGGCCGACTCTTCAGTGGTAGCCCGTTCAGCACCGCGGACAGCTCCTCGCAGACTGGAGGATCTTATGTGTTGGCTCCTCTGCTTCTTAAAAGCAGTTTGAGCCTTTTGGCTAACTTTAGTCTTAAAAGAAGCAGAAACAGAGAAGTCGACCAATGGAATCGAATAGAAGACCCTGACATTAACCCACAAACCTATGAACACCTGATTTTCGATAAAGGAGCTAAAAGCATACAATGGAAAAAAGAGAGCATCTTCAACAAATCGTGCTGGCAAAACTGGATGTCAAGCTGTAGAAGAATGAAAATAGATCCATATCTATCACCATGCACAAAACTCAAGTCCAAATGGATTAAAGACCTCAATATCAGTCCGAACACACTGAACCTGATAGAAGAGAAAGTGGGAAGTACTCTACAACACATGGGCACAGAAGACCACTTCCTACGTATAACCCCAGCAGCACAGACATTAAGGGCCTCATTGAATAAATGGGACCTCCTGAGACTGAGAAGCTTCTGTAAAGCAAAGGACACTGTCACTAAGACACAAAGGCAACCCACTGACTGGGAGAATATCTTCACCAACCCCGCAACTGACAAAGGTCTGATCTCCAAAATATATAAAAAAACTCAAGAAACTAGACTGGAAAAGGCTAATCAACCCAGAACAGAAGAAGTTCAAATGGCCAATAGACACTTAAGGTCATGCTCAACCTCCTTAGCGATCAGGGAAATGCAAATCAAGACAACTTTAAGATACCATCTTACACCTGTCAGAATGGCTAAAATAAAAAAACACCAATGATAGCCTTTGCTGGAGAGGTTGTGGAGAAAGGGGTACACTCATCCATTGCTGGTGGGAATGCAAACTTGTCCAACCACTTTGGAAAGCAGTGTGGCGGTTTCTCAGGAAACTCGGGATCAACCTACCCCTGGACCCAGCAAAACCACTCTTGGGAATATACCCAAGAGAGGCCCTATCATACAAAAAAAGTATATGCTCTACAATGTTCATAGCAGCATTGTTTGTAATAGCCAGAACCTGGAAACAACCTAGATGCCCTTCAATGGAAGAATGGATGAAGAAAGTATGGAATATATACATATTAGAGTACTACTCAGCAGTAAAAAACAAGGACTTTGTGAATTTTGCATGCAAATGGATGGAAATAGAAAACACTATCCTGAGTGAGGTAAGCCAGACCCGAAAAGAGGAACATGGGATGTACTCACTCATATTTGGTTTCTAGCCATAAACAAAGGACATTGAGCCACTGATCCTAAAGAAGCTAAATAAGGAGAACCCAAAGAAAAACATATAGGCATCCTCCAGAATATTAACCTTCATCAGGCGATGAAAGGAGACAGAGACAGAGACCCACATTGGAGCACCAGACAGAAATCTCAAGGTCCAAATCAGGAATAGAAGGAGAGAGAGCACGAACAAGGAACTCAGGACCACGAGGGGTGCACCCACACACTGAGACAGTGGGGATGTTCTATAAGGAACTCACCAAGGCCAGCTGGCCTGAGTCTGAAAAAGCCTGGGATAAAACCAGACTCGCTGAACATAGCGGACAATGAGGACTACTGAGAACTCAAGAACAATGGCAATGGGTTTTTGATCCTACTGCACATACTGGCTTTGCGGGAGCCTAGGCAGTTTGGATGCTCACCTTACTAGACTTGGATGGAGGTGGGTGGTCCTTGGACTTGCCACAGGGCAGGGAACCCTGATCACTCTTTGGGCTGATGAGGGAGGGGGACTTGATTGGGGGGAAATGGGAAGCAGTGGTGGGGAAGAGACAGAAATCTTTAATAAATAAATAAATTTTTTAAAAAAAGAAGCAGAAGCTCCCATACAGGCCCAGGTTCCAACAAGAACTTATTTTTCCTCTGTTTAATAGTTTCATATCCAGTTTCTAAAATTATGAGTCTCAACTTGTTTTCGTTGAAGAACGGGACTGTTAGCAATACTTCACAAGATTGTAATTAGATACCATTGTCTTTATGGGAGGCAGCTGTGCTTACTTACCCATTCCATAGTAGGTATTTAGTACTTATTTTGTGCTGGACACTGTCCTAACTAATGCAGTACAGCATTAAAGAAGAGCTGTTTGTGAACACAAAATGCAGACCGTCTACGCAGACCGGAAAAGCAAATGGCTGGCTACTTTTATCTGAAGTTCTTATTGATAATTATTGGCCTCAAAGCTAAATTTTATTGGTTTGTGTGTGACAGACACAACATTGACCCAAGCAAAGTAGGGGGTCAGGTGCTAAACACCTTTTAAAAGAGCTGTAGTCCTATGGCTAGAGAGATGGCTCAGAAGTACTAATCTTCCAGAGGACCTGAGCTAGATTCTCTGCACACAGGTTGGGACACTTACAGCTTACTGTAAGTCTAAGTCCAGCATTTCAATGCCCCCTTCTTTGGGAACCTGCACATAGATGTTATACAGTAAAAATGATATACACATGAATAAAAATATTAAAATCTTTAGAAGGTCTAAAGTCCTCAAGAGAAAACCAAGGTTAAGAAAATTAGGAAAAGTAAAATCCACTCTACACAAAAGATGCAGAACCTGAGTGCTCTATTTTTCACTGGGCTCCAGGGAACATAGAAGGAAAAACAAATATAGCCCAAAGCACCATCATCACACACATAAAAAACAAGAAAACTGGATCATAAGCAGTGATCCTGGGTGCTGGTGTCTCAAGATGACAAAAGAGTTAATCAGTTTGTCTGTGAGGTGGCCCACTCAAAACAAGAGGAAGAAAGAAGTCATAAGCTTTAAATGTCCAAAGAACATAAGCCCATAACAGAATTAAGAAGTCCAAAGGCAAGAGAAACAGGGCAGGTAGGAAAGCCAAGAATCCACAAAAATAGCAATGCAGCCAGAACATAAAAACTGAAGAGCATAAGATAAATATTTTTAGGGGGAAAAGAGCAAACATATATAGAAGGGAAAGTGCATTTCAAAACCGCCTGGCAAAATTTTAAACAGCAACAAACACAATAGAAAGAAGTTGGAAAGAAATTGAGTTGAAAACAGGCAAGAAGACAGACAGAGCTATTCAGATAATTAATGATATTTAAATGTGAAAAATCACCTAAAGTGTAGCAGAGAGTTGAGGGGCAAAAGTTATAGCCTCCCCACAAAGACATACAGAGACGTATTTGATTCACTCACAAACATCTTAGACATTTGTAGTTGCACACCTTCCTGACACATATGTCTGTGTGTATATCCACTCTATGTGCACATATGTGTTCTAATTAGACATATTTTAAATACACTACATGACGTACATCTAATGAGGGTTTTCAAAAAGCGTAAAGACGTGGTGAGACAATGTTACCTGTGATGGTTGAGAATCGTACAGAAGTTCTAAAAGCTACCAGACTTTGGCATCTAGGAGTCAGCAAGTATCAAGGAAGAGGAATAATACTAAACCATCACAGTGCCACTTCCGTGAGACATTGGGTGATGGAGAAAGGTCATTGGTTGATTAAATAAAGAAGCTGCTTGCCCTGATAGGTTAGAACGTAGGTGGGAGGAAGAGGAAGTGAGCTCAGAGACTCGACAGCTCTCCTCTCTTGGGGGCAGACGCCTCAGAGAGACACGATGCTCCACTCTAGCGGGCAGAGGCGAGAGCTCTGCTCTCTGAGGCACACGCGATGAAGCTCCGACCCAGGATGGACGTAGGCTAGAATCTTCCCGGTAAGCGCACCTTGGGGTGCTACACACAGATGATTAGAAATGGGCTAGACCAGGTGCGAGAGTTAGCCTAGAAGAGAATGGACCAAGCAGTGATTAAAAGAATACAGTGTCCGTGTAATATTTTCGGGTAAAGCTAGCCGGAGGCGGCCGGAGTGGCGGGAAGCAGCCCGCCGCTCCTATTACTACAATTGGGGACCAGGAACAGCTTCAAGGTTACTTAGGAAGGGCAAGTCAGAAACAAAAGGCAGGTAACAAGATTTATAGATGAAACGTTAATAGTGACAGGAACCTGCTGAGTGCCGGAGTCCTGCAGCCACAGAGCATCTACCTCTAAAGAGAGAGGGGAAAGAATCGTCCCATGTCCGGATTGATACATCTACCTCTGTTACTCTAAATGACACATCTGAGGAGGGAAAACAGGAGGAGAAGATAGATCTGACAGGTCAGAGCCATGAATAATAAAACATACATCTGACTAAGTTTAAAGAAACCACAGATTCACAGAACAAAATCAATGTGTGGATTTTTAACAGTTACGATGACATAAAAACATTGGAAAATAACTCCATCAGTGTGAAGGTAAGCTGGCAGAGAGATGACTTGACAGGTAAGAGCACACAGTGCTCTCCAAGAGGACCCAGGGTCAGTTCCCAACAGCTACATGGGTAACTCTCAGCTGCCAGTAACTCCATCTCCAGGGGTTCTGATGGGCTCTCCTGGCCACCACAGGCAACAACACTCAGTGTACAACCCCTACCCCCTGCCCCATGTGCAAGCACATAATTAATATTATATCTCTGGTAAATATGGAATAGTGACAGCAAAAGCAAAGATGGGCGACAAAGAAGGAATGGGTCTATAAACAGAAGCTCAGTCCCACAGCCATTCAATCCCAAAGAAACACACAGTGGCTTATAGTAATTACAACACTTTGGCCCACAGTTTAGGCACATTCCTAGCTCTCTCTCATGTCTTAAATCAACCCATTTTTTATTGATCTATGATTCACATGAGGTTGTGGCTTACGGGTAAGTTTCCAGCATCTTTGTCCTCCAGCAGCTACCTAGTATCTCCTTGAATCTGCCTTCTTTCCTCCTCTACCTCTGCTTGGGTTTCCCACTTTGCTTTATTCTGCCAAACCCGCTTCCTTATTAACCAATGGTAAGCAAACATATTTACAGCATCCAGAGGGAAATCCCATATCTTACAGGTAGAAAGATTCCTACAAGGGCCTCCGGCTCTTTATTATTAAGACCATTGGCTTTGGCACAGGGATAGAAACTTAGCTCAAAGGAACAGAAGAAGCTTAAACTAGGCCTATGTAAATGAAGACCATTAATGTAAAATACAATAGGTGCCTAGGTCGTATGGGAAAGGGATGTCTATTCTTACCTGAAAAGGGGGAGTGTGGAAGAGAGTGACCGATCTATAATCAATCATGCTCTCGTGCTTCCAGACTCTTCTTCTTGCCTCTTCACCAAAATAGTTTTTTAGCCACTTCAGTGCAAGGAAGTTTATTTTAGAAAAGACCCATGGTGTGAATATGCCAGTTTCCCCTCTCATGTTACCTAAGTGGCAATTATTGTCCTGATAGAAGGGTTTTGCTGACTGAATGCTAAAGCCCCACCTCCCCCCACAATAGGCTCACATATTTGAACATTAGGTCCACAGTGGTGGTTCTGTTTGAGAAGTTGGTGAAAACCAAACTGAATGCTGGGAGAAAGAAGGGTGGAGTCAGACAGAAGCCATGGAGCCATTGGAGACAGACGTGCCGAAACTTTGCTGGTAGGGAATGACCTTGCAGTGATGCACAGATTAATAGAAATTGGTTAAATAGAGCTAATGGGCCAAACAGTGATTTAATTAATACAGTTTCTGTGAGATTATTTTGGTTCTAGATGGCTGGGACAAACAAGCAGTCCCCTCCAACATTTTTTCAGGAACTTTTGTGAAGGGTCACTTTGAAGTTTGTAGGATTACCCCAGATTCCAAAATTTTGTCTCCAGCCAGTAGTGCCTTTAGCCATTAAGACTAGAATAAATATGATGTCTGCAGAGTGGAGTGCTAGGGAGAAGAAAAGTGGCTCAGAGCCACTGGGATACATGCAGGCTGAGAATGGGTTAGCTAATGACGTGAGCACCCAGGATGAAGCTCCACCCACTCTTGGAGGTAATGGAGAATCGCCGATGGCTTCAAAGCTCTACCTGAGGAATCACTCGCTGGTGCAGAGGGTGAGAGGGTTGTGGAGTGGTCACAAAAAGAGAAGGGCAGGTCACAGAGTGGAGGAACTGACCCACGTTTTCATTTCATGAACCTATTGAATTGCACCATTCCGGTATACTAGGGCAGTTATGTGCGAACTGAGACTTTTGTACATTATGTGAACATTGTATAAGTTGAAGTATGTTCCGAGTACACTAGGAAAGCTATTTAGAGGTGTCCTTGGGTGGGCTCTTTTGTATTGCTGGAAATTAACCCCAAGGGTGTCTATTTCAGAGCACCGGAATCTGGGTCCCCCGTGTCTTCTCCTGGACAGCCGATTGTGTCGCAGTTCTATTCTTGGAGCTCAGCCCTACACAAACACTAATTGGTTTTTGCATCTGAAAGGTTGTTCATCACTTGGTCGCTTCTAAATTTAACGTGATGTAATCCGCGCACAAGATGGGAGATTTCAGACCCCGTGGGAGGAGCAAGTGCCACATGTCGGGTTTCTAAATATATCTGGACACAAAATACTTTAAAAGAGGCAGAATTTCAAAAATGGCTTCCTTAATCTCAGATTTTACCCGATCTATGATTTTGGTCAGAATTAGTGATTTCCTGTTTTTTATGAAGGAAATACCTGGCACACCTTTCCCACCTTGAAGTTTAGTTTACACAGGGAAAGATAGTAACAATAACTAGAAACAAGCATGCATAGAAACAATGAAAACACACACCAAACCATCAGTTACCAAATTCCATCCTCTTGGCAACTGGCATCATGACTAAAAGTGTGTGCAAATTCACTGATTAAATGCATTGCTGAGAGACCCAGGTCTGCACGATAATGGGAACCACATGCCAAGTCTTGTACACGTTTTTCAGAACACAGTGAAACACACACAAAATTACAGTTTCTCGTGTACTTGGGTGAGTTAGTTAGGAAGCCCAGGGCTGAGACTCAATAGCACAAGGACTCAATCATCCTTTAGATGATAACCAAGACAAAGGGTTCAGTGCAAGCCTGGTGTGGTTCTCTGTGATGCTGGAAAGGTGTCCTCTTCTATGTGTGCATCTCCTTCCCACAGAGACCCACAAGGAAAACCATGCTTCTCTCTTTAAGCTTTATAGTCTTTTTTTCTTGTTAAAGCTACCCAGAATCTTCAAGGCTTTCTGAAGCCTAGATGTCACCCTGATAAGCTTTAGTTGGCCCTAGGCACTGGTCCTTTGCAAGTTTCACAGGCGATTCTAACACGCAAAGTCGAAAACCACTCTAGGCAGCTCACCCCATGACCCTGCTGGCCTGACTCCATCAGTTCCTGTGTCCTTGGGCTCTTTTACTTTAAGAACTGACTCTTGCCCATCCCCTTCCTCTGCCTTCATAAAAAAAAAGCTGGAAAAGCAGACTTGCAAGGAGTCCTTGAATCCATTCCTTGATCAACTTCCAGAACAAACTGGGAGAAGTCCAGAAAACACAAGCATTGGCAAAACATAACAAGTTTCTGAAACCCACTGCCTCCCTTGCCAGGGGAATTTCAAAAGCACGGCAAAGGCTCTTGTGGGAATCCAGCTCAGCCGCCCCTTGTTTCCCATTCACTCAGGAGAGTTGCTTATACTTTCTGAGCCCCGGTTTATTCATCTACAAAAACTGAAAGGCCTGCCACTTAAAACTTAATTACATGATTGTCAAAGTATTTAAAACAGTGTCCGGCACTTCACAGGTGTTTTGTGATGGCAGATGTTTACACAGGAAGTGAAGAGACAGAGCCCGTTCCCCGATTCCACTCTGCATTCATAATGATCACCACGTGTTGAGTCAATTTACCCCATTTCCATTCTTTATCTGCTATACAAATATTTGTTACATAATGGCCTTATGTCAATCAAACTGCAAGATAGTTGGATGTAGTAATGCATAAAAAAAATACATGATTCTTCTCTTGTCTCGTTGTATATTTTCATTGAATGCTTCACTAGGACATTTATATTACGGATCTCAAACAATTCATGTGGCTTGCTGGGGGTGGGACGATCAATAAACTATCCTTCAGTTCACCAATGCTGCAAATGTTCAGGGAGGGAAAAGAAGCTAAAATAGAGTCCTACCCCACCAGAGAGGGGCAGACAGTGGCAAAGAAGCTGTGGAGTCTGTGCGAGGGAGCTGCGCAGAGAACCAGACCAGGCTATGCACTGATGAGACCTTAGATTCTTCCTGGATGGAGAAGCCAAGTTCTTCCACCCAGTTCACCACACCCCGTGTGTGTTTCCCGTCCTGTGCTGCTGTTGGCATTTAATAGATCGTTCTCTCCTCAAATTTAGAGGCTGAAGCTCCAACATCTCACATGGCTGCACTGAAAACAGGGTCTCTGGGGTGGTAATTAAGATGAATTAGATCTGAGGGTGGGGTCTGGAATTAGGAGAATTGATGCTTTTTATAGGAAAGTTCTCCAACACAGAGAGGACCAGAGCCCAATCTTGCGTCTATAAGGAAATATACCCAGTTATTGAGTTATTGAAGCCATTTTTATTCCATTCCGATCCTCATATTAGTGAGGCCATACCAAACAGGGACTCTGTAGATAAGTTTTCAAGGTTTATCCATATTGTATTTCTTTTTATGGCTGAATAATGCTCTACCACATGGGGCCTCCCAACATGTTGTCTCTCCATCCTTTGATGGACAAACTCTTGTGAACAAGGTTGCTCTAAATATTTGTGTAGAAGGTTTCTTTGAAGGTCTCTTTCCACTTTTGTGGGGGTGTATTCCAGGAGTGGAGCTGCTGAGCTGTGGAAATGCTTACAACTCTGAATGTCTGATGCTCCACAAACAAGACTGTTTCCAGGTTCATACAAAGAAATCCTTTCTTGAATTCCACAAGACCACCCCTGAACAATTCAATGATTTAGAATATATCATCATTTTACAACAATCTCTCTTGATGCTAGATCTCACTGCTATTACTGATAACCTATAGAAGAACCTAAACTAAAGAAGGGTGAAAGTTTACATTTTTTTTTCACAATGTAAGGAAATCGAAATCAAAACTCTCCTTCATTGTTTTCCCGAGTGCTGTTCAGGCTCCTCTAGATAGCCATCGTCCAGGTGACTTTCTCGATCAGGAATTGAAATCTGGGTTCACAGTAAGATCCTTGGTGACAACATCACTTACCTTTGGGACCAGGCAGTATAGGACCTTGCATTAAGGGCATATTCCAACTCAAAACGGCTCCGTAAAGCTGCCACGTGGCTCCGGCCAGGCCCTCCCCTGCTCACCAGGCAATCAGAGGAAGAGGAAGGCGACAGGGAACCACTGCTGTTACTTGAGGCAGGAGACATGAGCTGGATGGAGAAGGCATGGAAGTCCTTGTTTACTAAGTCCAGCAGGCACCTGTACTGGGGCATTAGAGCTCAGGGCTCTTCTACACTGCTTCTAGCTTTCCCCTTCGATCTCTGCTGCTAAGATCTGCTCACATTGATCATCTACTTTTCGACCCATTTCTATTTTGATAGCTGGCCTTATCCTTATTCCTAACTTCCTCAAAGCACAGTAAGCCCAAAAATGAATTTACAAAATGTTTCTTAGATGATTATTACGTGATGATTGAAAGGTTTGCCACCTTCTTCACTGTGATAATAGGAACCACCAGCAGAACCTCCTTCCAGCTGTAGCTAAATCGCTCCCCGTGAAGCAACATGGTTTACACACTAGTGTCCTTCCCTGTGGCTCTGATAAGACAGCTCGGACTAGAACATCTTATGGGAGAGGGGTTTTGTTTTAGTTCACAGTTCGAAACCCAGCCTATCTCGGTAGGAATTCAGGCAGCATGCACTTGAAGCAGCTGTGAGTTTGCATCCATAGTCAGGAAGCAGTGATAACACATTCTGCTCAGCTCACTTGCTCTACTTTACAACTTCCAGGATCTCAGTCTGGGGAATGGCTCCATCCACAATTAAAATGGGTCTCCCCATGCTAATTAACATAATTAAGGTAATCAAGGCAATTGCCCAGAGACACACCCAGACATCCATTTCCCAAGTGACTTTAGATTCTACACATTTTGTTAGATGGAACATGGTTTGATATCTGGTGAATGGTTTCCCCCAAAAGAACAAAGCCAATCTCATTGCTAACTGATGGTCCTTTAGATGTTTGATAATAGCCCTCGGGCTCATGGTGATTTTCTCAACCTTCAGGCAAAACTCCTTGGTTCCTCCAAATGCTCTTCATAATATACAATTTCCACTTCTTTGCCATACTGATTGCTCTCCACGACAATGCAAGTGGCAGCTTTCATTATTCTTTAAAGGCTGAGAGTTCAATTGGGTCCTCTTTTGTTTGCTCATCACAGAGGGGAGATAGTCAGATCTTTTGTTCGGCAACAAGAGAGCCTCCTCATGCTGCAGCTCCTCTGAGCTTATCACAGCACTAACACAGTGATCTTGAGGCCATGTCCCCAGGTTCCCCTTTGACTATTGTTTCTATGGCTCTGAGAAGAACAGTATGTTATCCCTTTCAAATTTATTCTTGTTAGACATGTGCTATTATTTCCTTTTCCAAGATATTCTAGATTCTTGCCTTCAAATGTTTTCTAGCTCTCTCAACATTGTCACATTTGCCAATGTTGCCAGCAGGTACCCCTCAACCCTGGTGTCAGCTTGACAGAAGTATTGAACAGAGGGAGGACAGAACCCTATGGGATCCCACAAGCCTGGATCATTAATTAATGTTACCTGTCCGGTGAACTCTCTGCATACAAATGTTTTATCTTTCTCCTAGAGAAGAGTGTTCCCGACGTCCTGATCAGTGGGGCTGACCAAGCTTGTTTTCTAGATGTTTTCATTGTCTCTGTTTTGAGGTATCTTACTTAAGGGTTTCTATTTCCGCAAGGAAACATGAAGATCACTAAGAAAGTCAGGGAAGAAAGGGTTTATTTTGGTGTTCATCATTGAAGGAAGTCAGGCCAGGAACTCAAACAGGGCAGAAACCTGGAGGCAGGAGTTGATGCAGAGGTCATGGAGGCTTACTACTCTTGGCTTTCTTGGCCTGCTTTCTTATAGAGCCTAGGACAAAAGCCTAGTGATGGAACCATCCACAGTGGGCTGCCCCCGCACATCAGTCACTATTTAAGAAAATATCTTGAATCTTACAGAGGCAGTTTTCTCCATTTAAGTTCCTTTCTGATAACTCTAGTTCATGTGCCATGTTGACATAAGATGAATCATCACGAGAGGTAATTCCTATCGCCATCTAATGACCTACAGTCCTAGGCTAGCAGCTACCTTGTCTGGTTGAACTTCACATTCACATAAGAGGTACTCGGAGCTCAGTCTCCGAAGATGTCTTATAATAGCAGAGTCCTCCAGAGGATGCTTTTGTCAGTAAGCAGCCCTGCAACCTAGACAGCTACTCTCCACGTAGCCATAACTTTCTGTGTGTCGGAAGGACGCCTCCCTCTCAATGAAAGGCTTCCTCTCTGGGATATTTTGTGAAAAATGAGACAGAATGACTGGTGCCCGTCATCCTGGAAGTATTTCCCAATAGAGCAGGTTCTAGGGACTCTGAGCTAAGATTTATTTTAAGGAGGAAATGTTTCTTGTGGAAGGTTCTTGTTGTGCAGGCTCAGGATGTGTGTCGTGGCTTCTGCCCTTTTCATGCACACGAGCTACAAATCTGTGTAAAGTCCTTCCCTCCTCCTGTGCATTTTGAACATATTATTTTTGAATGGGTGCTCTTGTTTTAGCTCTTTTTTGCCTATTTTTAAATGCTATCTCATGATCAGGTATAGCAAATTAAGGCAATTATACAGAAAATTAAAACAAACAGCTCCTTGATATTGAAGAAATGTTGTCATTAGCATCCATTACTCTATGTCCTGCTATGACTATGCCGTCCAGCAGATTTGTGTACTGTTTGAGGTAGTGTTTCCTTCCTTTCTGAACAAGTGGACAATGGCACAGTGTTCTATCTGGCTCATCACTTGTATACAAATTTGTAGAAAAAAAATGATTAGATATTTACTTTTCGATGTGTTTGTTATAGTTATAATTTTAAAGATTCATTCTCTCTCTCTCTCTCTCTCTCTCTCTCTCTCTCTCTCTGTGTGTGTGTGTGTGTGTGTGTGTGTGTGTGTGTGTGTGTGTGTGTATGCCTATAAAGACCAAAAATTTGTTGGCTACCTTGTAGCTGGAGCTACAGAAAGTTGTGAGCTGCCTGATGCAGCCCTCAGACCTGGACTCTGGTCCTCTGAGAGAGCAGTGAGCACTCTTAGCTACTAAACCAACCATCTTTCCAGCCCCCATTCTTTCAATTTTTTTTTTACATATCTATTTTTAAACACAGCATCACTGCAACCATCTCTGGCCTGATTATTTTAGAGTCACAAAAAAATTCTATATAAATTTGCCTCTTCCCCAGAAGAAGGAGCAGAGAATGTTCTTTCTAGGGGCTTTGTCAGAAGAGCAATAAAAATGGAGTCACTGGACCCCCCTCTCCTTTCCAGTGAGCACTGGAGTGGTTTTCCTCATTTGCTTGTATTTGTGTACTTAGTTGGGTCCTAGCGCCTCTAAGACACAGTCTCTGGCCCTGATGGTTCTTTTTGGCGACACCTAGGATGTTTCAGGCCCTTTTTTTATATTTTGATTGTGAGCCCAGCCTTTAATGTCTGAGCCATCTCTTCAGCCCTCAAGCCCTTTTTTTAAACAGACTTCTCATAAGGTCAACACTTACCTCCACGTTGCACAGACATTCCTCTAGCTTCCTCACGACTTCAGAAAACTCGGGTCTTCCCTGTAAACCAAGAAAAGACTGTTTTTCTTCCTTAAGAATGAAATAAAGGAAACTCTTTGGGTTTGAAAATTGAGTATTTGCATTTGTAAAGAACGAGATTAGCAATAAAGTATATTTTTTATTTAAAGTGCACTTGTATTGAAGGGCTAATTGAATGCTCATTTACTGTTCGCGGAGGGATGTTTAGTCTTTCTGTGATAAGAGTTTTAAGTCAGAATTTGGAACTCCATTCAGATAACGAAACAGTGGAAAATCTTTAATTAGCTTTGCATGTTTTTAAATGGCAGGGTTTCTTCTTCAAAATGGAAGAATAATTGTGAATACTGAAAATTGTTAACTCTCCTGATGCCTGACAATATGCTGTCCACATCCCAGGGGAAAGCATCCCTGCCTCTCATTTTGCAATTAGCTTTTACTTCGAGAAAGACATTTCAGATTTACAGCTAAGGCCAAGGTAGAAATTTCACAGCAATGCCCTACTTTTGAGTTTAGACTTTTGATTTCAAAAACTGACATGGAAGATATTGGCTATTACGAACTTCAAAGCCATATAAGTTTAGTTAAGTGGTTATTGTGTCTTTTTATATTTCAAACCTTGTACGAGTTACAAGGGATATAAAAATGAATGAGGACCTACAGGAAAAATTCTTGAAATCTTGGAAAGTGTTGGTTTCTTTTAAAGAAATAATATGTTTCCTTGTGCGGGATCGTGAGGACTCTGCCCCCCACCACTTCTCCCTTTATGAGAGCTTCACTGCCGGGAGGGGGAGAGGTCGATTGATGCAGGCGCAGCAGCCAAATAATTTAGAGTCTTTGCAGAACAAGGGATTCTCCCTCTATCCATCCCTCCTTCCCCCAGGATGCTGTTTCCTCCAGAGCCCTCGCGAGTGGGAGCTGCTCTGTACAGAAGTTCTGCTCCTCTGCGCTGGTGGGATGGTAGCAGGGTGGCTGACCAGCTATGTCCTCCTGGCTCCCTTCAGAGCATCAAATTATCACACCTTCCACACAGACAGTCTCCTTTCTTTGAAGTTTTAAAGAGTGGTTGACAGTCAAGCTCTCTACAGCACATACCCTTACGTGTACAAGCAGAAAGTTCCCATCACCCAGGCCTTCCCCAGTGAGTGTGCCCTCTCCTCCGTACACATGGCCATTCTCTCTGGAGTCCTTTGTCCCTAAAATACATCTTTTCAGTTGACTTGAAGCCAACTGTTTTGGGCTTGGTCCCCTGGTTCTCCTCTTTCTCTCTAAATTTTAATGTTCCCAGGACAGTTATTTTATTTTATTTTTGGTTTTTTTCGAGACAGGGTTTCTCTGTAGCTTTGGAGCCTGTCCTGGAACTAGCTCTGTAGACCAGGCTGGTCTCGAACTCACAGAGATCCGCCTGTCTCTGCCTCCCGAGTGCTGGGATTAAAGGCATGCGCCACCATCGCCCGGCCACCAGGACAGTTATTTCGAGACAGTTTGTTGACAAATTGGCAGCCTCATGTCTGTAAAGTACAACTCTTCCTTTTTTTTAACTCAATACTGTTTCTGAGCACGAGTTCACACATGCAGTTGAGTGTCCTTAGTCTTTCCCATTTCAGTCAGTGACAAATGTGTCTACCTATAAGACTCTAAAGCAGAGAATAATCTTTGACTTTTTTCTTCACTGTGTTTGCATCCAGTGTACTGGGAAATTATATGGTTTTTCCTTCAAAGTTTATACAAAACCTCCACGATCAAAGTAGCTTATGTTATATAAACCTGCCTACAGATAAATGCTGCAAGCATGCCCTGGTAAGAAGATACCGGGGCATGGGCAAAATAGGTAAAACCTACAAGACGCAGTCACTCAACAGAGAGGAAGGACCAAAGGAAGTCTTATGTTTTTGTTCTTTTTCTAACAACTTTTATTCTGAGGATGGATAACCTAAATCCAACACAGGAATTTATATTGCTATAGTTGTTTGAGTAACCAGAGGGCAGAATTCAGGTCCATCATAATATGTTGTCCATTGCTGTATAACAAATGATCAAGAGTCTCTAGAAAAATGTATGGTTTTGTAGTTTTTGCCTTGTTTCTATGGGTCATAAGCCCAGCTCAGATTAGCTTGGTCCTTTCTTGAGAGTCTTATCATATTGAAATCAAGGTGCTGGATGCCACTGAGACTCTTACTTAAGATTCACTGATTACATCCAAGATCATAGACAGTTGGTAGAACATGTTTTCCTATGCTTTTGTGACTCAGGTCTTTGCTTTCATATTGTATTGCTCAGGAATGGCCCTAGACTTTCAGAGGATGCCCACACCTGCCTGGTATGGGTAGTTCACAAGATGGATGCTTGGTTTTCTCCTGGCTACCATGTGTTCATGTCCCTGAGTGTTTCCTCTGTGGCCAGCTATAAATAATTGCTGCACCCGAGTGGGTAGCCCCCACAGGACAACCTTCCTCTGTATATAACAGAGAAGAATCATAGATACAGCATCTCTTCATCTTCACATACTCTGTCCACTCTCTGAGAGAGGGATTATATATGTGTGTGTGTGTGTGTGTGTGTGTGTGTGTGTGTGTGTACAACAGGTGAGACTGTTAAGGGTGGTTCTGGAATCCTGCCTGTCACAAGGAGACAGTAGAGATCAAAGGGATCCTAGGGGAAAAAAATCCAGTGAACTGTCGAACTGCCTGCATAAGCTCTGGACTACATACATGGGCAATCTTTTGCTGCACAGTAAGGCCACAAGAAATGGGCCGAGGTTATATTTACAGCTCATAAGGCCTTGTTCTGGGTATTTTCTCACAGAACAACTGTGTGACTTTTATGCTCAGCCTAAAGAAAACTGCCACACTCTGCAGATCCAGCTAATGAACTGCATCCTTCTGGCCCAAGTGAGTCCACAAAATAGTTTCCCATCTTCTACTCAATTTGTCTCCATCTTCCTTAGAGCCAGTGAATACATATCAACTATAGCTATAAGGGATTTTGAAAGTGAGCAACGTTTTATGTGTTCTTGCAGATTTAGCGTTGTCTGCCAGACTGATTTGAGTTCACTTTTGTAAAGTCAAATTATATCATTAAGATGAAAAAATTCATCTTCTACCTCCCTACCTCTCTACTGTCAGAGGTACATCCAGTCCTGCAGACATCCTTCACATTGTCTACTATTAGTGAGGCTTCTCTGCATGTTTAAAAGTGTGATCCAGAAGCAGTCAAGGTAATCACTTAAGCACGCACCTCAGAACAAGCAAGCTTTCTCACTAAAGCCTGTAATCATGCCCCATCTCATTTGCATAAGTGAAGAACAGCATCCTGGCATTCTCTAAGGTGGCAGCCTGTCATGTGATCTCTGACTTACTCCTCCTCTTGCACAATCCTGTTGTCTGGCCACACACAGCCTGTATGGGGTTCACCACATCCAATCAAAGCATCTGACCTGTGCAGTCTGCCATACCCCTTGTGTTGGCTAAGTTGACCCTCATATGGATGTCATCCACCACATCCCTCACGTGGGGTCACCACTCCACTCTGTGTGTGGTACACCACACCCTCACGTGCAATGAGTCATACCTCTAATCAGCACAAAATATGTGTTTTTGTGTTCACCTGCTTATAACATATGTCACAGCAGAAGACAAACATCCCATGAGGCAGGACTCCACCTACATCCGCAGGATCAGAGCCTTCTATCTGAACAGTTCACTAAAACTCTTATTGAAACAGTGACTGAATTGATAATGTCCACTCCACCCTTAGGGGTGGTCAGTTCACTCCACCCTCATGTATTATACATTGTACCTCTCATGTGGGGTACACCCTATGTGTCGGCTACCACACCCCTCATGTGCAGTCCACCATATCCCTCAAATGGGGTCAATTCCATTGTCATGTAAGTTCCCTATGCCCTTTGTGGGACCTACCCTACCCGTCACGTGAGGCCCACCACGCCTATAATGTGGAGTTCACCGTACCTTTGGGGAGTTCACACTTGTCTTTCTCCCCAGCAGAATTTCCTGTACATTGCTCTCTGTAGTAGTTCATACTTAAGGGTCACTTTGCCTGAGAATCCTTGTCTGCCTGGCAAGAGCCCTGGTGCTGAGCCTTTGCTGTTGCTTTTGTTCCACGGCATCATTTAGTATCAGGTGGTGACCTGATGCGTGATGTGGGATTCCCCTCTGTATGTTGTGAATACCGTTGGTTAATAAGGGAATTGTCTTATGCCTTTGATAGGGTAGAACAGAGATAGATGGGGAAAACTAAACTGAATGCTGGAAGAAAGGAGGCAGAGTCAGAAAGAAGCCATGTAGCCTTGACAGAGCTGGACAGAACTTTACCCGGTAAGCCACAGCCTTGTGGCAATACACAGATTACTAGAAATGGGTTAAATTAAGATTTAAGAGTTAGCCAATAAGAAGTTAGTGCTAATGGGCCAAGCAGTGATTTAATTAATACAGTTTCTGTGTTGTTATTTCAGGATCTAGGTGGCTGGGAAACGAACAAGTGGACTCCTACTACAGATACTTATTTTCACGTTCATTTGCCTGTTGCTATGTCACACTATAGTAGGTTCCCCTGACGAGGCAGGGCTACATTTGTGTCTCCATTCCCAAAGTACAAAGGCCGTGATCTACCTGGGCCGTGACTCTGAAATATGTGCCAAATTTATTATTGAGCCAATAAATAAATTAATAATTTTATATTTTATTTTGTTCTCAAACTATTACATATTTAAGGCCTTCATTACAGACTGCTTCTTTTATTTTCCACCGAGAAATTCCTTTTAAGTGTCCCTTTTGAAGGGTGCTAACATTTCCCTGGGGAAGCTGGGAAAGGCTGCATCATGGCACACTTGAACATTTATTGTATTTACAGCACCTCATCTAACTCTGTGTGGCTGATAGACTTTTTTTTTGTTGCTGTTGTTTTTATTTAATACAGGAAATGCAGAAAATATGAAAAATGAAGTAATTTATGAACGGTACCATGGCTGGGCAGTAACAGCTGAATTCATTTCTGGGCAGAGCTAAGGTCTTAGTCTGGCTCCATTAGCTCTCCCTCCATGGGCATCTGGGTCTGCAGCTGTATAAGGCTGGGAGCCTGAGGCTCTTCAGCCTTGGAGGCAGCATCAGCTTAAAGCCTTGGGTTCGCTCCTCTCCACGTGACTCGGATCACACTCAGATCCCCTTTCTCTACCTCACAGAAGATGCAGAATTAAAAGAAATAAGAAATAAGGCGATGTTTGGGGCCGAAGTGCTGCATCCTCTAAAGAGCTCTGCCAAGAACCTAAGCTACCAATAACAGGAATTTACGATCAAATGCGGTAATAGCTCCCTGTAAACTCAAAACACAGTTGTAGCTTTCTGTGTTTGCAAGCACACCGCGGGGCTCTTTAAGAAGCAGCCACCATCAAAAAGCTGAAGTCCAGGTGGCAGGCACCATGGCTCTCAAGGACACCACATTCTGATGAGTCTTCATTGTGCTCTTTCAGGTGGATGGCTCCTACCCCTTGCCTTCATGTTGCGGGTGACAGTGTCCTCCCTGCGTCCTGTGTGGTGTGCACCCAAGATGTAACCCCGTGTCACCAGTTAACCTACACAGTAGGTAATAAGCTCATATTGCAGCACAGCAGCGAGTGATGTTGCCAGCAAACTGCCTGCACTATGCTGTGAGGACCGCTCTGAGGTCATCCAGAGAGGGTCACCCTCTGAAGAAGCAGGCCTTCCATCCCTGAGGGACTTGTAACTTCCTACTTTCTGTCCCTGAAGGTTAATACCATCAGGATCAACTGAGATATTTTTATTACAAAAGGATTATCTGCCACTCCTAAAGCTACATACTTAAAAACGAAGAAACGAATTTAGATTACGAAAGCTGCGTTTGTCTGGACTTTGTGTGGATTTGAACCTTACCACCAACTGAAGGAAATGTAAATGATTGTGAATCCTGAACTGCAATTGTTCAGCATTCATACGATTAACCAATGTACCAGCAAAACCGATTATTATCAAAGCCCATCTCATTTTGAAA
Organism: Microtus ochrogaster; assembly: GCF_000317375.1. Taxonomy (NCBI): domain Eukaryota; kingdom Metazoa; phylum Chordata; class Mammalia; order Rodentia; family Cricetidae; genus Microtus; species Microtus ochrogaster. Next base: position 45,216,622 of record NC_022022.1, on the reverse strand, counting down.
GTCTGGTCGCTCTCTCGCTCTCTCTCTCTTTTTATCAGTGGTAAATGAGCTGTAGAAATGCTAACAAGGAGTGCTGCCTGTGTTCATTACATATTGCTTGCTTAAGTCAACAATTTAATAAGACACCTTATTAACAAATTTGAGGAGAATGTGATTTACATCCTGATATTCATGGAAGGGATAAACAAGCTATAAGCTCTGTCAGTGGAAAATTTTCAAAAATGAGACCAAGTGAAGACAGAGTGGAGGAAGGTAACTTCATTCGTTTCTACAATCCCAGGACTGTCTGGGAATTTGGAGGTAGCCGTTCTCATCCTGTTTGAAACGGGCGAGTTTCCTGTCAGTCGGAATGTGAACTGTTCCTGGTCAGTTCCTGGATGCAGCCGCGATGTGTCCCCATCCCATAAGCAGACTCCCTGGTGCAAGATGCCCTCTGCTTCGGGATGTGCCTGAGAGATGGGAGAGTTGGTATTCCCTCCCCCTGCTCCTTGCTCTTCCATGTAACCTCACACCCAGGATGCTACCCATGTGCGGCTAGACTTCCTGAACACAGAGTCAGAAAGGGGCTGGGAGGTGTTTGTGTCTCCTAGCAGAGGAGTAATTGAGAGAAATCAGAGTTTTCTCAGTGAGAGTCTGAAATCCCCAAGGCACGGGGCACCCAACAAACAAAGAACCTCCCCCAGATCCTCTCAGACATGGCCGTGAGAGAGACAAAATGCCAAACTGGCCAGAATTAATAGAATTTAAATAATCGATAACAGATGCTTTAGAAAGTGCCCTGATTCAAGCTTCTGTGTGCTGCCAGGAGAGAGACAATTCTTCCCAGACAAGGCTCTCTGAGCTGGCTTTGTCTTTTAGGTTTTATCGCTTTGTTTCAACCAAGCAGTCAGGATTTCCCAGGGGAACAGGGATTTGCTTCCTCTATGGCTGGTGGTTCCAATATCACCTTCAGACCTCCTGGGGATCATGATCCTGGAGTCTGCAGTCAAAACAAGTTTAGCATGATAAAGACGTCTTAGGATGGCTCCTGATGGCAATGCATCTTTATTGAGTTAAAATGCTTTGGTTACTAATGACAGAGCGGCCATGGCTCAGAGGTGATTATGGGGAAGGATTTCACAGTTGGAAACCCTGAGTGCCACCTGTCAGCACAGGATGGACCTCATTGGAGGGAACAGGTATCAGACAGGAGGCCAAGACGGCCTAAACCTTAATGAGAGTCCTACTGACACATCTTCCAGCTGTCTGGAGAAACTCTAGATATGATCAAGTTGACATCTGATCTAGTTAGCCCGCAGCAAAAAAAGAAAAAGGAAAAAAAAAAAAAAAACGAAACTAAATTCTAATTCCTCTCCACTCCCCGCACGTTTATGTTGGAGAGGGGGGATAAAACAACTTATTTGACTTCCCAGCATAAATATCCAAGCTCTGGGCTTGGGGTGGAGCTCCACAGTCAGGACTCAACCCCAAGGGAGGCCTGAAAAGCCACCTTCAAAAGAACTTCAGTGTGGGCTAGCCGCCAAACCAATTAAGTCTGCATAGTGAGGAACACATGGGTTTGTGTTCCTTAAATGAGCATGTTTCCATGAACAGCAGAGAGAGGTAAAATCCACCATTGTTACGGCCAGATTTCCCCAAACTTGCAATGGTTTCCATCTTGCTTCTTCCCGCCCATGTGACACATCTCCCTTTGTTCCTTCTTTGTGCGTGTATCTGCTTCTAGCTTCTGCTTTCTTTCCTACAGCGGCCCCCGATCCTTACTGATGGAAATATCTCCAAAGTTGAGAGCACCGACCTGACTCTCCTGGTTAACCTGGCCCTGCTCTCTCTGAGTAGAACTGCTATCTACGGAATTCAGGAAGGTTCCCTGCATGGTGTCACCACGCTGTGGACCCTGTCGCTGGGCCACAACCACATCCCCTGTTCTCTGTCCGACCACACCTTAGCAAGCTGCGAAGCCTGCAGGTCCTGGTGCTGAGCAACAAGGTCTCCCTCACCCTGAGAGCAGCCTGGTTCAGGAGCACCAAGGCCCTGAGCAGACTCCTGCTGGATGGAAATCAGATCACTGACCTCACACAGAGTTCTCTTAGAGGCTTGAACCTTCACAGACTCAGGCATCGGGACTTATCCAACAATTTCATTTCCTTTATTGAGAAGGATGTCTTTCAGTCTCTACCCCAACTGAAAGTGGACCTTTCTAGAAACCTGTTGGCTCACATGCCGGATGCCTTTACCCCCCTGAAGCACCTAAGCCTTCTGAGCTTGGAGGGGAACCAGAGGAGCTGCACCTGTGACTTCTACCTGCTTGAGCCTCTTAAGAAATTTCGTTAAGTCTCTGGCTTGCGGGTTCTATAATACGAAGGAACTAAACTGTCAGGTATCCCCTCCGGCTACAGCTGCTGCAAAGATCATGCTGAGACTGTCTGAGACCAACTGTGACTCCAAGGGTCACAACCTCACTCTGGCTCTAAAGGACAGGCGTGCCCTCCTCCCAGGGCAGGACGTCGCTCTGATGACTGTGCTTGGCTTTGCAGGTATACCAGGGGAAAGTAGCCCCCGTCTCTCCTCTCTCTGGTGTGTGTTCTTGGAGTGCCTGAGTCCTTTCTACAGCAGCTGGGGAGAGCCAGTGGGCTGTGGAAGGGAGAGGTTGGTGAAGGGGGTCTCAGTAGACCTGGCACAAGTTGCAAGCACTTCCTGTTGAAGAACAGCGCAAGGCAAAGACAGGGGCCTGAGAATGAAGAACTCTGCTCCGGGTGTGATTAGCATAACCTGGAATAACTAACTTGTTACCTAGACTTCCTTTCACCATGGCTGTGACACGGGATAACCAAACACCAGACAGCACTGGAGTGTTTACTAGCATACTAGAAAAAGTTTCAAGGACCTGGTGAGCAGTAGACTCTTCCCTTGGGACATTCCCATCAAGACACATTTCCTCCCTGTGACAATCATTTGTGGGGGCAGGAGAGATGATAGCTCAGCTGGTAAAGACACTTGTTTCGTGATGGCCCCAGGCCTGTCTGCAGGACCTACATAGAGTAGAGTTGTATGGCTTACTCACCCAATATTCATATTCTCCCTCTCTCTCTCTCTCTCTCTCTCTCTCTCTCTCTCTCTCTCTCTCTCTCTCTCTGTCTCTCTCTCATGTGTGTGTGTGTGCAAAATAAGTATTTATAATTTTAAAACGCAGCATTACACATAAGTGTGGAATTTTCAAAGACTAAAGATGCTGTGTTTAAAAATTTGCCAGTGGGCTTTTCCAGAACCACAAGAAGGTGTCAGCAAGGCAGGTGCAGGCACCTCTTGTGCAGAGTGTGGGGCGCAGTCAGTGAGGTCTGAAGCCTATGGCTCTGCAGCTTTGAACCCTGTCTGCCCCCGACAAGCTGTATGACTTAGAACAAGCGACTGCATGATTAGCCGGTTTTCTCTTCTGCTGGAGGCTCTGTGTTCTTTGAGGACTCGAGTTTCCCAACCTCTTTCCTATCCTTGGCCCAGGCCGACAAGGGGGTAGCTAATCTCTCAAAGTTTAAGAGTAATGGAATTTTAAAATTCCTTGGCTATCATAGCTTGCCAGACGAATGATATGCAGTACTTTCATTAATTGAAATTTCTCGAGCTAATTTATCTCTCTGTGTGTTTTAGAATGATCTCAGTGCATGGTGGAAAGTTTACACAGGGCAATGAGGAACATGTGTGTCTGTGATTCTGGTTGTGTGTGTGGGCACATGTATCCCTCTGTGTGTCTGTCTGTGTGTTTCTAATTCTCCCCCTCTTCCTCTGTCTCTCCCTCTCTTTCTTGCTCCCTCATATCCTCTCTCTCTCTCTCTCTCTCTCTCTCTCTCTCTCTCTCTCTCTCTCTCTCATTCTCTCTGTCTATGTCTATGACCGGGCGTGTGTGCATCGTTCTGAGTGTATCAGTGTATGTTTCTGTGTGTGTGTGTCTGTGATTGTAAACACACAGTGTTCTAAATCTGGAGGACACCAGTGGAATCCAAGGCTGAGCAGCGGATCCTTTGCTATAAAACCATTATGTGAGCAGAGGTTCCAGGTGAATGAATTGGGCACCAGCTCTTTGACCTCTGGTTGTACTTCTAATAGGAACCAGCCAATATAGTGACCACCCACACTCAGACTCCCTCAAAACAGAATACGAATTCACCAGAAAAACAAATTCCTTTGAGATCTGTATAACAACATCAGTAATAGAAAATTCAAAGCCATTTACTACAAATGACAAAACATCACAGTAGCAGCAAATGCTCCCTGGATGTGCCCGAGCACCCAGTGGAGAGTTGACGGATTGGGAGGTATCAGGTCGTATGACATGAAGCAGGCATGAAGCAGCTATGTTCATGGCAGCGCCTGCTCAACTTCCCACTTTCCAATGAATGTTCCCAGCTTTAAGAGGAGGGATTCCATGAACATTTGCCCAGCTTCTGCCTGTAGCGAGTTTCAGCACACCACTCTGTAGGGCACCGCTTGGGGGTCCCACAACACGGTATCTTCTAGAACTATTCTTAGAACCAGACACTTAGAAATGTGTTTTGAAAGGGAACGGCTCTTTATCTGTATAGATGGGCTTAGGTTGTAAAAGATTCCAAAATCTTGTCAAAAATAGCAGAAAGCTTAAAATATATAGGTCACCTCTGGCTCTGAAGCACTAAAATTCTCACGAAGGTATCCAAACAGAATTTGGGGGTTGCCTGTCTCTCATTGCTACTAATACTGGATCACTGGCATCTGTCTGGCTTTTCTATGGGTTCTGGGGGCCCAACCTCAAATCCTTACACATACAGGGCAGGGACTTTATCCACAGAGCCAGCTCCCCAGCCTGGTTGGAGGATTTTTGCCAGCAATTTTGATTCTCTTTAATTTTCATATATAACTATGTTGCCTGATATCCCCCTTTTCTATCAAGTCCAAAATCATGTACTCAGTAATAGTGTCATTGTGAAGGCCATGAGACATGTGCAGCCAACTGCTTAATTTCTGCCATAATCTTTATTTCAGAGGAGGAATTGACTTGCCCAAAGTCATACAGCAAGAGGCAGACCCTCTGTCCTGGGCCTTCTTCATCACCACGGAGGTTTATTTGATTAGTCAACCCAGTGCTTCTGTTCTCAGAATCATCCTTGTGCCTGGGTTTTGGGTTTGGGGGTTAAGGTGGTGAAAAAGACTAAAGATTCCTGTGTCTGCAGAATGCTTAATTCTAGCAGAGGAGCCCAAAGGGGGACAGGCAGAGTGAAGGCAGCATGGACAGAGTGACCCACTGTGTCATAATGTCGGAAACAAAGGAGGGAGGTGTGCATGGTTGGCCGTCGGGGACTCAAGTAACCAGGTGGCTGGGAATGCTATTCATCAAGATGGGAAAAGTGAAGTAGATGTCAGAAGGACTTTTCCCAGCATTGCAATCAAGGGTCTCTTTCAGAGACCTCATTGACATCTACTCAGAGGTCAATCTACATCTACCTACATCACAAAATGACAATGCCAGGCCCTCTGAAACTATCTATCTTCCCTTTCAGTTCACAAGAAACACAGAATCCTTTTACAAGATGAGAGAAAACAAAATTAAAAAAAAATCATGTTGTCAGATTTTGAAAAAAACAAAAACAAACAAATGAAAACCTAAACACACAAAAACCAAAACAACATTGAGGAATTTTGAAGGTAATGATTTAAAGTTTAAAGGACAAAGAAACCAAGTAAGCAGAGGGAGAAGATGCCACAGTAAACATGGCAGAGACCGAAGTGCTCCTTAAGACAAGTGAACATTGAAAGTATCAAGCTTGGAATAGGAAGATAGAAAGAAATTCAGGCAAGGGAAGAGTCTGGCCTTTCTACGAGTTGGCCACCAGTGGTGATGGGTCTTCAGGACTGGGTAAAATGGATTAGGGTCCTGATACGTCCAGGGTATCTAGCAGCTTTCATTTTTTATTATTTATGATTATATGAAAAAGTAAACTAAGAATTAAAATTTCTTTTTTCATAAGCTGAAAATAACCCTTTGATGTTGGATGAACTACAGCCCTACCTAAGGGACTCCAGGCGTCTCCACAGTTGTTTTAAATAATGTCGTGTATATGTGTGTTGTGGTGTAAGCCTGTATGTGTGTACACGGAGGCTAGAGGGGGATGTGGGGTGTGGTACTCGACAGCCTTTACCGTAGACCCTTGAAACAGGGTCTCTCACTGAACCTAGCTAGAGGCAGGCTGGCAGCCAGCAAGCCACAACGGTCTTCCTTTTCTGTGTCCCATAACTCTGGTGTCACGGTGCACATGAGGCCGCACCCAGATGGCCTCATAGTGCTGGGAATTTGCACGCAGGTCCCAGTGTTTGTACAAAAAGCCCTCTTACTCAGGGAATCCCCTCCCTGACCCTATAATTCCTAAGATACAATCTGAGAACTAGACTGAAGTAGTGCAAACAGCCTCCGTCTGGCGTGATGCTTTCCCCGTGGTGACGGGTGCCTCTAAACCTTCGCCTGTGTGGGAGCCGCATTTCTCCCAGGACGCTCATCTAATGGTCTTTCTGTTTGTCACAGGAGTCGTTGGTCTCACATGTGCAGGGCTAGTCATATTTAACTGGAAACTCCAGCAAGGCAGAGCTAATGAAGGCACATCCAAAAACCTTCGCAGCAGAACCCGCGATGGATCCCGGTGTGCTCGTGAAGACAGAAATAGCTGTGCCGTGGGGTGCTGTAACTGCCACTTAACAGGGGAAAATGAGACCGAGGTCATGCCCCATGTGGGTCTCAGAACAGAAATACCACGTAGACAGGAAAGCAGCCATCAAGCAATGCTAGCCTCCAAGTCCAAGGCCCTGGATGCCTCCCTCAGGAAGCTCAAAGGGAGAGACCATGGTGCAGACAGCGCTTGCTCTTGCCTGGGTGATTCACTGCTACCAGCAAGATGCTTGGGGCCTCCTGGAAACGAGAAATCTCTTTATGATTCAAGCTTAGTTACAAGATGTCCAATGACAGCCAAAAAGCTAAGCAACCTGAAACATGGAGAAGTCCAGACTCAAATCCTGCCACAACACAGAACAAGAAAAATAGGTGAGCTCGTCGGTTAGAAAATCTCACTGTGTTTAGTTTCTCAGGAGAGAGACCGCTTTTCAATTTCTCCAACAGAGAAGGGCTGTAAAACTCACTTTAGTCTGTTTTTTCCTTTTCTGAAGATATAAAGGTTCCAGGAGTGTATGTGTGCGCATGTGTGTGCTTGTGTGTATGTAAACACACACATGTGCATATGTATGCTTGTTTGTATATAAACATGTACGTGTCTGAGTACCTGTGTGAGTGTGTATGTGTGTGTGCATGCACACACACATGTGGGAGCCCATGTGTCTCTGAGTGAGTGTGTTCCCGTGTATTTAGGCAGTGTGAGTACCTCTGTCTGAGTACCCTCATCTGGGTGAGCTGTCCGCTGCTCCTCCTCATCCTCTGGAACTGAGCATCCTTCCCCTGCCTGGAAAGAGAATTTTGAGCCCCAACACCTAAGGAGGGTTAAAAAAAGAAAGAGAAGAAGCCTCTCCAACAGGAGTATTGCTATGATTTATGAGAGGGTGGTTACCAGCGTTCATCACAACGTCCTCTGAGTTCTGATGCCAATCTGCAGTAAACAGCCTTCCCAGAGCATGGCATTTGAGAAGAACGACCTCTTAACACCAGTGATTCATTTCAGGAACGATGTCAAGAAACTCACTTTGCTTGCTGAGCTGTCAAGGATGATAACTTCTCAGTTCTGGGAAAGTCAGGGCTTAATTCACGGACCCACATTGGGACCCCAGTGAACCTGGCCGTGACACCTACCTGCTGTCCAAGGGCAATGCCAATACTTAGGTGGAGGCAATGAATCTAGCATCTTCCTTTCCCTCCTGAGTTCTGGGGCAATGCTTTCAATCCCTGCAGTGCAAACTTACAGCTGCTCAGGAAGGAGGCTCTGCCACTTATTTCATGGTTTGGACGAAGCAAGGTTTTCTGTTGGAAAATGAATGACGGAGGCGCCATGGGATGCACTTACTGTAGGAATCTGGCCCTAAGGCTGGATTTGGGCACCACAGGATAAGAATGAAACTATATTTTATTTCCTATGTGGCATAAGGCAGAACGTCAGTTTATCTGACTGCATTTCTTGCTGGTTCCTTGGTTTGATTCTAGACAAAGATGGCCAAGAAAAAAAATACAGCTGCCATAGGAATCAGAAAAGATTGGTTTTACTTTATAAGAAATAACGGCTCAGCTTTTTCATTTCCTCTTCGCAGCATCCAAGGCCTTGCTGTGTCTGCCTGTGGGGAAGTTCTACACACAAGGGGACGTGGCTCGTTAACCCTCTGTAGCACTGTCTCCTTGCTTCACATGGGACCACATGTCTGTCATGGCAGTGGGGACCGTGAGGAGCCAGACACCTGCAGTTCTGCAGCACCCTGGGGCGGGAGGGAAGACTTCAAGCAAAGAGTCAAGGCCATACTTGGTCCTGAGGAAAAGTCCGAGTTTATGCCTGACACATGGGGCTTCAGAACAGATTCCTGGGGTAGAGAAAGTGGCTAGGTGGCATCTTGTTGAATAGCTCTTGCTGTTGACCTCCAGTTTCCAGACATCTCTGAGAATCGGATAGAGTCCATCAGCTCTTCCCCCTACACAGTATTTAGACTCACTTGTGGTTTCCATTTAACCCAGCCTCCCGACACCAGCACCTCCTCACAGCCACCCCACCCACAAGGTTGAAGGTTGGCCTTAGGGTGTGCGACACTCTAGCCTGGAGCTTTGCCCTAATAGAGGAAAATTTTTCCTTTCTTTTTATCTAAATAAAATGATTTCATGAAACAAGTGAAACTAGGCTGGTGAGGCATAATTCTGTTCGTTGTGGGTAAGAGGTAGACCGATCCAAGTCCTGATGCGTCACTGGGGAAAACATCCAACATCTAAATGCCTTCCTTTGCCCTTAAAAGTCACAAAAGGACAGCTCTTCTGTCATAGACCATGGCTCCTGTGACTATCAAATGAGATAGCAACTGTGTAATATTTAGCATTCCTACTAGTTCTTCCTATGAACACAACCAATATTAGGGTTTCATTGATATTATTGAACATGTATAATTGATAGTATATTTACATATGCCATTTAAAAGTCACAGGCAGATATTGCTACCAGATAATATACTAAATTACCTACTTATTAATAAATCTTTAGTGGATATTGCATTAATTTGCAGGAAGTAAAATAAGATATGGATGTCTGCCTTCATTAAGGCAACAAGCATTTCTTTTTGTACTGTCTAGGTTACTCTGTTTGAGTCTTGAACATGCTTAATATTTCATATACATTTTTTCAAATTTATATTCTAAAATGGAAAATGAATAATAAAAACTTAGTTTGCCCTTTGAAATGGATTCGGATGTCATTGATCTTCAAAGCTAACATAACCATAACTAAATCTAGATATGAGTTAATATGAATGTCATTTAATTCCTAATGCCACCGTTTCTAAGTCAGCATCACAGCTGATTGACAAACGACACCAAAGAATACCATTGCTAACACACCAACTAGCCAAGGGTCCTCTTTGGTATTGGAAGGAAATTAGGAAACATTCAGAAATTATGATTTAAAAGAAATCGCCCCACAATTTTCACAAGGTTCCTAGGTCTTGGTTGGTTAGGATACTACAGCTATGCCCAGTGGTAAATTCCTTTATTTATTGTTTGGCAGATGTGAACAGTGCCACATTTGGAAGCAGATATGTGACATCCGCCTCAGCTTTGGCAAGAGAGAGTCTCGGGAAGCATTTACCAGGCAAATCATGGAAACCTCCAATAGGAGAAGGAGAGAATGCACCACAACCACCTGGACAGAGCTCATCCTCCAGGCTACGGGAGCCAGAGGAACGTGCTGTGGGAAGGATTTCCCACAGACGTAGAGGGGAATGTAACGGTCACTGCGGCCTCTTAAAGCAGAACAAGCCTATGGACGTCCATCCTAACACTCCTCTCACCTGCAAATGTGTGTCCTGGGATGAATTTCACGATTGTATGAAAGAGAAGAAGCCACGTCACAGAGCGCGCACCAAGTCGGAGAAAGAGCAAATCCGAATTAGCCGAGCAATAGAAAAATTCCTCAGGACTCGGGGGAACAAAGACAAATCAAAGCTGTCTGCAAAAACCAAGAAGTCCTGTTCTACAAAGAGGGTTAAATTCCACGATCCTGATTTAGTTGGGGGGAACAGGTTGGTAGTGACAGCAGAAACACCAGCCTCTAGGAGACAGCCAGAGAGTGAAAGTCTTTACCCGACTTTGTTGGATCTCAAAAACTGTACCAGCCTGGAGGAGGCCAAGGAACCAAGAGGATGGCTTCCAGAGCAACAGGTTCCGAAAAAGAAGAGACTCAAGCAGTTCCATCCAAGTGAGAAAGGGAAGGGACGGAACTTAAGGATAAAGTTAGATCTTCACCCCTTTGGAAAAGCTAGGGTACACCCGGAAGACATCCCACAAGAACTCCCCGAGAAACATAAACAAAGAGTGGTACATCCCAAGAAAGCAGTCAGAACTTCTGAGAGAAAATTCAAAGCAACACCCATGTCTTTTGTTAGCTCTCAGCTGCTAGACAGGCGCAGCCGTGCTAAACTCACTTGTCCAAAGGTGCCACTGGAAAGTGCCTCACAGCAGACCCCTCACCAGGAAAGGAATGGCCTCCACGGAGCTGACAGCTTATCTGTGGACCACGTGAGCTCTGTGCAGAGTGGGTGCTGCCCGGTGGGCCACATTCCTAAGGGAAGTTCATCACCAGTGTGGCAGTCTACTACCAGGATTGCTGAGCACCAGAGCTCCCTCCCTCCCTTCTCAGCTGTGCGAATGGAAAATGCTACCCAGCTACAAATGGAAGCTGTGGGTCCCTCTGCAGCCCGTTTGAGAAATGAAGAGGGCAGTGTTTCATCGCCTCAACGTGCTGCTACGGAACCTACTGACCATGTGGTAACGGTGTTGACTCCATGTACCCACCAGGACAAACTAAAGCTCAATGAGCTACACCAGTTCACTTTGTCCCCCGGTTACCAGGTGATTGACACCTTCCGGGGGGATCACAGCTTAGGTAAAAATCAAGCTTTACAACAGGAAGAGCAAAAACTAAGCCACGAACAGCTTGGAAGTGAAGAAAAACCATTAGTGAGAAAATCTAAAATATTACATCAAAGTGTGGAAAGTCGTATTGTGGATGGGGAAGGAAATGGCAGGGGAAACAAGAGCTCTTACATAGAGGATTCGGACTCCTCTCCCACTGCCTGGATACAACCCCACAGTAACCTGCCACGCACGAGGCCACAATCTATTCCACACCCCAGAAGAACAGAACTGCTCAAGGAGATCTGCTCATCTCCCACTGGGACGCAAGTCCTCGGCCATTTACAGGACAGCAGTGAAGGCAAAGCTGACATTGAAAATGCACCACTAGGGGATAAACATGGGGCGGCACCAGGAACACAGGGCGGGGTGACAGAACAGAAACAAGCCCCCGACGAGAGAAAGACAGATTCTAGTTCAGGAAGTCGTATGACACAAACGGGTACTACAGATGAAAGGCAGCAGCCACGGGAAGGTAGGGGGAAGGAGAAACTTGCGGCGTGCTATCCCAGCTCTGACAAGGAGAAAGTTTCCGTTAAAGACCTGAGTAAAGGCAAAACCAGCGCACTGCAGAGTGAGGCAGAGTCTCCTACTCTCAACTATGAGTCTTATTGTAGAGACCTTGGAGATGAACACCCAGATGTCGGGGCACGTGGGGACAATGCTGGGACAGTGGGGATGCTAGGACCTTCTTACCCATCATGGGAGTTGAATACCACTCATTCTGAGGCAGGAAACGGGGTGCCTCTAGTTCCTAACAGAGAAAACAGAACTGAAAACCCTGCTTGCAAAGCTGCATCCCACCCACCATCTCCGGGACACTCTAATCCACCACTTTTAGAAGTAGAGGGTCAGAGACAGCAAGCTGCATAACATGCATTTCCTGCATAGGCTGCTTTCTGAAGGATCAAAAGCATCTCTAGCCATTGTGTATGCCGAACATGCACTGTTTAGGGCATAAATGCTCGGTAATTCTTCATTTCCAGTGAAATAGAAGTTCATAGTCAGCTATAGTACAAAAATGGAAGATAGAGCCAGGAGATTGTACCCTACAGTTGAGTAAACAGGCTACGTTAGGGAATGCAATGATGGAAACTAGTCTTAGAAAATCAACCAAAAAAAAAAAATCCCTCAAATGAATGAAAGAGTCAACATGAAAAGGACATTTTGCATGTGATGTATATTTTATGGAAATTCTTATACACGTCTCAATTAGTGCTATTATAATTTTGCTTTCTACACCGATGATTATATATTCATGTGTGCCTGATCTATTTTCCTAATTAGGTATAATGAAAATTCAGCTATGTTTGTTAATTGTACTGCAGAGTGCTAAATTTTGCCCATTTATAATTTCTCTGTCGATAATTTTCTTAGATCTTAAGTAGAAGTCTTTAAAAATCTGCCATTCATCTAAGAGAAAAAAATTGAGGGTTTCCAAGCCAACTGTAAAATTTGAAAAATCCTCTAAGTCCAGAAGAGGGCGATCTCAGCTTCCTTCCTTTCAGAAGGGCAAACACAGGTTTCAGAAGCAACACAATAGCTCAAGAACAAAAGGAATTTTAACGAGCTTTATTGCCAATTGTTATTAATATAAGGCTTTGAAAACCAAATAACCCATTAACATGGATCTTTGGAGGTTTGATCTCTCCAGTTGAGCTTGCTGCGCTGTTTGTTGAGAGCACCCTCCTTGCAGAGAGACCAAATGTGCACATAAACACTGGATTCGTGAGCAATCGTGAATAAACCTCTTTGTTGCAAGTCACATTTACCTGAAAATTACAGGTCTCGCCAGGCAATTTATACTGATACCAGTAAGATGGTTAGCCCTATACAATCACAGATCAGAAGACATTCTTCACATTGTCTGGTGGGGGTAGGGGCAGACGAAAGAGAAACAAGTGTTCTGTTTCCCATCTTTCTATCTATCCCAGCCTCTGTGTCCTTTTAGCTATATTTGATATTTATAATACCAAATAGACTTAGCAGATTTCTCAGACCTTGCAAACTCTGGTGCCCCACTTCTATTTCCTGTGTGGCACTGACAGCAAATGATGAACCGTTCTACTTTCGAAAGTCCTTCACTCGCTTCCTCTGTCTTGCGGAGAGTCAGACATCTCTGGCTCAGCTTTTGCCCTGTCTGCTTCCATTTGGCCTTTCTACCTGGTTCCAGTCCCATGACATCCTGTCTCTCCAGATACCGCCTCATGATGGGAAACACCTCTGAGGTAAGAGGAGCATCTGCCTTCCTGTAGGGTCCGTTTCCTCTGTTCTGACGGACAGATGGAGGGAGATGTTTTTGCTTCTCTATCTTTCATTTTCCTAATGTTTTAAACATCCTGTCTCTGCCACGAAGCTTCCTTAACTCTGTTCTCCTCCCTTGTTGTCACCAGTACTCCAGCAGTGCAGGGGCTAAGCCTCCCTTCCTCCAGGCTGCCTTTCAGAAGGCAGCAGAGATGCCCCCTTGTACACACACCGCCTCCCTTCCTTAGGCTGCTTCCTTTGCAATAGATCTCAGCTTTGCCTTAGTCCGCTGAGTCCCCATGGCAACCGCACAAGTGCCTGTTAGAATCAGCCAGATCACAGTGCCAGCAGCCCCTGGGCTGTTCTGACCTGAGAACATTTCTTTAGTTTTCAAGCTTCAGATTCCTCTCTCCTGGGCATGTGCTGCTAGGGTGCTTGCTGAATGTGCAATTTCAGCTTCCATCCTAGGGATGCTCATTCTGTGGGATGGGGATTGGGGTCCGAGAATCTCTGCTTCCACAGACACACCGGGTAGGGTGGATAGTGTGCTGTGGGCACAGTCAAAGATAACTCTAAAGTTAATTCGTGAACAGAGTTACATGGGAAGGTCTCAGTAAATTATGAGAAAACCTTTATATCCAGCAAGTATATTTCTAAACAAGATTTCATTTTCTGTTATATGATATTCTTAACATTCTAGTGCCAAATATAAATTATCTACAATTCCATGTATACTCTCATATTGCAGTTTCTGAGACAGGTCTACAACACAAGTTCCAGGCCAGTCATGATCACACAGACCCTGCTGATGTGGAATTCCCCTGTGTATGCTGTGATTACCATTAATGAATAAAGAATCTGCTTTGGACCTATAGCAGGGCAGAACTTAGCTAAGTGAGGAAAAGTAAACTGAATGCTGGGAGAAAGGAGGCAGAGTCAGAGAGAAGCCATGTAGTCCCACTGGAGACAGATGCCAGAACTTTAGCAGGTAAGCCACAGCCACATGACGATATACAGATTAATAGAAATGGGTTAAATTAATATGTAAGAGTTAGCCAATAAGAAGCTAGAGCTAATGCGCCCAGCAGTGATTTAATTAATATAGTTTCTATGTGATTATTTTGGTTCAGGGTGACTGGGACAAACAAGCAGCCTCACTCCAACACCCTGCCTTCAAAAACAAAACAAAACATGCTTCCTTGTGTTTATGGTAGTAACTGGAAATGCCTTAGTTCGGCTGGACACTTAAGCCAGTACCAGGGTCTTTGGAATATCGGGAGTTTGAACTGCGCTATATTAAGAAAGTATCTGAGGGTGAAGTTGAAGAGGGGCAAGGGGAAAGTGGAAATGATGTCTATACAGAGCTCATGTCTGAACGTCTCAAAAATGAATATGAAAATGAAGAAATGGGCAGGATAACATGGCATTAGTCTTTTACACCTCAAGATCTTTACCCAGTAGCACCTAGCCAAGGGCGTTAGCCTGTCAGGGCTTCAGTGTTGTCAAGATGAGCAAGCTCTTCATCTCTTTGCTTACAGCGAGTTTGTGCGCTTTCTCTTTTCTGGAGAGATTTGGTTCTCTCACCAGCCCCTTATCCAGTGACTTCTTGTCTTTGGCTTTTAATCTCTACCCAAGTGTCACATCTAAGAAGATTTCCACGACTCACACTATCTCTCTGTACCCCCAACTTTCCGAAATTCTTTGGTGTGTATTTTAGGATACACCAGGGCCAAGACCAAGACCCGGACATGGAAAAGAGGTTCCCAGAAGAGGCCTTTGTCTGTTTTCTCTACAGATATTGTTTTTGAGCATTTGGAACATGTGGTTCTGAGTGCTGGGGTTATAACAATGGTCAAGACAGGACTGAACAAACAAAACAAACTCTGCTCTTCTGACGTCAACCAGTTATGAGAGGATTCTAAATTCAACACAACACACACCGGATTGAATGGCCAGAAGAAGAGGGTGTCCTCTGAGACACTCAGCACATATCCTGTGTAAGCTCCCACTTTTTCCTCTAAAAGTTCATCTATAACACAGTGGGCTGGGCAATGAACTTTTGGCGTTGCCTTAAAAAAAAAATCGTACCCTTTCTTTTAGATATCTAAAGTGGGTCTTATTCTATCTCTCCGTTGGGGGTACTTTCTGAAATAGTAATAGCATCACTTAGTCTGCTTTCTCGGGGAGAGGTTTAGGAAGTACAAACAAGGCTGTTGAAGAAAAGACGTGATCAGAGGAGCTGTTCTAAACAGTGCCTGTCTTCTGGTATTTACATCTGAGGATCTTAGAACCAGCTCACTATTCTCTCAGGGAGACCCATGATCTCTTGACCAGATCTGAGCAACTGGGAGAAGACAGGAGCAGAAAGATCCATAGGCATTGCTGCCTCCTAGTACGAGAGAGGAACTCTATCCTCTGAGAACAAGCACGGGGGCCAACAGCTACCGTGGCTGGTGCAGGCAGATTTAGGTAACTGCTGAAAACCTTGTCCCCTGGAGTCTCCTGCAGGCTGGCTTCATCATGTGAAAAGCCAGCTCGTGTCCATCTTGTGCCAAAGCTTTTTCTCTAGAAAAGGACTCGGCGTGGCTCAAGCCAATTGAACTGCAGCTGAAGGGCTGGGTGTCTCCTCTCAAACACTGGTCTCTCTTCTCCTAATCAGCTGTGAGCAAGAGCTCAAAAGCAGGGAGTAGCAATGCAGAAGTCCAAACTGCAAGCCTCCCAGGGGCATTAAAAACACAGGGGCAGGTCAGCCTCCCCACCGCACTGTTCCGGCGCACATTGGAAAGTAGGTGTTGGAGCCCCAGGCTGTGACACGCTTTGAAGCATCACACATTTTCTAAGAGGAAACAAAGTCACTCACTTCAGGACAGGCGTTCCAACCCCGCATCAGCAGAGATGAGATGGGCTTGGGGATGGAGTAGCCAATGGGAGGTCTGATGTGGTGGTAAGCCATGTCTGCCGCCGCAGCCGCTGTAAAACAAGGATGCAAACTTCACTGACTTATTCCAGAAAGATGGAAAGAGACAAGAGCCATCCGAAGGCAAGGACCTCTGAGCCGACTTCCTACCTGACCAACGAAGAGAAGACAACTAATGCTAACTTTACATTTATTATTTCCCATCCATTTGACAGTTGGGTCTGTGGAGTGAGCAGATGGAATTCATGGAGGAACAGGGGAGCAAATACTCAGGCTACTTGAAGTACACAGATGTACACAATACTAGGAAATTGAGTGGAACCTGGGCAGCTCAAACCTCCCCAGTGTCAGGTCAGCAAGTGGGGAAAGGTGTTTGCCACCAATCCCGACAGTCTCAGTTTGATTCCTGAGACCCACGGGGTAGAAAGATAGAATTGTCTCCTGCAAGTTGTCTGCTGATCACCACATGTGCTCCATTGCATGCTCATTTGCACATTTATTCACACAAACTCGTAAGTGTAACAATTTTCAAGGCTTCACAGTGTCATACACGCAGATGAATGCATTTGTGTTATACACCATGATGTATGAGTTACCACTAGACTTTGCATGTCTGGAAGCATCTGTACTGCTTAAGAAAAACATATATTAAATTAAATTTTGTTTGTTTGTCTTGATTTCCAAGACAGGGTTTCTCTTCATAGCCCTGGCTGTCCTGGAACTCGCTTTGTAGATCAGGATGGCCTTGAACTCAGAGAGATCCAACTCTCTGCCTCCCAAGTGCTGGGATTAATAGCATGTGCCATCACTGCCTGGCTAAGTTAAATATTATTATTGATATAAGAACATTGGGAACATTTTAATCCTGAAAAGCTACTTGTTGGCTCACTGTATGAAGGTGACTCTCACCCACGGTTACAACTGGAGTTATTTCTTGATGGAATCCCCTTGTTCTGCCTGGGAAGGTGGGCTTTCCAAGTCGCACTAACCTCAGACTCTGTACCATGGGGTTGTGTTATGGGGATTTCTGATTTCTCTGTATTTCTCTCTTTTCAAGCACTGATTGTCACACTGTCTTTTATATCAAGCATCATGGTACAGACATAAATTCAAGGCCTCTTGACAGTCATTCAAAGCAGGTACTAATGTCTGAGCCCAGGACAAATTCATAATTTTTATCCTTTAAATAATAACTTATAGCTTTTATTCCTGAGGCCTTTTATTCCAACCTTGGTTTGATACACGTGATAATGGAAATGATAACATACTGCTCTGTTTGAGGCTTAAAACCGGTCCACTCCAGAGGGTTGAAAGACTTTAAATTTCTCTACACCCTGACTCTAGACTATGGTAATGGAGCATTGGCTTATATCTTGTGGCTTTGAGATATAACTCCCAACAAGCGCATCTTCTAGACCAAAGTCCATGTTCACTGAATTCTGTTTATCCATCTAATTCCAGTAGATCTAGTGAAGTTACCCTCCAAGTAACTTAAATCAATCGCTTTTTTGGATTATTATGAATCAAGACTCTATTTTACCAATTATAAAATTAATTCTCATTATTTGAAGAAATTGAGAAAATTAAGGGAATTTTATATAGAAATATATAGAAAATATAAAATACAACTATTAAGGGGAAAAAAACCTATTCTGTTCATATAATGAGTTAAACTGACCCGAGTCACCTCATGCTGAAGCTTTAATTTAGGTTCTAGTATTGATTACAGAGAGCAATTCTCTGCTTCTTTGCTCTGAGTCTGGAAAAGCAATTGCAGGTGAAGGATCTTTCTCAAAATATTTGTTAAACTATTTGGAGAATTTCTCCTCTTTTCCATCTATGATTGAGCCTATGTTGACATGTGGTTATGTAGTTCCTTTTTTCATAAATTAAAGCATTAAGCAATTAAGCATTTTCCATGTTATTAAAACTATGTGTTAACACATTTTAATGACTGCATTTACTGTAAATTACTTAATCACGTCTCAATTTTAGGTTATTTAAAAATTTTCAAAAAATATTTTTTAATGGGAATTTCTGTATATTATAGACCAGACATTTATGGTATATTAAGGGGTGAAAATAACATGCCAAATGACATGAATACTTTTGAGACTAGCTCATATTAGTAAGTTATTTTCTAAATAGTTGTATTAGCTAGTGCTCTCACTAGTGAGTCTAAAGGATGGTCATTACCACCACTGTACTAGGGAAATTTTTTTTTGAAAAGCAGCTTCCAAGCTCCTTGCTGTTTAGACTGTTCTTATTTATCGAACCATCCTTCTTGGTCCTCGAGTCCCTTTGTTGGTTATTCTGAACTATTTTCAGTTCTTTCAAGGATCAAGAAAGTCAGAGCCACCAAATCAATAGATTCTTATTCATCATTAATTTTTTGTTTGTTTGTTTGTTTTTCAAGACAGAGTTTCTCTGTGTAGCCCTTATTGTCCTAGAACTCGCTCTGTGGACCAGGATGGATTTGAACTCACAAAGAGATACCTGCCTCTGCTTCCCGAGTGTTGAGATTAAAGGTGTGCGCTACATTGCCCAGCTTATCATTAATTTTATGAATAAAATCTGTTACCCAATCACTGGGTCATACTGACCAAGCACCAGGACATGCCCAGAAATCAGCCCAGTAATCATGAGCAGGTCTCCTGGTGGGGGGAGAGGGACTGTGCTCAGAACGGGTTAAACTG
Source organism: Microtus ochrogaster (assembly GCF_000317375.1). Lineage (NCBI taxonomy): Eukaryota > Metazoa > Chordata > Mammalia > Rodentia > Cricetidae > Microtus > Microtus ochrogaster. The sequence continues at coordinate 45,197,646 of NC_022022.1, read as the reverse complement.
ATGCCTCAACCCCACAGTCCTTTAGAAGCTCTCTCATATTCTGAGCTCAAGCATGAGAGTAATTTATTTGCTTCTTGGTAGTGTGTCTGGGAAGTACATTTTGATGAGCGAACTTTGATTCTTTACTCTTCAAAGCAGGTTCTGCAAGCCTTCGGAGTCTCTCTTCTCTCCTCTCCTCTTGGTCGTGAGGGTGCTCATTGTCACCTCTACTGGAATATCCGCACTGGGCTCCAGGGTTGGTGGAAGTCTTGCCTGTGGCTAGGCTGTGCTCACAGCTGGGCAATCTCCTGGTGCTCAGATCCAGGAGGATGACTGTCAGCCCATTCATCAAATACTTTTTTTTATTGTTACAGAAACTATGTTAATTGATTCATGAGAATGTTGGATTCTGCTTTCGAAAAGAAAGCTTTGCCATGCAAAGAGGGTATGTCCAAATTTAAAAACGAAAGCAACCCTTAATTGTGCAATTGTTTTTAAAATTCTACCTGAACTAATGAATTTCTTGAACTATAACTAACTTGCACTGTACAGTGCTGTCCCCAGACCTCTCTGCAGTGATGGGAATATCCTTCTGCACTGTACAGAGCTGCTCCCAGACCTCTCTGTGGTGATAAGGATGTCCTGCACTGTACAGAGCTGCCTACAGGACCTCTCTGTGGTGATGCGGATGTCCTTCTGCATTGTACAATGCATAAGCAGTAGACTCTTAGGCACTGAGAAACTGAATTTGTAATCTGGATGGTTTCAATTAATATGGTTTTTAAACAGCCATGCTCACTTGTCTCCATATTGAACAGCACTATTATAGAAAATAGTTTTCCCCACTCACGTTATTTTAAGTGATGAGATTTAAACATAATAATATTATAAGTCAGCCCTGAGGGTCTCTTCTACCAGAGAGCCAATTAGAGGTCTCGGATTGTTCTATTATAGCAACACCTGCTCAAGATAGAGAAGATACGGATGTAGTTCATTAGTGTCATCTCTAAAAACAGGTCACATACAACCAGTGACAACCCTCTTCCACAATCCTTTATCAAAAAGTACTTACGGTCCTGTTGAGACCACTCAGCTGGTAAAAGCTCTTGCCACACAAGTCTGGTGACAATTCAAATATCAGAACCCAGAATGGGAAGACAAAGCTGATTCCAGGAAGTCCCCTGATCTCCACACAGATGCCAGCACTGCCCACTGGCACCCACACACATACACATGATAGTAACACGTTAAAAAAAATCAAAAGACATTGGTTAGTCTACATGGGTGTAACAGTCTAAGTGGAAACATGGTATGATTATCTTCAATAAAATATGATAAGCAAATGGATCATTAAGAAATTAATCACTGCATTCGCCAATATGTTCACGTTTTGGTTGTAAGTTCTATGATATGGCTTGTCTAACCAACTTCTCCGGTGTGGAATCTGTTGTTCCGAATGTTGGCATAGATGTTCTCTTGGATTCCTCCCAATCTCTCTCAAGCTATGGTGACACCTCGCGAGTCACACTTCATTGCCTGCCTATTTGTCTGCCTCTGCAGCACAGTCACAAAGTTCCTGAGGTAAGGGACTACATCTCCAGCTGGTGCATCAGAGAGCATAGTGGAGTACGTGGTAGAAAGTAAACACTCAGGAAGTCACAGATTAAGTGGACAGAGGTGTGAGGAGTTGGGGGGACATCACAGGTGCTTAGTGCAGCTTCCCTGGACTCCCCAACATCTGATGAATACATGGAAGGATGGGCTAATGTGAACGATTACTAAACTCATTATTGTGCTTCAGAAGAAAGCCCAATGCCTAGCATCCAGAGGCATCGTGGGATGTATATTTTGTCCAGCAGGCTATTAAATTGTAGCACAGGCATGCGAATTGTTGAGACCTTGTGGAGAACTCACTCAGTAATCTTTTATCCAGAACCTTTGGTGAAGGCCTCTGCAAACAAGCATCACGGCCTGTGAAGAGATGCCCTTTATGGGGAATTGGAGGCTGGATTCTGAGCCTGGCTTTGTTCTACACTCCCTGGGAGGTCCAATTAAGCAGTTTGTCTCAGCAAGAAATAATTTTTCCAAGCATGAGCTTCAGCAGGGAAGAGTCAGTTTGATGGGGACAATGATGGGCTCAGGGCCTTGGCTGTGCCCTCACTCCCATGTGACATCAATGCCTGTCCTAACAAAACCCAGAGCACGGGTTTTAGTCCTCACTGACACCTATCTGAGACGCCCAGCATGATGTTGGCTCCCAATAAGTGCTAACAGCTGCCGTTATTGATAACAACAAATCTGAGAGTTCAAGCAATCCTTTGTAATCTGAACCTGAAGGCGAGATGTTAAAACACCACCGATTGTTTATGGCCTTATTTAGATCATGAGGTCTTTCAAAGGTCGTCTTTGGGTATGAAGAGAAAGTCAAATGTTCCAGGGAGTTACCACAGATTGCAAGTCTACAACTGCCTTCCGTACACCCGTTCTAGCTCATGTTGCGGCACGGCCCTGTGGCAGGAGTGGTATCATATCCTCCCACAATGAAATGAATCATCTCTTTCTTATTTATGCTTAATTATACACTGGATTCCGAACTCCTAAAATAATCCCTCACTGACTTATTTTGTAAAATTAAACAAAACATGTCTGTTGTAAGCAGAAAAATGGGTCCGAGAAAGGAGGCCTGTGTGAACACAGTGGACCTGAGTTCAAATCCCCAGCATCGCGTAAAAGCTGCACATAGTTACACATGCTTGCAGTTCTAGTGTTGGGTGGGGCAGACACAGGCAGATCTCAGGAACTCGCCTGTCACCCAATCTAGGCACAATAGTGAACTTTAGTTGCAGTGAGAGAGACCCTGTATCAAAAACAAAACAGAGAGTGGTTGAAGAAGACACCCAGTGTCCTCCTCTGTCCTCCATGCGTGTGTGTACAACACAAAAACACAAATACAACACATACACACATACATACACACTATCCACATCACACACAAACTATGCATGCACACACTATCACACAGCACACCACACACACACACATGCATGCCACACATACATTCATACACCATCACACATACACATGTATGCATGCACACCACACAGACACCATGCATCACACACATGTAGTAATATGAGTGGCGGGGCTGCCTTCCCAGCACCCCGCTGCCCGCACGGCTAGCTTATGCCCGGAAATAACAACACACAAACCGCATTCTTTCAATCACTGCTTGACTCTTTAGCTCTAGCCCTTTTCTCGGCTAACTCTCGCACCTG